>NC_086445.1:812838135-813189420 GCF_028390025.1 Pseudophryne corroboree
CATGCGGTTGTCGACCAAACAAGATTTCAAAGGGAGACAGATTAAGAGGGGACCTGGGAGTGGTTCTGATGCTGTACAGTACAATGGGTAAAGCTTCTGGCCATGTCAATCCTGTCTCTGCCATCACTTTACTCAGTTTATTTTTAATAGTGCTGTTCACTCTTTCCACTTTCGCACTCGCCTGTGGACGGTATGGAGTGTGCAGCTTGCTATCAATTCCCATCAATTTACACATTCCTTGAAAGACATCACCTGTAAAATGGGTACCCCTATCACTTTCGATAATTCTGGGGATACCATATCTACATACAAATTCCTGCACAATTTTCTTAGCAGTAAACATAGCGGTATTTGTGGCCGCCGGAAATGCTTCGACCCAATTTGAAAAAACATCTATACAAACAAGTACATATTTCAAATTTCGACAAGGGGGTAATTGAATGAAGTCAATCTGTATTACCTGGAAAGGGCCGCCGGCAGGTGGGATATGGGATGGTTCTGTAGGTATTGCCTTTCCAATATTCTTTCTCAAACAGGTAAGGCATGACATGGCTCTTTTACTCGCATGAGAGGAGAATCCTGGGGCGCACCAATATGCTCTTACCAACTTGCACATCCCTTCCTTGCCTAGATGAGTCAGCCCGTGAGCTGCTTCAGCCAAACACGGAAGATATGCTCTGGGGGCCACTGGTTTACCATGTCCATCCGTCCAGAGTCCTGAGGACTCCTGGCCATATCCCTTTGCCCTCCAGACTGCCTTTTCCTGTGTGGAACACAAATTTTGCATTTCACACAACTTCTGTGTGTTGATGGTATTAAATACCATCAGTTGTGTGGTGTCTGTCTGTCTGGGGGTAGCAGCTGCTAACTTAGCTGCTTCGTCTGCTCGGCTGTTACCAAGCGATACTGGGTCTTGGCTATATGTATGTGCTTTACATTTGATAACAGCCACTCTGTCGGGTTCCTGTATCGCTGTTAGAAGCCTTTTTATGTGAGCTACATGCGCTACCGGTGTACCAGCTGCCGTCATGAAATTTCTGAGGCGCCATAAGGCTCCGAAATCATGGACTACCCCGAATGCGTATCTAGAATCGGTGTAGATATTGGCTGATTTTCCCTTAGCCAATTCACATGCTCTGGTTAGGGCGACCAGTTCAGCAACCTGGGCAGAGTGAGGTGGGCCTAGCGGTTCCGCTTCTATGGTGCCTTGGTCATCTACGACTGCGTATCCAGTACACAAGTCTCTCGAGTCTGACTGTCTATGACAACTACCGTCCGTGTAGAACGTAAGTTCTGCATCTTCCAGTGGGTTGTCACTGATGTCAGGCCTTGCGGTAAAATTTTGGGTCAAATATTCCATACAATCATGAGTGTCTTCCTTTGTATTAAATCCTCCTTCCCCACCACTCTCATCCTCCACCCTTTGTGCCTGTCCAGGCACACCTGGGAGATATGTTGCAGGATTTAATGCACTGCATCTCCTTATGGTGATGTTTACGGGGGCCATTAGTGCCAATTCCCATCTTGTAAACCGCGCTGATGAGACGTGCCTGGTTTGGGCAGAATTTAACAAGGCTGACACTGCATGTGGTGTATGAATTGTGAGGTTGTGACCTAGCACGACGTCTTCGCTTTTCGTTACTAGCAATGCTATCGCAGCAACGCTTCGCAAGCATGTGGGGAGGGATCGCGCTACCGTGTCTAGCTGAGCGCTGTAATATGCTACTGGCCTGCTGGCATCACCGTGCTTTTGGGTTAGTACGCCTGCCGCGCAACCAGCACTTTCTGTTCCGTATAGTTCAAAGGGTTTCCCATAGTCCGGCATACCTAATGCTGGTGCCTGCGTTAGGCACTGTTTAAGTCTCTCAAATGCTGCCTCAGACTCGTCTGTATGCGAAATCCGATCAGGTTTGTTTGAGGAGACCATCTCCTGCAAAGGTAACGCTAGGATGGAAAACCCTGGGATCCAGTTACGGCAATACCCACACATTCCTAAAAATGTTCTGATCTGTTGCTGGGTTTGTGGCAGAGTCATGTCTCTAATTGCTTGAATTCTATCAGCGGTCAGGTGTCTCAGTCCTTGTGTTAAACAGTGTCCCAAATATTTTACCTTAGTTTGGCATAATTGCAACTTGTCTTTGGAAACCTTGTGTCCTGTGTCTGAAAGATGAAACAGGAGCTGTTTCGTATCCTTCAGGGATGCCTCCAATGAATCAGAACACAGTAGTAGATCATCCACGCACTGTATTAATACTGATCCACTCACTGGTTGGAAAGACTGTAAACAATCATGCAAAGCCTGAGAAAATATACTTGGGCTATCTATGAATCCTTGTGGTAATCGAGTCCATGTGTATTGGACTCCTCTGTATGTAAATGCAAACAAATATTGACTGTCAGGGTGCAGAGGTACCGAAAAGAAAGCGGAGCAGAGGTCAATAACAGTGAAAAATTTCGCAGTGGGAGGGATTTGCATTAGGATGACAGCTGGATTTGGCACTACGGGGAACTGACTCTCAACTATTTTGTTAATCCCCCTTAGATCCTGCACTAGCCGGTAACCCCTCCCCCCACTCTTTTTAACAGGGAAGATGGGACTATTGGCAGTGCTGGACGTTCTTACCAGAATGCCCTGTTGTAGCAAGCGCTCTATTACTGGGTAAACTCTTAACTCCACCTCTGGCTTCAGAGGGTACTGTGGGATTTTTGGAGCTATCCTACCATCTTTTACTTGTACAACTACCGGAGCTACGTTTGCCATTAATCCAGTGTCCTGTCCATCTTTTGTCCAAAGTGACTCTGGTATCTGAGATGTCATTTCTTCTACTTGGGAGGGAGTCCTATTTGTCATAATGGTATGTGACATTAATTTTGACGGGGAGTCTAACATGTCTCGTACTTCCTGAGCGTGATTCTCAGGTATGTCCAAGAATACACCTTCAGGAGTACAATAAATGACGCACCCCATTTTACACAGTAAGTCTCTTCCCAGGAGATTGGTCGGTGCCGATGCAGCCAGCAAAAAGGAATGCTTGGTATGTAAAGGCCCTATTGTAATCTCTGCTGGTTTGCTAACAGGGTAATGCTGGACTACTCCTGTTACTCCTACGGCTGGAATTGTCCTACCAGTGGTCCTCATGCCCACTGTCGAATTTATCACTGATTTGGCCGCCCCTGTGTCTACAAGAAAGTTTAATGATTTACCAGCTACATTGATTGCAATTTCTGGTTCACTTCCAAGGCTTGCAATCAATTTTACTGGCTGCAGATTACAGGTATGGCCACACCCCTATTGGGTATGGTGACCTCCCTGAATCCCGCTGGCAGCAACTACTTGTGAGGGAGTTAGCTGGGAACTACCAGAGGTTTGCCAATCTCTGTTTGGGGGTATCTTTTTGTTTCCCCTGCATGTGGCTCATAACTCCGTTTCTGCGGACCTTGCTCCCAATGTCGTGTGTCGTGTCGTTGTCTAGGGGGTTGATAAGATTTTTGTACATTTCTCGATCTACAGTCTCGTGCAAAGTGTCCCTGTCTGTGACAAAAATAACATGTTACCACATTTGACTTATCCACAGGGTTTGGTGATGTTAACACAGGCTGTTTTGTGGTCAGGGCCTGTATACTTACTGCCATTAACTTATCACTTTGTTGTTCCCTGTGTCTGGTGATGTTCCTATCGTGATCAATAGCAGCCTCTCTCAAAGTAGCCACAGACAGACCTCGCCAACATGGTTGTGTGGTCTGTACCCTAGTCTTTAATGATTCTTTTAAACCTTCCATCAGTACCGATACTGCTACTTCTCGATGGTTTATGTTTGTTTTAATGTCCTCTATGCCTGTGTATTTTGCCATTTCTGATAATGCTCTGTGAAAATACTCTGCAGCTGTCTCTGACTCCTTCTGTTTAATGGAGAATATCTTGTTCCATCTGACTACCGCTGGGAAATATTCTTTTAACTGTAAGCTTATTCTTTTTACATTATCTTTGTTGTACACATCTGTAAGAGGTACATCCTGATCTAATCCGCAATCAGCTAAAAATTGAGTTGTGTCAACATTGGAGGGTAAACATGCTTTCAGCAATATCTGCCAGTCTTTATTGTTGGGCTCTACAGTGTTACCTAAGTCTCTGATGTATTTTTGACTGGCAACTAAGTCTTTTCTAGGGTCAGGGAATTCAGACACTATGGTCCTTAATTCCATTCTGGAAAATGGGCTATACATGGCAATGTTCCTCACAGGGGTGACTCCTGATGTGTCAGTTTTCCCATTTGGAACAGCTATTACCCTAACAGGAGTAACTCTAACAACATCACTCTGTGTGGGTTCTACAGCCTGTGGTGAAATGGCTTCAGCATAGTGTATGGTGCCGTACTTACCTGTAGATACGACCTCACCTATCCCTCCGCTAGGGGCCCTTGTTACTAATCTCGTGGGTGGAGCTGTGCCTACTGTGGTCTCTGCTATGGTGGCTGCTAGAGAGAGCGCTGAAATTGTTGCCGATTCGTCTTCTTGATCACACTCATGAGGAAAGTTCAAAACAGGGTACAACTTGCACGGGTTAATACTTGCATTGGTTAATTGGTTAACATTATCTTTAACATTTACACAGTTGCTAAGTGTTTGTGTGTTACACCTTAGTGCGTCATTCTCCGCAACCAATTTCTCTCCTGATATGTATGGTGGCGGTGGGGCCGTGGCTATCAGTTTTCTGATTGAGCCAGATCCCGCCGCCTGAGCCAATCCTCTCTGTATGTCACCCTCCTGTTGCCACAACTGCAAATAATCATAATGCTTGATTCGTCTCTTTGCTGATTTAATGAGACATATCCTTCTCCTTAAATTCGTTAACACTTCTGTGCTGAAGCTACCTACTCTTGGGAATTTCTCCCCGTCATGTACTGTCATTCTCTCCCATTCATCACATAAAGCTTCTGTGTGACTTCCGTATTTCTCACACATTACATACCTTGCCGACCCAATTGGTCGGTTCACTGAATCAACCCGAACCGAGGTTGATCGCCCCCTACCTGAACAAGTGGCCCCCATAGTTCGAAGGTGTTGCTTTATTCAACCAACCCTTACGCAAACCAAATGTCCAAAATAGGCTGACGGTGGCGGTTTACCGAGTACCCCACTCACTCGCCCACGCCGACCAATACGACCTGATCACACCGATATGGTGCTGGCGTACTCGACCTAGGGCCCCTGCGACCTGAACCTCTATTTACTGGAACCTGTGAGGGTGATCCGAAGAACACTTACTCTTTCCAGTAACTATTGGTTGCTGGATAGTTCCTGAGTGAGCAGCGACCTTCCCTTAAAATAAAAAAAATTACACAAATCACGTTAGAATGTACAAATAGCGTTTATGACCTTCGTACACAAATAGTACCGGTCAGGTTTACTAATGTACACAATTACGTGCGGTACAGTCGTTCAGCACATAAGCAACTAATCTTATGTACGGAGCGACCAGTGGAATCGAAAATTGCGGCTGCGAATTCCTTCAGCAAGAGCTTGTATGGCCTATATGGGTGTTGCACCAACCCTTTCTTGGTGTTGTGCCTCTGGACTGTATAGCGGACTTCCTTGTCTGCTGTACCTGAACCTGCTGGTCTGCTATGACCTCCTGGTCTGTTACAGTATGACCTCCTGGTCTGCTACACTCTAATGCTCAAATTGTATGTTTTAACCAGGGATGCCTCCCTAGCCACCATGTACGTCACTTACACGCATGTACCTCACGAGAACTCGACTTTTCTTGTGGTTCAACCTGTAAAATTGTATACAACACACTCACTCACCACATGTACACTTTTGTTTCTATTTCTATTTCTGCGCAGAAATTTCTCTTTAGACCAGATGTGTTACAAATTAGGAGAAGGATCTATTAATTTAAATTTCGAATTTTAAAAAAAATAGATTTGCGCGATTTATCGCCTGGCGTTATTTACCGCGTGGCGCTACTTATCGCGTTGAGAGGAGAGAAAAAAAACTTGTGATTTGAGTTACGTGGGCGTACCCGTACGCTCCGTTGCGTAATATACGCTGCGTGCGTCGGCCCTTGAATTGCGTACGCAAGTCTCAGTCTTTTGTTAGAGACACGTGTACGCAAAGCAAAGATCCACCGTAACACAATTTATACGTTTATCAATGTAGATGATCCTTACCTTTACTCTTAAACTATAAAATAGTGACAAATCTTTCTTAGCACGTTTATCAACTATAAAACTGGCAAACAGAAGAGTGATATACGAAAATACACAAATGAAAAAGAAATGCAGATATATATGTGCGTGCGTGTGTACGCAAGACAGAAAAAAAATAAACAGTTTAAAAAAAACAACAAAAAAAAACACTATTGTTTTGTTCTTACCTCCGGTTCCCGGATTCCTTCAGCACCCTTTACTAAGAGAAGCAGACGCTTATCCAAACAGCACTACGAGGAATATGATCTCCCGCCCTTTGCTGCTGGATAATGTCTGCTGAAATTACCTAGTGTAGATATGTGAAGGACAGGACGAGCCCGCAATTGATAAAGCTAAATATTTATCTTATATAATACCCTTTATGAGGTCCAAGAACACTGTACGCTAACTACGTATGAAGTACCGTAAGGGTACGCACGTTGCGTAACAATCGCTTAGCCGTGGTCGAGACGCTCAAGCGTTACGTTCGCTCACGGCCAAGAGATCACTGGCAGGCACTCTATTGGCTGCCGACTACCGTAATGATTCGCTATAGCGATGCGACCGCTCGAGACCACGAAGAGATCACCAGCGGCACACACGCTCACAATGTAAAACCTTTATATCTAAACCATAAACAGTGTATTATGCAGTAAACCCTTTGAGTAGTGATATGGTGTAAATGCAACACAGTATAACCTTACTAGCTTAAAAGCAGTTTGAGCGTCACCGACGCTCTGAGAATACTTAACTCTATAAGAAATACACAGATACCTGGGCTTAGGGTCCAACGCCTAATATATATATATTTGATTGATATACTTGCAAAAGAATTAATACAAATACAAATCATACACTACAATATAACATAGACTAACTAACCAGGTAACTACACAGTAAATACAATACAATTAAGTTTAAGAGAAAAATGAGAGAAAGAGAAAAGAGAGAGAGATATGGCCCATAATAACAAGAGAGAAACAGTATGATTACGGAGAAAAACTTACGCACAAAGGAAACGATCGCATGCGCCTCTGGACATCCAGCTCCCGATTTTCAGCAATGATAACCGTTGAAGAGTGAGAGCTGGATGTGATCGGCCTTTCTATTTATGCCCCACACACAATGCAATTCAATGGTCCCTACAATCTCATTGTTCATTGGACACAGGAATTCCTCCTCGCATTATAACAAAAGGTCATAGGTTGATTCATACAGGTGGGCTGTGACTATTTCCAACAGCTCAGGTGGGAGGGAAACTGGGTTTCCCGCCGCATGGGTAATAAAGTGCAAATAAAGTAAATGTTCATAAACTTCTTATGTCCATAACTATTCGCACGAGCGATTGATCTGCTTCAAACCAACACCGGAATATTTCTAATTAAATATTCTTCCGATGGATACTAAACACCACTGTATTACTCCTGTCTGACCCTTCGTATCAAACAAAGAGGGATTTCTCTGTTCATGAACATTCTATATTAACCAAACTTTCAGAATCTATCAAAGGGACCATGATCTAATAAATACATTATATAGTGAAAATATGTAATGATTGAGTCGCACGCTACGATCACATAAACTCTACCGTAAATACGCATACCGTGCACCTGCGGGTGCCCGCGACTGTGAGTATGCGCACGTACGGGAGAGCGTACGCATGCGCAGCACGGACCTGTGTGAGGTGCAAATATGGTAGTGTGCATAGAGATATTTTTCTGACTTTGACACAATGTAGATGGATGGATAGTATACTTAATGGATGATGAGTGACGACACAGAGGTAGGTACAGCAGTGGCCTACCATACTGCTATATACAGTATAATGGACCTGGTGGACACTGTCAGCAGACTGCTAAACTACTAGTATAAAAAAAAAAAGACACCACAGGTATACAATGTAGATGGATGGATAGTATACTTTATGGATGACGAGTGACGACACAGAGGTAGGTACAGCAGTGGCCTACCGTACTGCTATATACAGTATAATGGACCTGGTGGACACTGTTAGCAGACTGCTAAACTACTAATATAAAAAAAAAAAAGCCACCACAGGTATACAATGTAGATGGATGGATAGTATACTTTATGGATGACGAGTGACGACACAGAGGTAGGTACAGCAGTGGCCTACCGTACTGCTATATACAGTATAATGGACCTGGTGGACACTGTCAGCAGACTGCTAAACTACTAGTATAAAAAAAAAAGCCACCACAGGTATACAATGTAGATGGATGGATAGTATACTATTACTTTATGGATGACGAGTGACGACACAGAGGTAGGTACAGCAGTTGCCTACCGTACTGCTATATACAGTATAATAAACCTGGTGGACACTGTCAGCAGACTGCTAAACTACTAGTATAAAAAAAAAGCCACCACAGGTATACAATGTAGATGGATGGATAGTATACTTTATGGATGACGAGTGACGACACAGAGGTAGGTACAGCAGTGGCCTACCGTACTGCTATATACAGTATAATGGACCTGGTGGACACAGTGTCAGCAGACTGCTAAACTAATAGTATAAAAAAAAAAGCCACCACAGGTATACAATGTAGATGGATGGATAGTATACTTTATGGATGACGAGTGACGACACAGAGGTAGGTACATCAGTGGCCTACCGTACTGCTATATACAGTATAATGGACCTGGTGGACACTGTCAGCAAACTGCTAAACTACTAGTATAAAAAAAAAAGCCACAGGAGTGTTTTTCAGGCAGACAAACGTATACTGGTGGTCACTGTCAGCAAACCTCTGTACTGTACTCCTGCTATAGCTGCTCCCCAGTCCCCACAATTAAGCAGTGTGAGCACTCAGCACAGATATATCATGCAGCACACTGAGCACAGATATGGTATGGAGCGTTTTTTTCAGGCAGAGAAGAGAACGGATAAAAAACTGGTGGTCACTATCAGCAAAACTCTGCACTGTACTCCTCCTAACAGCTGCTCTCCAATCCTCCCCACAATAGTAAAATAAACAAGCAAAGCAAAGCAATCAGATCAACTGTAGTGTCTCGTATAAACGGAGAGGACGCCAGCCACGTCCTCTCCCTATCAATCTCAATGCACGTGTGAAAATGGCGGCGACGCGCGGCTGCTTATAGAATCCGAATCTCGCGAGAATCCGACAGCGGGATGATGACGTTCGGGTGTGCTCGGGTTAGCCGAGCAAGGCGGGAGGATCCGAGTCTGCTCGGACCCGTGTAAAAAAAGGTAAAGCTCGGGTGGGTTCGGTTTCTCGGAAACCGAACCCGCTCATCACTAATTTGAATAGGGGTTGGGGTTAAAATGACACGATTACCATAGAATTGCATCACTGAGCCCAGACCTCTCCCCGGTAACCACGAATTCCCATCATTATTCTCCCAATTTTCCCACTTCAATAGAAAGTGGGCGGGATGCAGAAGGGGTGCCCACTCTTCTGCGGGTGCAGGGGATTCCTAAAAAAAATCGGTGTCTCCCACAGGAACCAGGAGAGTAGGCAAGTATGGTGTATGTCCCACCAGCAGTGTTTATATCTCCATGTCCCCCTCTCCCACCAGCAGTGTGTATGCCTCCATGTCCCCCTCTCCCCACCAGCAGTGTGTATGTCTCCATATCCCCCTGTCCCCCACCAGCAGTGTGTTTGTCTCCATGTCCCCCTCTCCCCCACAAGCAGTGTGTTTGTCTCCATGCCCCCCTCCCCCAACCAGCAGTGTGTATATCTCCATGTCCCTTACCTCCCACCAGCACTTTATTAGCCTCTATGTCCTCCTGTCCCCCAACAGCAGTGTGTTTGTCTCCATGTCCCCCTGTCCCCCACCAGCAGTGTGTTTGTCTCCATGTCCGCCTCCCCCCACCAGCAGTATGTATGTCTCTATGTCCGCCTTTCCCCACCAGCAGTGTGTATATCTCCATGTCCACCTCACCCACCAGCAGTGTGTATGCCTCCATGTCCCCCTCTCCCCACCAGCAGTGTGTATGTCTCCATGTCCGCCTCCCCCCACCAGCAGTATGTATGTCTCTATTTCCGACTCCCCCACCAGCAGTGTGTATATCTCCATGTCCACCTCACCCACCAGCAGTGTGTATGCCTCCATGTCCCTCTCCCACCACCAGCAGTATGTATGTTTCCATGTCGTCGTCCCCCACCTAGCAGTGTGTATGTCTCCATGTCCCCCTTCCCCTACCAGCAGTGTGTTTGTCTCCATGTCCCCCTCCCCCCCATCAGCAGTGTATATGTCTCCGTGTCCCCCTTCCCCCACCAGCAGTGTGTATGTCTTCATGTCCCTGTCCTCCCACCAGCAGTGTATATGTCTCCATTGTCCCCTCCCCCACCAGCAATGTATACTGTATGTCTCCATGTCCCTCCCCTCCCCCCACCAGCCATGTGTATGTCTCCATGTCCCTCCCCTCCCTCCACCAGCAGTGTGTATGTCTCCATGCAGTGTCGGACTGGGGCATGAAGGGCCCACCGAGGGAATGCAGTGATAGGGGCCCATACTTAAGGGTGTGGCCAGCCTACAAAGGGGGTGTGGCCAACCTTCACAGAGGCTTGAAATACACAATAGTCTAGTGCAGTGTAATGCAACATATCTACCATGTATAAAACAAGTGGAACCTGATCCCTAGAGGAAGGAGTGGGCACTCAGGCAGTGGGGTCCAGCGGTGGTTTCCCCTGTACCCCTGTGGGCCAGTCCGACCCTGTCTCCATGTCCCCCTCCCTCTACCAGCAGTGTGAATGTCTCCATGTCCCCCTCCCTCTACCAGCAGTGTGTATGTCTCCATGACCCCCTCCCTCTACCAGCAGTGTGTATGTCTCCATGTCCCCCTCCCTCTACCAGCAGTGTGTATGTCTCCATGTCCCCCTCCCTCTACCAGCAGTGTGTATGTCTCCATGTCCCACTCCCTCTACCAGCAGTGTGTATGTCTCCATGTCCCCCTTCCTCTACTAGCAATGTGTATGTCTCCATGTCCCCCTCCCTCTACCAGCAGTGTGAATGTCTCCATGTCCCCCTCCCTCTACCAGCAGTGTGTATGTCTCCATGTCCCCCTCCCTCTACCAGCAGTGTGTATGTCTCCATGTCCCCCTCCCTCTACCAGCAATGTGTATGTCTCCATGTCCCCCTCCCTCTACCAGCAGTGTGTATGTCTCCATGTCCCACTCCCTCTACCAGCAGTGTGTATATCTCCATGTCCCCCTCCCTCTACTAGCAATGTGTATGTCTCCATGTCCCCCTCCCTCTACCAGCAGTGTGAATGTCTCCATGTCCCCCTCCCTCTACCAGCAGTGTGTATGTCTCCATGTCCCCCTCCCTCTACCAGCAGTGTGTATGTCTCAATGTCCCCCTCCCTCTACCAGCAATGTGTATGTCGCCATGTCCCCCTCCCTCTACCAGCAGTGTGTATGTCTCCATGTCCCACTCCCTCTACCAGCAATGTGTATGTCTCCATGTCCCCCTCCCTCTACCAGCAGTGTGTATGTCTCCATGTCCCACTCCCTCTACCAGCAGTGTGTATGTCTCCATGTCCCCCTCCCTCTACCAGCAATGTGTATGTCTCCATGTCCCCCTCCCTCTACCAGCAGTGTGTATGTCTCCATGTCCCCCTCCCTCTACCAGCAGTGTGAATGTCTCCATGTCCCCCTCCCTCTACCAGCAATGTGTATGTCGCCATGTCCCCCTCCCTCTACCAGCAGTGTGTATGTCTCCATGTCCCCCTCCCTCTACCAGCAGTGTGTATGTCTCCATGTCCCCCTCCCTCTATCAGCAGTGTGTATGTCTCCATGTCCCCCTCCCTCTACCAGCAGTGTGAATGTCTCCATGTCCCCCTCCCTCTACCAGCAATGTGTATGTCTCCATGTCCCCCTCCCTCTACCAGCAATGTGTATGTCTCCATGTCCCCCTCCCTCTACCAGCAATGTGTATGTCTCCATGTCCCCCTCCCTCTACCAGCAGTGGAGGGTACCTGACCTGTCCTTCTGATGACACGGTATCTTCCCAGTGATGGCACATGCACAGAGCATAGCAAGGACTCTGGCCCCCTGTACTTATTATAGATATGCCTCTGACTTAAAGTAAGGATTACATAATTCTGTATATAAAGCATACTGTACAATTTTTTTAATTTGCCTCTTATTTTCCTTTTATCAATTAACCCTATGGGCTGCCAGTAAAGACTATGGAAGGGTACCACAGCAAAGGTCCTCAAGTTTTCCCATACAAGTACAGCTGCAGCTCCTCTTATCATATATAGATAGCCTTGTCAGGGAATAAATATTTGATTAAATGCTTTATGTATTTAATTATTTATTTATTTAATCAAAACCTGAAGGTCCATACAAACTAGATGACGTCACTCTATGAGCGACGTTGTCTAGTGTTTCCCCTCCTGGGCAGGGCGGTCGGCGGCTGCCCGTACACACTGAGCGATATGACCTCTCATATCGCTCAGTGACGTCACGCAGCAGCCGTCCGTGCATGCAGCTCCTGGATGACAGTCCAGATCGAGCTTCCATGCACTGCCAACAGTGATGATCGTTGCCGACCAGCGGGGCCGCACATTGATCGTCGCTGGCGGCATACACACTGGCCGAGAAAATGAGCAGTGTCGCTCAGGGAGGGGGAAAATGAGCGTATGGGCCTTAAGTTTTTACAGAAATTTCTGGATTTATTTAATTCATTAATTTTAAATTAAGTCATGATTTTATATTTTATTTTTATATCAAATAATTATACTCAAGACTGGCTGGAGACGTAGTACGAGTATCCTTACCACTAATGACAACCATTGCTGTATTGATGAATACTGTATCACTCCTTTGATTTTCTCTTGCTGCAATAAACTGCATTAGAAAATGTATGTTATTTATGCTTCTTTAAAAATAAGGGCCTTAGGGATACATAACTTAAGCTTCTAAAAACAGATTTTGTCTATAATTTTGTAGTATGCAATAAAGGAATGATTCTGATTTAGTGCTACAGTCAACACCTACACAAACCGACAGACATTGATGGATAATGCTATTTATGGGTGGTCTTCAGTATGCCGCTGGCCGGGATCCCGGCGACCAGCATACCGGCGCCGGGATCTCGACTGCCGGCATTCCGACACATATTCTTCCTCTTGGGGGTCCATTAGCGCTCGCCCAGCTGTCGGTATGCCGGCGGTCGGAATCCCGGCGCCGGTATGCTGGCCCCCGTGATCCCGGCCGCCGGCCAATCATACTACACCCGCTATTTATCATCCATAGTGTTCTAGCTTCAATTTAAATCTGACATCGATGTCATAAGTTGTTTTTTGTAGCTCTAAATGCTGTATGTTTGATCTTTCATTTCAAAACCAATGGCAAACAGAGGATAAAAAATTAAAACAAACCCGCCCAAAAAGAAGCACTGAACAGATCAGTATGATCTGTGCAGACTTCTTAGGTGTAAAAACAATAATAGAGTTAAAATTAACAACAACAAAAAATAATAATAATAAAAAAAAAGGGTGGGATTCCCTCTTAAAAACCACAATCAGCCAGGACCTCTCAGCCTGGACTGGTATGGGAATATAGGAGAGGAAAACGGTGTAGACGTAAAGCTATTTTCCTATAACCAGCACTGGGCTTTACCAGCTGGGGGACTGACGCTACAGCAGGGGGTTTTTAAGAGAGGAGGGGGCCCGTGCGCAGACTTCGGGTGGGCCCCCTACTCTCCACAGTGCCGCAGGCTCCGGCTCTATGCCAGAGTCTTCTGCACATGCACAGGTCTCCGGTAACATAGCATCCGCCATTGTCTGCGCATGTGCGGCTGTCATTTTGGATGTGATTTTCTTTGCCGTGACTGCTGCGGCTCCCGTCGCGGGACTCCGGAAAAGGTATTAAAACAATCTGGGTGCAATGTGTGCAATGTGGGCTCCCCTGGGCCAGGGGCCCGTGTGCACTGCACACATTGCACCCATGATAGAAACGCCTACACAGGGGTGACACACAATGTGGGGTACCCCTGCCATAGAGGCAACTATCACCAAACTGGTCAGCCCAGGGCTAGATTTCCGCGGAATGTCAGGAACAAAAAAAAACTGGGAGCCCCTCTCCCGATGATTACCAGCCCTGGGTTCTACCAACGGGTTCAGTATGGTATGCCGGCGGTCGGGCTCCCGGCGACCAGCATACCGGCTTATCGACAGTGTGGCGAGCGCAAATGAGCCCCTTGCGGGCTCGCTGCGCTCGCCACGCTACGGGCACGGTGACGCGCTACGCGCACCACGCTATTTCGTTCTCTCTCCAGGGAGAATAAGTGTCGGTATGCCGGCTGTCGGGATTCCGGCGCCGGTATACTGTGCGCCGGGATCCCGTCAGTCGGTATGCTGAGGACCACCCCTACCAACTCTGATGGTTGCCATGTCAATGGTTAAAGAATAGATAATATTATTTGTTACAGATGGAGTTATCTATTCCTGACAAAGATGGACCTGAAAAGACAAAAATGCTCTCCCCTTCCCCCCCAGGTGAAATTACTGTGTATGTTGCGTATTTCACAAGAGCCTTCACTGGCAGAGGTAAGTGGCCTGTTGAGGAGCAAGGATTTTCACTGGGTCTCATTTCAGAACTCCAGTTTGATAAATTCCAGTGCTACTATAAATGCATCTGGTTATTTTTTCTGTTTTTAAAGTATTATTATTTAATAGGAATATATAGTTCATACTGCATACACATGTTGTGGATGTGCACCAGGCAGAAACATATCTGTGAATGATCACAACATGTTTAACATACAGTAGGGTTACAATATTTCCTTTGTGTGTCCTGCACAAGTGCCCATCAATCACAATGAAAGTGACAACAGGCAGCAGCATTTAGATCCCCATAGACAGCCACAGGTGGCTGAATGTTAAAATAAAAAAAATTAAAAAGCTTTAGCTTACATT
The DNA here is from genome assembly GCF_028390025.1 of Pseudophryne corroboree. Classification (NCBI taxonomy): domain Eukaryota; kingdom Metazoa; phylum Chordata; class Amphibia; order Anura; family Myobatrachidae; genus Pseudophryne; species Pseudophryne corroboree. The sequence goes on from NC_086445.1 coordinate 812,853,244, forward strand.
CTTTAGGGTTAGCTTTACAATATTCACCCACTTGGCACAAATGTGTATTCATTACAAACGTAAGTAAATTTACAAATTAAGCACTGTTTCTCTTGTTAACTAAATCAGTGGATTATGACATTTATGTATAAGAATGTGCAGTTTGCATTTGTTTTCAATGACAAGTTAATACAGTACATGCTGATCTACTGTATGTGATGCCTCTCTCCAAAGTGCATGGTTTTTAATTATAGTGTTGTCATAGCGGTTGTTAAGCTTTGGGTGGATATCTCTGTTTGCCCCCTAGTTAGGGTGACCATAATGGTGGTCATTCCGAGTTGATCGCTCGCTAGCAGTTTTTTGCACCCGTGCAAACGCATTGCCGCCGCCCACTAGGGAGTATATTTTCGCTTTTTCAGAAGTGCGAACGCCTATACAGCAGAGCGCCTGCAAAAACATTTTGTGCAAAACAAGACCAGCCCTGAACTTACTCTTCGTGTGCGATGATTCTAACGTTGGAGGGACGGCTTTTGACGTCATACACCCGCCCTGCGTTCGCCCAGCCACGCCTGCGTTTTCCCTGGCATGCCTGCGTTTTTTCAAACACTCCCTGAAAACAGTCAGTTGACCCCCAGAAACGCCCCCTTCCTGTCAGTCATCCTGCGTTGTGCCGTGCAACTGAAAGATTCGCTAGAACCTGTGCAAAACCACAAAAAACTTAGTACCCATACGCCACGCGTGCGCATTGCAGTGCATACGCATGCGCAGAATAGCCGTTTTTTACACTGATCGCTATGCAGTGAACAACGGCAGCTAGCGATCAACTCAGAATGACCCCCAATATCCCTTTAATCTGGGACACCTATGATTTATAGTACACAGGTTCTGTGGCTGTCTGAAACCAGGTGAAATTCAGGCTAGAGTTTAGCCAGCCACAGAACCTGTGTAAATCATAAGTGTCCCAGATTGAAGGGATATTATGGTCACCCTACCGTAGTAGCACAAAGGTGGGTCCTTTCCATTGGACGTACAATTTAAACAACACAGACCACAAGTTGTTCTTTTACTGGGTACATCTAAGAGAGGGCTGCATAAGAACAGCAGGGAAGTAGGGATCCAACAAAGTGGCTGTAATGACAGCCAGCTCCTGCTTAGATAAGTGCCATAGCAATCCATTAAGTAGCTGCATGTCCTTATACCATGTGCATCAGACTTCCACCAGTGCAATGCAAGCTAAACACATGTAAAATGCAGATATGTACTGTACCATTTGGTACAGTGATTTTTATTTCCATATCTTTTTACATGTGCTTAACTTGCGTAAGAAACGCAACAACTGTGTATGTTGTCTATAATATTGTGGCTTATTTAAACCCAAAAATAAAGCAAAAAATTGTCACTTTGTGTCATCCATTGTGTGAAATTGATGCCAAATTTTCTTTGGAATGAGTTAATGATGTCATTGGTACGCAGACTATTTAACACTAATCAGTTCTCTAAATTACTAAAAAGTATTTATCTACAAACTTAAATTAACAATTATTCCTGGAAAGTTGTATAACTTACTGTAACTGATAAAATGATCGTATTCCAATTGCGTGCATTACAAACTGCCACCTTCATTTCACCTGACAGAAACAATACCATTTTTCTTCATTTTATTCATAAGTATAAAAGTATCGGCATAGTCCCAACACAAATATTTCCTTTAAACTTTTGACAGACAACAGCTGCTGATCTGTGGAACAGCTGCTGGACAGAAAATTACATGTGGCAATGAAAATCCTAGAAGGTTATTTATCAAAGTCAAAACAGCACTAGATTAGTAGTGGGAGGAGTTATAGGTAGAGTTTTAGATAGTATAAGAGAAACAAATAGTAGTAAACCAAAGATTATTTTGTAGAAGTTCAGATGGTCATTTATTAACATTACATTTACAAATGGAGCCACGCTAATGGTGGCTCTGTCTGCCATCGCAGCGTAAGGGCCGCGCACGCATTCGTGATGCGCACCCCCCCCCCCCATTTACTACAATGGGAGCGTCTCTGTGCACTCCCGGATCGCCTAGTACCGCCGGGAGTGCTTGTTTGCGATGACGGCTCCATCTGTAGGTGCAAATTTGCACCAAACCATGACGAACTAGACTTCTAGGGAAATTTTGTGAGGCTGTACAAAGTTCTTTCTTTTTCTAAAGTGTTCACCCACATTCCCGGGAGAGTAGAGCAGCCTCCAGGATCCCTCCTACATTTCCAGCAGTAAGGCAACCTGGGGGCTTGATGATACAGTTTGCATTATGATGGTACTGTCCCCACTGTTCAATGCTTCAAATCACTTCATGGCAAAGTGGGACTGCAATGCAGTGACGCATTTCACAACTTCTACTTCTCCTCTGACAGTAGGCAAGTATGACATCATTATAGGTAAAACTATCACCTCAAAATATTACCCCAGCTTATGCCATATCTAAATGGTATCATTTTTGAGCATCTGTTAATACACATTGTGTTAGGCGCGGCGGTCTTCGGCCGTGCCCTGACTGAGCAGCGGTCACGACCGCCGCGCCTCTCTCCTTCCCTGTCCCCCGCATGGCGCCTAGCAACGACAGGATGCCGTGCGCACGATAGCCGCCGGGTCCCTAGCAACGCAGGACGCCGTGCGTGCAGGGCCGCCGGGTGCATAGCAACGGGGACGCCACAGGTGGACCGCATTCCCCGTTGCTAAGAATAGTTAATTAGGTTGCTCGTGCAGCAGGGCAGCTGCACGGCAACTAGTAATTAGGGTCTGGGGGCTGGTCCTGCTGGCCCTCCTGTTATTGGCCAGCAGGGCCTTTTTATGTGAGCCAGCACACTGCAGCCCCGCCGGTGATAGCTTCTTGTATGCTGTTCCTGCCTTGCAGAACTCTGTTCCTGTCAGCCGTGTTTGGTGGATCTTGCTCCCTGCCCTTTGGTACTTCGGAGGTCCGAAGCCGGTCCTGGGAATCCTTCTAAGTCCTTGCGAACCTGTTTGTCATCTGGGGTTCTCGCCCGGTTTCGTGAGTAGCGGCTTCTGCCGCATGTTGCGGCCTATGCCGCTTAGTGTTTACTTTACTGTGAATTGGTGCAGTCCTCCCCGGAACTCGGCGGTGCCGTGTAGGGGAGTGGACAGTGGTTTCTTTGTAGTTCTTTTCCTTTGGCGGCGTGCCGCACATACGTTTAGTTTTTAGGTAGTTTATACCCCCTAGCGTGGTTGTTTCAGTTAGAGGTCCCCTTGTTATTACCCTGTCTCAGTTCACGTTTTGTCTCTCTTTGAGACCTGAGGGGGCATCGGAGTTGGGCAGACCTAATCCGCCCTTCAAACGCGGCTGCCATGGCCCCAAGAAACCATAGTCGTTCAGGTGTGAATTGATAACACGGGTAAGACAACGGAGGTAGGGTGCTAGGGGCTATTTCCTTCCCATCTCCCAATCCCAGCATTCTGTCTTGGTGCTCAGGACTCACTACAAAAGATCTCCCCTGTCCTGAGCATCAGGATCGTAACATTATCACCGGCCCACATTAAAAAAAAGGGGGGTTTAATTTTTTCCGTTGTATTGGTGGGCCTAGAAATTCGGCCTCATGAATCCGGCAGGTTTAGGGCCAAACCCCAGTCAGCTTTTGGTTAACCAAATACAGGAATTAACTCAGATGGTTCAGGACCTTACTCTTCGGGTGAGATCGCAGGAAGATCTTTTGCGAGCCTCCCCGAGTATGGTTCCAGAACCAAAGATGCATTTACCTGACCGTTTTTCGGGTAACCCAAAGGATTTTTTTAATTTTAAGGAAGCTTGAAGCTTTATTTTCGTTTAAGGCCCCGTTCCTCTGGTACTGAGTCTCAGCGGGTCGGGATTGTGATGTCTCTACTTCAGGGTGATCCACAGACCTGGGCGTTTGGGCTAAGAGCGGATGATGCTGCTTTGTTATCAGTAGACGCCTTTTTTAAATCCTTAGGCCTCTTATATGACGACCCAGATAGAGAAGCATCAGCTGAGAGTCACCTGCGAGCCCTTAAGCAAGGCAAAAATCCAGCAGAGGTGTATTGTACCGAATTCCGCCGTTGGTCGAACGACTGTGGCTGGAATGACCCGGCCCTGCGCAGTCAGTTTTGCCTCGGTCTGTCGGAAGTGATTAAAGACAGTCTCCTTCAGTACCCCCGGCCCGCTCCTGAGACTCTAGACAAACTCATGGAGCTCGCTATTAAAATTGATCGTCGTCTCCGAGAGCGGAGGGCTGAAAGAGGAACAACTTTTAGGCCTAATCCATGTGTATATACTTATCCTGAGGACGTCGAGGAGCCCATGCAAATGGGTCTCTCCCGGCTGTCCCCAGAGGAAAGAACCAGAAGGTTAAGTTCTGGTCTTTGTTTGTATTGTGGTGGTAAGGGACATATCGCACGTAACTGCCCGAACAAGCCGGGAAACGCTCTGACCAAGTGAATTGTGAGGGGGTTCACTTGGGTCTGCAGTTAATCTCCTCTAATAATTCTCTATTAGTTCCGGTAAAGATTTCCTTTGGCAGCCTCAGTTCGTTGGTGTCGGCCTTCGTCGACAGTGGAGCTGCAGGAAATTTTATGGATTTAGCTTGGGCTAAGGCTTTAGGCGTTCCACTGATACCCTTAGATAGACGTATCACCATGCACGGCTTGGATGGGGGTCCGCTTTCCAATGGGATTATTACTCACCACACACCTCCAGTTTTGCTGACAGTGGGGGCCCTACATTCAGAAGAAATAGAATTTTACCTTACACATTGTCCGGCAGTTCCAGTAGTTTTGGGTCACCCCTGGCTTGCCTTTCATAATCCCACCATAGATTGGCGGTCTGGGGAGATTTCCCAATGGGGTCCTTTTTGTGTTAAGGAGTGTATTTCCCATCCTGTCCGGGTTGCGGCAGTTACCCCAGAACTTATTCCTCTGGAATATCAGGATTTTGCTGATGTGTTCTCCAAGGGTAATGCGGACGTTCTGCCTCCCCATCGGTCCTATGACTGCGCTATAGATTTAGTTCCCGGGGCCACTTTACCTAAGGGGAGATTATATGCCCTCTCCGGGCCAGAAACCACGGCTATGGATAATTATATCCAGGAAAGCCTGAAAAAAGGCTTCTTTAGGCCTTCGAAATCTCCCTTGAGTGCAGGATTCTTTTTTGTTGAGAAAAAAGATGGGTCGCTCAGACCATGTATTGATTTTCGGGCTCTGAATAAAATTTCTGTTAAAAACACCTACCCTTTGCCTTTGATTTCAGTACTTTTTGATCAGTTACGCTCTGCCGTTATCTTCTCAAAAATCGATCTTAGAGGAGCTTACAATCTCATCCGAATAAGATCTGGGGATGAGTGGAAGACGGCTTTCAGCACACAGTCGGGTCATTATGAATACCTGGTGATGCCCTTTGGGCTGTCAAATGCTCCTGCGGTATTTCAAGACCTCATCAATGATGTTCTTCGTGACTTTCTTGGAAAGTTCGTTGTCGTTTATTTAGACGACATTTTGATTTATTCTGAGTCTATGGAACAACATATTACCCATGTGCGCCTGGTTCTTCAAAAACTACGGGAGAATCATTTATACGCAAAACTAGAGAAATGTGATTTTCACATCACGGAAGTGTCCTTCTTGGGGTATATTATTTCTCCCCAGGGATTTTTCATGGAACCGAAAAAACTCCAGGCCATCCTTAATTGGGCGCAACCCACTAATTTAAAAGCAATTCAGCGCTTTTTAGGGTTTGCAAACTATTATAGGCGGTTCATTAATACCTTTTCTAATTTGGTCGCTCCTATAGTAGCATTGACTAAAAAAGGAGCGGACCCTTCCAATTGGTCGCCTGCAGCCAAGTCTGCCTTTCGGGCCTTAAAGCAGGCCTTTGTCTCGGCTCCTGTTCTCAGGCACCCTAACCCGGAGCTCCCCTTTATAGTCGAGGTAGATGCCTCAGAGGTTGGAGTGGGGGCTATCCTATCTCAGGAAGATCCGGAGTCTCAGGAATTACATCTTTGCGCCTTCATGTCCAGGAAATTCTCCTACGCAGAATCCAATTATGACGTTGGTAATCGAGAATTGCTGGCAGTTAAATGGGCTTTCGAGGAGTGGAGGCATTGGCTGGAGGGAGCTAGGCATACTATTACAGTGTCTACTGACCATAAGAACCTGCAGTATATTGAGTCAGCTAAACGGCTTAATGCTCGGCAGGCACGTTGGGCACTGTTTTTTACTCGTTTCAGGTTTATTATAACCTTCAGGCCTGGTTCCAAAAATACTAAAGCTGATGCCCTGTCACGTTGTTTTCTTCCGGTTCACAATAACCATCCTGCTACTACCCCCATAGTTCCATCATCTGTCATCCGGGCAGGCCTCACACAGGATTTATTTACTCAGTTAGTCCAGCTTCAACAGCAGGCTCCTAAACCGACTCCTGCTGATCGTCTCTTTGTCCCTGTATTTCTGAGAGGCACTGTTTTAGCTGAGTTTCATGACAACAAAGTCTCTGGTCATCCAGGTATCACTAAGACCTTGGAGTTAGTCTCTCGCTCGGTGTGGTGGCCTAGTCTTTCTAAAGATGTAAGGGAATTTGTCCATTCCTGTCAGGTTTGTGCACGGCATAAGGTTCCTCGTTCATTGCCGATCGGGCAACTCGTACCTTTAGCCGTTCCTCTCAGGCCATTGTCACATATATCCATGGATTTCGTGGTGGACCTTCCTCTTTCAGCCAGATTTCGAGTCATTTGGGTGGTAGTAGATCGTTTTAGTAAGATGGCTCATTTCATTGCTCTTCCCCGATTACCCTCTGCTCAAGGGTTGGCAGTCTTGTTTCTCCGTCATGTGTTCAGGCTCCATGGGTTGCCCAGGGATATTGTCTCTGATCGGGGTCCGCAATTCATTGCTCGTTTCTGGAAACGTTTTTGTGCCTCATTAAATATGAAACTCTCTTTAACATCTGGGTACCATCCACAATCTAACGGACAAACCGAACGAGTTAACCAGTCATTAAAACAGTATTTACGGTTGTATTCGGCCAAACTCCAGAATGATTGGTCTGAATTTCTTCCGTTAGCCGAATTTGCTTATAATAACTCTTGTCATTCTTCCACCAAGGAGTCCCCATTCTTTTCAGTCTTTGGCTTTCATCCTAGAGCCAACTCTTTTTTTCCTCATTCTCCAGTCTCCTCGTTGACTTTAACCTCCCATCTCAGAACAATTTGGAGAAAGGTGCACCTTGCCTTGAGAAAAGCTGCATTCCGAGAAAATAAATTTTCTGATAGGCTCCGACGTCCTTGCACTTTTAAGGTGGGAGATAAGGTATGGTTGTCAACTCGCAACATCAAGCTCCAACAACCTTCGGCTAGATTGGGACCCAAATTTATTGGACCATTCCTTATCATTAAGAAGGTCAACCCAGTTGCTTTTCGGCTACGCTTGCCGAGACCTCTCAAAATTGGCAATTCTTTTCACTGTTCTCTTTTGAAACAGTATTTTTCTTCCAGGAGATTTCCTCGGAGGACTTCCCAGGGTAGATCTCCGGTGGATGTTCAGGGGCAACAAGAGTTCTTAGTGGAGAAGGTTTTAGATTCTAAGCTTTCTCGGAGTCGGCTCTATTTTTTGGTCCACTGGAAAGGTTATGGCCCTGAAGAAAGATCCCTGGCAACGCAGGACGCCGTGCGTGCAGGGCCGCCGGGTGCATAGCAACGGGGACGCCACAGGTGGACCGCGTTCCCCGTTGCTAAGAATAGTTAATTAGGTTGCTCGTGCAGCAGGGCAGCTGCACGGCAACTAGTAATTAGGGTATGGGGGCTGGTCCTGCTGGCCCTCCTGTTATTGGCCAGCAGGGCCTTTTTATGTGAGCCAGCACACTGCAGCCCTGCCGGTGATAGCTTCTTGTATGCTGTTCCTGCCTTGCAGAACTCTGTTCCTGTCAGCCGTGTTTGGTGGATCTTGCTCCCTGCCCTTTGGTACTTTGGAGGTCAGAAGCCGGTCCTGGGAATCCTTCTAAGTCCTTGCGACCCTGTTTGTCATCTGGGGTTCTCGCCCGGTTTCGTGAGTAGCGGCTTCTGCCGCGTGTTGCGGCCTATGCCGCTTAGTGTTTACTTTACTGTGAATTGGTGCATTTGCGGAGGTTTCCGCTTTCTCTGTCCTCCCCGGAACTCGGCGGTGCCGTGTAGGGGAGTGGACAGTGGTTTCTTTGTAGTTCTTTTCTTTTGGTGGCGTGCCGCACATACGTTTAGTTTTTAGGTAGTTTATAGCCCCTAGCGTGGTTGTTTCAGTTAGAGGTCCCCTTGCTATTACCCTGTCTCAGTTCACGCCTTGTCTCTCTTTAAGACCTGAGGGGGCATCGGAGTTGGGCAGACCTAATCCGCCCTTCAAACGCGGCTGCCATGGGCCCAAGAAACCATAGTCGTTCAGGCGTGAATTGATAACACGGGTAAGACAACGGAGGTAGGGTGCTAGGGGCTATTTCCTTCCCATCTCCCAATCCCAGCATTCTGTCTTGGTGCTCTGGACTCACTACAAAAGATCTCCCCTGTCCTGAGCATCAGGATCGTAACACATTGGACCTGATTCATAGTTACATGTATATCCATTTCGTGGATAGATCTTGCGATTTTTCTCAGTGCTTATGATCCAATCATACAACTAGGAGTGACCACGCATGAATCAGAGTGGTACACTTCTCAGGTGCACTTGTGGCTGAATGGGTGTAACTGGATGCAACTGGGTGATTGTACATAAACTAATTGTTTACTAATTTATTTCCAAGCATGTAATGCGGCCGCACTTTTAGCCAATATGTGTGCAGGGGCACCAAGAGGGGGACGAGGGCTACTTATCAGGCATGGGCCAGATGGAGGGACCTGGGTCAGTAGCACAACAAGCGGGATGAGAGAATAGATTGTTGCTGCTCAGTGGCAGCAGTCTCACTTCACAGGCCCCACTGTTGTGAGCTTGGCTGTGGAGGTTCCACAGTGGTTGCTGCTACTTTCTCTTCCTGCAAGTGTTACGGGGGGGGGGGGGGGCAGGATCTGTCCCCTGGCCAAAGGGAATAAAGTCACCCCCTTTCCAGCCTGCATCCCAACATAGTCATTTTTCAAAAATTTTGGGAGGAAGCATTGCCATGCTTCCACAATTTGGCCACGCCCAAGTACCTGATCCCGTCACTGTTCTCAATGGCCCGTCGTGCGTGAAACTCTGAATCAGGCAATTTACAGTATATGTAATTAAGTAAAGGACAGTGCAAAGGGTGTCACACTGAAAGTGGTGATTGAGTTTTAATTGTTATCCAGGGCAATCTTAACAGTGCAGGCCCTTGGGCCAAGCAATGCACTGGGGCCACTACCCACCCATTCATAAAAATGTAAACAGTCAATAAACTCACACCATCAGATTTAATGGTGCTTTAAACAAAGTCTGTTGCTTGGCTGCTGCTCTACCCCCCCCCCCCCCCCAGACACACACACACACACACACACCTGTGTGCGTGCTACAGCTCTCCCACTGTCCCTCCGCCTATGTGCATGCTGCTGCTCCACCACTCCCCACCTCCCCAGTCTGCTGTATGACTGCTACTCTATCCCCCCTCGTCCCCCGTCTGTGTGCATGCCTGCTGCCCCCCCTCCCCGGTCTGTGTCATGGCTGCTGCTTTCCCCACCCCCTGTCTGTGTGCATGCCTGCTGCACCCCCCCATCTGTGTGAATGCCTGCTGCCCTACCCCCAAGTCTGTGTCATGGCTGCTGCTCTCCCCACCCCCTGTCTGTGCGCATGCCTGCTGCCCTTCCCCCCCAGTCTGTGTCATGGCTACTGCTCTCCCCACCCCTCTCTCTGTGTGCATGTCTGCTGCCCCCCCCCCCAAGTCTGTGTCATGGCTGCTGCTTTCCCACCCCCTGTCTGTGTGCATGCCTGCTGCCCTTCTCCCCAGTCTGTGTCAAGGCTGCCGCTCTCCCCACCACCCTGTGTGTGCATGCCTGCTGCTCCCCCCCCCCCCCCAGTCTGTGTCATGGCTGCTGCTCTACCCACCCCCCTGTCCGTGTGCATGCCTGCTGCTCACCTCCCCAGTCGGTGTCATGGCTGCTGCTCTACCCACCCCCGTCTGTGTGCATGCCTGCTGCTCTCCCCCCCCAGTCTGTTGCATGGCTGCTGCTCTCCCCCCCCCCACCCGTGTGCATGCCTGCTGCTCTTCCCTCCAGTCTGTTGCATGGCTGCTTCTCTGCCCCGCCATCTATGAGCATGCCGGCTTCTCCCCCCACCCAACCAGTCTGTTGCATGGCTGCTGCTCCCCCACCGACCCACCAAGTCTGCTGCATAGCTGCTGCTCTCTCCAAGTCCTCCCTTCTGTGTGCATGCCTGCTGCCCTTCCCCCTTGACTTCTTACCTGCAGGCTGCAATTGTGGCTATAAGGAGTCGGGACTGAGTAGAAGGAGCCTGGAATGAAGAGCAGGCCAGGAGGACTCCAAGAGCTGTCTAAGTTACTGCCTGGGCGGAGGCAGAGCTGCAATACTGGAGTTTGCGGTCCCTGTGTGCCACGGCTAGTGTAAGATACAGGGGTGCGAGGTGGATAGGAGCAGCTGTTACCGGCAGCACGGGGCATCAAGGTACCAATGGCAGACAGGCCCTGGTATTGTCATGACAAGTTCTGCTGCAAGTTATGGTGCAGGGAGAAGGGACTGAGCGGACGACTCAGCCCCTAGGATCTTGAGGCCATTGGGCAACAGCTCTTCAAGCCCATACACAAAGATGGCCCTGTTGTTACCTCTAAAATGGTGTAAAAATCACAGGAAATAATGGTTTTTACATATGTACTCCTTAATATCGGGGTATTGGAAAAGAAAATTCATATTTAATATAGTAGTAACCATAACAATAACAACTACAGTAGTGCAAAATAGTAACACATTCTTTATATTACTGGGTTAATGTGCAAAGTAATACACTGATATTTCTGTTATTGAATTTTTATTACATATTTTTTATATACTCTTCAGGTTAAGGTCTGAAAAAGGATTTAGTTTTCATTGTAAATTATGTGTGTTTACTTTTATTATGCTAATAATAGGATAGATGAAAAATTCTTATCCTATAAAAAGGGAATTTTTTATATATATATATATATATATATATAATCTATCTATCTATCTATCTATCAATCTATCTATCATATTTCTCTCTCTCTCTCTCTCTCTCTATATATATATATATATATATATATACATTCACTATTTTGTATATTTACAGCATTTTATTACTATCACCTGATCTGTATGTTTTGAGTTTGCTAAAATATGATTTGCTTCATCACCCTCAGGACAGAATTCTGCTTCCAGAGAAGACCAACAGGTGCAGTCTGTCCATTTAATCTCCTGAATATTTAACTGGCAAGAAAACACTTTTCAAAAGAGGTAAACAGCTGCAAGTACTCATGATTTTGAAATTATGGTCAACAATGCCAGTGGCTGCAGTCATCTAATAAGTGGTGGAAATAGCTTTGTGTCACAAAAACACTATTTTGCAAAGCTGCGTTTTACTAATATAAGAAATGATACCAAGAATAAACCAAGCTAAGCCTGTATACTCTATTTAGCAACTACTGGTTTTACAGAGACGAGAGCGTACCCAAAAGAAACAGGAATCATGTTCTAGAAGGTGGGGTACTTGTAGTACGGGTTTCCAGTTCCACTAGTGATGTGCACCGGAAATTTTTCGGGTTTTGTGTTTTGGTTTTGGATTCGGTTCCGCGGCCGTGTTTTGGATTCGGACGCGTTTTGGCAAAACCTCCCTGAAATATTTTTGTCGGATTCGGATGTGTTTTGGAATCATTTTTTTTTTTTACAAAAAACCCTCAAAAACAGCTTAAATCATAGAATTTGGGGGTCATTTTGATCCCATAGTATTATTAACCTCAATAACCATAATTTCCACTCATTTCCAGTCTATTCTGAACACCTCACACCTCACAATATTATTTTTAGTCCTAAAATTTGCATCGAGGTCGCTGGATGACTAAGCTAAGCGACCCAAGTGGCCGACACAAACACCTGGCCCATCTAGGAGTGGCACTGCAGTGTCAGACAGGATGGCCGATTTAAAAAATAGTCCCCAAACAGCACATGATGCAAAGAAAAAAAGAGGTGCACCAAGGTCGCTGGATGGCTAAGCTAAGCGACCCAAGTGGCCGACACAAACACCTGGCCCATCTAGGAGTGGCACTGCAGTGTCAGACAGGATGGCCGATTTAAAAAATAGTCCCCAAACAGCACATGATGCAAAGAAAAAAAGAGGTGCACCAAGGTCGCTGGATGTGGCCGACACAAACACCTGGCCCATCTAGGAGTGGCACTGCAGTGTCAGACAGGATGGCCGATTTAAAAAATAGTCCCCAAACAGCACATGATGCAAAGAAAAAAAGAGGTGCACCAAGGTCGCTGGATGGCTAAGCTAAGCGACCCAAGTGGCCGACACTAACACCTGGCCCACCTAGGAGTGGCACTGCAGTTTTCTAGCGAGAGGATGAGTGCTTCCATCCTCATGTGAATCTGAACCACTAGCCATTAACATAGGCCAGGGCCTCAGCCGTTCCTTGCCACTCCGTGTCGTAAATGGCATATTGGCAAGTTTACGCTTCTCATCAGATGCATTTAATTTTGATTTTTGGGTCATTTTACTGAACTTTTGTAGTATACTTGACGACACAGAGGTAGAGCAATGGACTACTGTACCATACTGCTATATATTATATACTGGTGGTCAGCAAAATTCTCCACTGTCCTCCTACTATATATACTGTGCACAACTAAAATGCACCACAGGTATGGATGGATAGTATACTTGACGACACAGAGGTAGGTAGAGCAAGGGCCTACTGTACCGTACTGCTATATATTATATACTGGTGGTCAGCAAAATTCTGCACTGTCCTCCTACTATATATACTGCGCACAACTAAAATGCACCACAGGTATGGATGGATAGTATACTTGATGACACAGAGGTAGGTAGAGCAGTGGCCTACTGTACCGTACTGCTATATATTATATACTGGTGGTCAGCAAAATTCTGCACTGTCCTCCTACTATATATACTGCGCACAACTAAAATGCACCACAGGTATGGATGGATAGTATACTTGATGACACAGAGGTAGGTAGAGCAGTGGCCTACTGTACCGTACTGCTATATATTATATACTGGTGGTCAGCAAAATTCTGCACTGTCCTCCTACTCTATATACTGCACACAACTAAATTGCACCACAGGTATGGATGGATAGTATACTTGACGACACAGAGGTAGGTAGAGCAGTGGACTACTGTACCGTACTGCTATATAATACTGGTGGTCACTGGTCAGCAAAATTCTGCACTGTCCTCCTACTATATACTACAATGCAGCACAGATATGGAGCGTTTTTCAGGCAGAGAACGTAGATATTTTCAGCACACTGAGCACAGATATTTGCAAGCACACTGAGCACAGATATTTGCAGCACACTGAGCACAGATATTTGCAGCACACTGAACACAGAAACTGAGAGAACGCTGCTCGTCCTCTCCCTATCATCTCCAATGCACGAGTGAAAATGAAGGCGACGCGCGGCTCCTTATATAGAATACGAATCTCGCGAGAATCCGACAGCGGGATGATGACGTTTGGGCGCGCTCGGGTTAACCGAGCAAGGCGGGAGGATCCGAGTCTGCCTCTGAACCGTGTAAAATGGGTGAAGTTCGGGGGGGTTCGGATTTCGAGGAACCGAACCCGCTCATCACTAGTTTCCACTGCTAGAATGTTTGGGGAACCCTTCTGAGCAGGGGCACTTTAAGAGAGGAGAAGGCCCATGTGCAGCCTCCTCCATTTGGGCCCATTCCTCTCTGTCCGCAGCACTGTATAGTCTGAGCTATAGAGAGCTCAGACTGTACTGCACATGCGCAGATCTCTGGGAAAATGGCGCAGTGCCCATTTTCCCAGTGATTTCTCTACTGCGCATGCGCAGAAAGCAGTGATGAAAATGTCTGCCGCACCATTTTCATGGTGTTTTCACAGCGCTGCAGACTACGAAGGGGTAAGTATTCCAAAAATGGGTGCAGAGCGTGTGGTGTGGGCCTCCCTGAACTCAGGGGCCCATTCATTGGCGTTTCTATAATGAATGCAGTGTGTGCGAGGCACACAGGCCCCAAGGTCCAGGGGGGCCCACCCCGCACACACTGCACCCATTTGCTTAATACTTACCTCTCTGAAGTCCCCCGTCGAATCCATCCCTTTTCGGCAGCGCAATAGAGTTTGAACACTAGGGGGAACAAACTCTATTGCGCCTGCTGAAAACTCTGGAAAGATGGCACGACAGCCATTTTTCCAGAGTATCGCGCATGCGCATTAGCAAAATCTTCGGGAAAATGGCCGCCACGCCGTGTTCCCGTAGGTTTGCGCATGCGCAGTAGAGTCTGGTCTCAGATTCTATTGCCGCTGCCGCGGAGAAGGTTGGCACCGCCGGGGGACTCTGGAGAGGTAAGTATTAAAACACCTGTGCAGCAGTCAGAGAGGAGGGGGCCCCTGAAGCAGAAGGCTGCACACGGGCCTCCTCCTCTCTTAAAACGCCCCTGGGCCCATGTGCACCGTGCACACTGCACCCATTATAAATACGTCAGTATCCCCGCTAATGTTGCAGGGAAAGGTAGTGTTTGACGGCAGTGATTTTTTTTTTCAAACAAGTTATTCACTCTTTTGCCTATTTTTGTGATGGCTGATTCACACGAACAACATGCTGCTATAAAGTTATGTTTCCTTTTGGAGAAAAATGCAGCAGAAATGGTTGTTACGCTACAAACTAATACAAAGCTACAAAGTTTTTATTTGGAAGTTTTTAAAAGGTTGCGTCATATTTGAGGAAAAAACGTCCCAATTTGTGGTGAACATGTGACTAGTTCTTCCATCATGATAACGCACCTGCCCACACAGCACTGAGTGTTAAGCAATTTTTAACCAAAAATGACGTGATACCTTTGCCTCACCCACTGTATTCACCTGATCTCGCCCCATGCAACTTTTTTTTATTTCCTTGTATGAAAAGAGACCTTAAAGGAAAACATTTTACTAATATTGTGGTGAAACAAAACAACAAAAGTACTAAAAAGCATTAACGAAGGCATTTTGAGCAATGGAAAAAACTTTTGGACAAATGTAGTGATTCAAGTGGAAAGTACTTTGAGGATGACTGAAGTTTCAAAATGTACAAATAATTAATTCATTAATTAATAAATCATTAATTCCTGTTTCCTTTAGGAACCCCCTATTGGTACTATATAAGCTCATTAGGTTATGCAGCAGTGACGTTCCGCACAGGTTTGTTTAATAACTGATTTAAATGGGTTCTACATAACATATTAATTAATGTTACAATTTCAAATTTATCTTTGAAGTCACAACTTGCATTCACTACGCAGGCGCATGCCCAGGTCCCGTCCTGCGCATGCACCCGCATGGTGACCGGCAGTAATTACGAATGCCTCTGCCTGATTGACAGGCAGAGGCGTTCCCGGGACGGGAGGGGGGCGGCGACAGAGTGTTGTAGGGGTGGCGGCAAGGAAATGGGGGCATATATCGGCGGGAACGGGGCGTGCCGGCAGCGTTATCAGGGTTGCTGCGTGTCGTTACACGTAGCCGCTCCGATCTCAAAAAAGCCTGTCGCAGCCAGGCTGCACCGGCAGGAGGCTTCCATAATTTCTGTGATCATGCTTAAATTGCGATTGCACCACAATTGCAGCGTGATCGCAGTGGGTGGGCGGCGGACAGCATACTGGGCAGCCTTGCCCTGCTATGGGCGGCCCCCAGCATGCGAATGAAAGGATTGCAAATTCTGCTAAAAAGCTAAATTTACAATTCTTTCTAAATAAGGTCCGAAGTCTGCATGGAACTTAGCAAGACTGAGAGAAATCCAGAAAACACTGCAAGAAGGTAAGGAACAAGGAACACTTAGTACAAGGATGAAATAGGTCAGGATCGTGACAAGCAGGCAGAGGAGCTGAGTACTATAAGTCCGCGCACTGGCAGTACGACTGGCAGTATGTGGCTCCAATCAATGGCATTGATTGATACACCCTATCAGTCCGGCTCACATGCACAAGGGCAACCCCTCCTCCCTAAGGTAATGGGCAGGTCCCTCGGGTGGTAGGGTCCCTGCTACTAGTGCTGGATCAGTCGTCAGACATTGATCAAAATGTTTGGGTGCCAGGCCAGGGGAAAACTCTTTACTGGTCTGGACAGCAGTGGGCCCCTTAGTCCCTATTTCCGCTTTGAGCAGAATGTCAGAGAACCAATAACATGGATAAATGTATAGTTGTTCAAATTCTCATTGGCTGATTTTACTTATATAAGAGACATTCAGGTAGTTACTTTCTACCCTTACCTGAATTATTTCACTGCATGTTCTACACTGTGTGGATCCATGTTTCTCTACTGCCCTATGTTATATTCCATCACTGTAGCTACAAGGGGTGTGCAATAAGTTTCTGGATGTGCAGTGCTTAGATAGAGTAGACACAATCTGACTGTAAATCTCTGACTAAAGTTCTTGTGAAATGCCAAGGCACACAACCATATATAAGAACTGCACACAGAAGAAGTCAGCATGTTCACTTCCTTTATAGAGTTCAACAGAGGCAACTGGAGAGCCATTATCTTCTAAGACTACAAGAGTGGTCTGCAACAGCAGGAGAGTTTTACTTTTAACCAACTGTGAGCTGCTTTTGAAGAGGAAGCACGGTCCCGAACCACTGGGTTTCAGTGGTCTGCAAAATCTTGGCACGGGAGACGGTCCCTGGAATACGTGGAGTGCTGCGGGTGACCTGTATCTGCCATCAACGAGGACAACAATGCTGCAATGTGGGCCATAGTTGAGGTGGATGCCAGAGTGACCATGGCCTAGTTAGAGAAGGAGATAGGCCTCTCATTCGCTTGATACTTCATCAAAAGCTTGGCCTGAGCAAGGTTTCTACAAACTGGGTGCCCCATTAACTAGCTAAAGAGCAGAAAGAGGCTTTGGTGACTTAGTGCTGCAACATGCTGGCCAGGTTTGATAGTAGTCATTTAAACTCTGTGGCGATGAATCCTGGATCTACAATTTTCAACCCCAAAACCAAACTACCATTGGCCCAGTGATCTCCACTTGGAGATATGCAGCCACAGGAGTTCCGAATTGAGCGCAGGGTGGCCAAGCAGATGGTGGCTGTTTTTGTGGCCATGACTGGTCATGTAACTACCATACCACTTGTGCAGCAGCTGGGGACTGGTATGCCAACTAATGCCTCCCGCAAGTGCTGGAAGCCATTTCCAGGCACCATCCAAGAACCTTCTCCATCATGACAATGCACCTGCCCACAAGTCAAGGAAAGTGGTGGATTTTTTGGCACATGAACGCATCCAGGAGCCTGGAACAGTCCAGACCTGTGACTTCTTCATGTTCCCACAAATCAAGTGCAAGCTAATATGGGATTCATTTTGAGTCACCGGAAGCTGCAGTGAAGACGTTCATCCAGCATGTAGAAGACATACCAGCTGGGCCAGCTGCTTCACTAAGTGGTTTGTGTGCATGCAACGTTACAGACTTGTCTGGTGAATACTTTGAAAAAATTGAATGTTCACTTTGTTTGTAAATATAATACTTTTTGGGCATCCATAAACTTATTGCACACCCCTTGTATTGTAGTGCGCCCAAGCTGGCTGTCCCACTTCACAGTATTATATGCTATTACCCTCAAATGCAAAGTGCCTTGTGTCATAATAATAAAAAATGTTGAAACATCACTATGTAAAATAAAAAAATAAAAAAAGATAATAATAGACACATAAAGTCATGGGGCTAAGAGCCCAATTCAGCATGGGTTGTAGATGTGCTACAACCCTTTACTCTGACATGCGGGGGGGACGGGGGACGCCCAGCACAGGGCAAGTCCGCCCCGCATGACGGGTCCTGCCACTCTGCAAACATGTGAGCACATCACAGGATGGCTATGCTCTCGCATGTTTAGGGTTGCCCGCTGCCTACGCAGCCTAGCTGCTAAGACAGACGGCAACCCGCCATGTTTAGGCTTGCAGTGGCTGCGTGTGACATCAACGGTCCAGACACGCCGGTGTTGTCCGGACTGCTCCACTAAAACGCCGCTGCAACACCCCCTCCCACACCGCGAACGTAGGCTGAAACGTTCACACATGTGAGATGCCATTGCATCTCATTGTGTGCACACGGGCATACTGCAGAAGGCTTCAGCATGCGAACGCTGTCGTTCCATGCTTAATAAGGCCCTAAATGCAATAGGGTGTGGGTTTGGTAAATAAATATGGTGTGAGTTTGGTAAATGTGCGAGTTTACCGCAAACTCATACATTTTTAAAACTCAGACAATGTAATAGTGTGTGAGAACATGCAAACTTGCATGTTTCCTATAAAGCAATTTGCAATAGCCAAACTCGCACCCAGATGTTTTTCTATGGAAAACATACAACTCGGTCAATGTAATAGGATGCAAGTTTTTAAACTCACACCTAAAACTTTACCAAAAATCGCTAAAAAGTAGACCTGGTTCAGATAGACAAGATCAATATGACACTTTAAGGAAAAAGAAAAAAAAAAACACTGTAAAAACTTATTTAGAATAATAAAACATATCTAACTACATATAGGGGGTAATTCAGACCTGATCGTAGCAGCAATTTTGTTAGCAGTTGGGCAAAACCTTGGGGGTCATTCCGACCTGTTCGCACACTGCAGTTTGTCGCAGGGGTGCGAACGGGTCAGCACTGCGCATGCGCGGCAGACGCATGGCGTTGCCCGGTGACGGTCGTTGCCGGGCAGCGATGCCGTTAGTGGAAAAAGTGATCGCAGCGGCGATCGCAAGAAGACTAACAGGCAAGAGGCGTTCCAGGGCGTCAACTAATCGTTTTCCAGGCGTGGTGATGCAAACGCAGGCGTGTCCATGCATTTGGAGGGCAGATGTCTGACGTCAATTCCGGGACCTTCGTCGCTGGATCCGTTACACAGGGTAAGTAAGTCTGACCCTGGTCTTGTTTTGCAGGAAACTTTTTTAGCATAGCAGGGCTGCACAAGCGATAGCAGCCCTGTTTTGCTAAAATACACTCCTCCCATAGGCGGAGTCAGCGGTGCAAGTATGCGGGTACGCTCGGGTACGGAGTACCCTTAAGAATTTGGCAGCGGTACTCAGTACCACCTGCCACACACTTTGCCATTACCACAGTTATAATGTGCCACAAAGCAACAAGACCATGGTGCTTGGCAGCATGACGGCTCCTCCCACTTTGTCAGGGTTACTGGGAGTGCGACAGTGGCTGTATTTTCCGGTTATAATGGAGGTATTACTATATATTGTTATTAAATTGGGGGCATTACTATATATTTCTATATTTCTATTATACTGGAAGTATCACTATATATTTCTGTTATACTGGAGGCATTACTATATATTTTTAGCCTTGCCTCTAGATTCCGAAAAAAGGGGCTGTGTCATGTGGCCACGCCGCTAGTGTCATTTAGCCACTCCCACTAGTAGCATCTGACCACGCCCCCTCTCAACGCATGAACACGCCCATTTTTTGGTACTCAGTACCACTAAGAAAATATTTCTACTTGCACCACTGGGTGGAGTCAAGTTGATCACACGAGCAGCAAAAAGTTGCTACGTGCGATCAACTCGGAATGAGGGCCCATGTGCACTGCAGGTGTGGCAGATGTAACGTGCAGAGAGAGTTAGATTTGGGTGGGTTATTTTGTTTCTGTGCAGGGTAAATACTAGAGATGTGCACTTGAAATTTTTCGGGTTTTGTGTTTTGGTTCTGGGTTCGACCGCGTTTTGGCAAAACCTCACCGAATTTTTTTTGTCGGATTCGGGTGTGTTTTGGATTCGGGTGTTTTTTTCAAAAAACACTAAAGAACAGCTTAAATCATAGAATTTGGGGGTCATTTTGATCCCAAAGTATTATTAACCTCAAAAACCATAATTTCCACTCATTTTCAGTCTATTCTGAACACCTCACACCTCACAATATTATTTTTAGTCCTAAAATTTGCACCGAGGTTGCTGGATGACTAAGCTAAGCGACCCTAGTGGCCGACACAAACACCTGGCCCATCTAGGAGTGGCACTGCAGTGTCACGCAGGATGGCCCTTCCAAAAAAAACACTCCCCAAACAGCACATGACGCAAAGAAAAAAAGAGGCGCAATGAGGTAGCTGTGTGAGTAAGCTAAGCGACCCTAGTGGCCGACACAAACACCTGGCCCATCTAGGAGTGTCACTGCAGTGTCACGCAGGATGGCCCTTCCAAAAAACACTTCCCAAACAGCACATGACGCAAAGAATAAAAGAGGCGCAATGAGGTAGCTGTGTGAGTAAGCTAAGCGACCCTAGTGGCCGACACAAACACCTGGCCCATCTAGGAGTGGCACTGCAGTGTCACGCAGGATGGCCCTTCCAAAAAACACTCCCCAAACAGCACATGACGCAAAGAAAAAAAGAGGCGCAATGAGGTAGCTGTGTGAGTAAGCTAAGCGACCCTAGTGGCCGACACAAACACCTGGCCCATCTAGGAGTGGCACTGCAGTGTCACACAGGATGGCCCTTCAAAACAATACTCCCCAAACAGCACATGACGCAAAGAAAAATTAAAGAAAAAAGAGGTGCAAGATGGAATTGTCCTTGGGCCCTCCCACCCACCCTTATGTTGTATAAACAGGACATGCACACTTTAACCAACCCATCATTTCAGTGACAGGGTCTGCCACACGACTGTGACTGAAATGACGGGTTGGTTTGGACCCCCACCAAAAAAGAAGCAATTAATCTCTCCTTGCACAAACTGGCTCTACAGAGGCAAGATGTCCACCTGATCATCATCCTCCGATATATCACCGTGTACATCCCCCTCCTCACAGATTATCAATTCGTCCCCACTGGAATCCACCATCTCAGCTCCCTGTGTACTTTGTGGAGGCAATTGCTGCTGGTCAATGTCTCCACGGAGGAATTGATTATAATTAATTTTAATGAACATCATCTTCTCCACATTTTCTGGAAGTAACCTCGTACGCCGATTGCTGACAAGGTGAGCGGCGGCACTAAACACTCTTTCGGAGTACACACTTGTGGGAGGGCAACTTAGGTAGAATAAAGCCAGTTTGTGCAAGGGCCTCCAAATTGCCTCTTTTTCCTGCCAGTATAAGTACGGACTGTCTGACGTGCCTACTTGGATGCGGTCACTCATATAATCCTCCACCATTCTTTCAATGGGGAGAGAATCATATGCAGTGACAATAGACGACATGTCCGTAATCGTTGGCAGGTCCTTCAGTCCGGACCAGATGTCAGCATCAGCAGTCGCTCCAGACTGCCCTGCATCACCGCCAGCGGGTGGGCTCGGAATTCTGAGCCTTTTCCTCGCACCCCCAGTTGCGGGAGAATGTGAAGGAGGAGATGTTGACAGGTCGCGTTCCGCTTGACTTGACAATTTTGTCACCAGCAGGTCTTTGAACCCCAGCAGACTTGTGTCTGCCGGAAAGAGAGATCCAAGGTAGGTTTTAAATCTAGGATCGAGCACGGTGGCCAAAATGTAGTGATCTGATTTCAACAGATTGACCACCCGTGAATCCTTGTTAAGCGAATTAAGGGCTCCATCCACAAGTCCCACATGCCTAGCGGAATCGCTCCGTGTTAGCTCCTCCTTCAATGTCTCCAGCTTCTTCTGCAAAAGCCTGATGAGGGGAATGACCTGACTCAGGCTGGCAGTGTCTGAACTGACTTCACGTGTGGCAAGTTCAAAGGGCAGCAGAACCTTGCACAACGTTGAAATCATTCTCCACTGCGCTTGAGACAGGTGAATTCCACCTCCTATATCATGCTCAATTGTATAGGCTTGAATGGCCTTTTGCTGCTCCTCCAACCTCTGAAGCATATATAGGGTTGAATTCCACCTCGTTACCACTTCTTGCTTCAGATGATGGCAGGGCAGGTTCAGGCGTTTTTGGTGGTGCTCCAGTCTTCTGTACGTGGTGCCTGTACGCCGAAAGTGTCCCGCAATTCTTCTGGCCACCGACAGCATCTCTTGCACGCCCCTCTCGTTTTTAAAAAAATTCTGCACCACCAAATTCAAGGTATGTGCAAAACATGGGACGTGCTGGAATTTGCCCATATTTAATGCACACACAATATTGCTGGCGTTGTCCGATGCCACAAATCCACAGGAGAGTCCAATTGGGGTAAGCCATTCCGCAATGATCTTCCTCAGTTGCCGTAAGAGGTTTTCAGCTGTGTGCGTATTCTGGAAACCGGTGATACAAAGCGTAGCCTGCCTAGGAAAGAGTTGGCGTTTGCGAGATGCTGCTACTGGTGCCGCCGCTGCTGTTCTTGCGGCGGGAGTCCATACATCTACCCAGTGGGCTGTCACAGTCATATAGTCCTGACCCTGCCCTGCTCCACTTGTCCACATGTCCGTGGTTAAGTGGACATTGGGTACAACTGCATTTTTTAGGACACTGGTGAGTCTTTTTCTAACGTCCGTGTACATTCTCGGTATCGCCTGCCTAGAGAAGTGGAACCTAGATGGTATTTGGTAACGGGGGCACACTACCTCAAGAAGTTGTCTAGTTCCCTGTGAACTAACGGCGGATACCGGACGCACGTCTAACACCAACATAGTTGTCAAGGCCTCAGTTATCCGCTTTGCAACAGGATGACTGCTGTGATATTTCATCTTCCTCGCAAAGGACTGTTGGACAGTCAATTGCTTACTGGAAGTAGTACAAGTGGTCTTCCGACTTCCCCTCTGGGATGACCATCGACTCCCAGCAGCAACAACAGCAGCGCCAGCAGCAGTAGGCGTTACACGCAAGGATGCATCGGAGGAATCCCAGGCAGGAGAGGACTCGTCAGAATTGCCAGTGACATGGCCTGCAGGACTATTGGCATTCCTGGGGAAGGAGGAAATTGACACTGAGGGAGTTGGTGGGGTGGTTTGCGTGAGCTTGGTTACAAGAGGAAGGGATTTACTGGTCAGTGGACTGCTTCCGCTGTCGCCCAAAGTTTTTGAACTTGTCACTGACTTATTATGAATGCGCTGCAGGTGACGTATAAGGGAGGATGTTCCGAGGTGGTTAACGTCCTTACCCCTACTTATTACAGCTTGACAAAGGCAACACACGGCTTGACAAATGTTGTCCGCATTTCTGTTGAAATACTTCCACACCGAAGAGCTGATTTTTTTGGTATTTTGACCAGGCATGTCAATGGCCATATTCCTCCCACGGACAACAGGTGTCTCCCCGGGTGCCTGACTTAAACAAACCACCTCACCATCAGAATCCTCCTTGTCAATTTCCTCCCCAGCGCCAGCAACACCCATATCCTCCTCATCCTGGTGTACTCCAACACTGACATCTTCAATCTGACTATCAGGAACTGGACTGCGGGTGCTCCTTCCAGCACTTGCAGGGGGCGTGCAAATGGTGGAAGGCGCATGCTCTTCACGTCCAGTGTTGGGAAGGTCAGGCATCGCAACCGACACAATTGGACTCTCCTTGTGGATTTGGGATTTCGAAGAACGCACAGTTCTTTGCTGTGCTTTTGCCAGCTTGAGTCTTTTCATTTTTCTAGCGAGAGGCTGAGTGCTTCCATCCTCATGTGAAGCTGAACCACTAGCCATGAACATAGGCCAGGGCCTCAGCCGTTCCTTGCCACTCCGTGTGGTAAATGGCATATTGGCAAGTTTACGCTTCTCCGACGACGATTTTATTTTAGATTTTTGAGTCCTTTTTTTACTGATATTTGGTGTTTTGGATTTTACATGCTCTGTACTATGACATTGGGCATCGGCCTTGGCAGACGACGTTGCTGGCATTTCATCGTCTCGGCCATGACTAGTGGCAGCAGCTTCAGCACGAGGTGGAAGTGGATCTTGATCTTTCCCTATTTTTGGAACCTCAACATTTTTGTTCTCCATATTTTAATAGGCACAACTAAAAGGCACCTCAGGTAAACAATGGAGATGGATGGATACTAGTATACTTATGGATGATGAGCGACTGCCGACACAGAGGTAGCTACAGCCGTGGACTACCGTACTGTGTCTGCTGCTAATATAGACTGGATGATAATGAGATAAAATTAAAATATATATATATATCACACTAGTACTGCAGCCGGACAGGTATATATTATGTAATGACGGACCTGCTGGACACTGTCTGTCAGCACTGCAGACTCCTAAAGTAAGCTACTAGTATCAAGAAGATAGAAAGAAAAAAAACCACGGGTAGGTGGTATACAATTATGGATGGATGAGCGACTGCCGACACAGAGGTAGCTACAGCCGTGGACTACCGTACTGTGTCTGCTGCTAATATAGACTGGATGATAATGAGATAAAATTAAAATATATATATATATCACACTAGTACTGCAGCCGGACAGGTATATATTATGTAATGACGGACCTGCTGGACACTGTCTGTCAGAACTGCAGACTCCTAAAGTAAGCTACTAGTATCAAGAAGATAGAAAAAAAAAAACCACGGGTAGGTGGTATACAATTATGGATGGACGAGCGACTGCCGACACAGAGGTAGCTACAGCCGTGGACTACCGTACTGTGTCTGCTGCTAATATAGACTGGATGATAATGAGATAAAATTAAAATATATATATATATCACACTAGTACTGCAGCCGGACAGGTATATATTATGTAATGACGGACCTGCTGGACACTGTCTGTCAGCACTGCAGACTCCTAAAGTAAGCTACTAGTATCAAGAAGATAGAAAAAAAAAACCCACGGGTAGGTGGTATACAATTATGGATGGACGAGCGACTGCCGACACAGAGGTAGCTACAGCCGTGGACTACCGTACTGTGTCTGCTGCTAATATAGACTGGATGATAATGAGATAAAATTTAAATATATATATATATCACACTAGTACTGCAGCCGGACAGGTATATATTATGTAATGACGAACCTGCTGGACACTGTCTGCAGAATGCGTTTATAAAAACACCACACGACGAGTGTTTAACTTTTTCAGGCAGACAATCACAATATACTGGTGGTCAGCAGACAATCACAATACTGGTGGTCAGTGGTCACTGGTCAGTCACACTGGCAGTGGCACTCTGGCAGCAAAAGTGTGCACTGTACTTAAATGTACTCCTGCTATAACTGCTCCCCAGTCTCCCCCACAATTAAGCTGTGTGAGCAGTGAGCACTCAGCAGTCAGATAATGATATACATTATATGATGCAGCACACTGGGCTGAGCACAGATATGGTATGTGTGACTGTGTCACACTGTGTATCGTTTTTTTTCAGGCAGAGAACGGGTTAATTAAACTGGTGGCACTGGTCACTGGTCACACTATCAGCAGCAAGTAGTACTCCTCCTATATGCTCCCCAAAATTTGTGTCTCTCTCTAGTACTCTAGTCACTCTAAACGGAGAGGACGCCAGCCACGTCCTCTCCCTATCAATCTCAATGCACGTGTGAAAATGGCGGCGACGCGCGGCTCCTTATATAGAATCCGAGCCTCGCGAGAATCCGACAGCGGGATGATGACGTTCGGGCGCGCTCGGGTTAACCGAGCAAGGCGGGAAGATCCGAGTCGCTCGGACCCGTGTAAAAAAACCTGAAGTTCGGGCGGGTTCGGATTCCGAGGAACCGAACCCGCTCATCTCTAGTAAATACTGGCTGATCTATTTTTACACTGCAATTTAGATTTCAGTTTGAACACACCACACCCAGGGGGTCATTCCGAGTTGATCACTCGCTAGCAGTTTTTAGCAGCCGTGCAAATGCTATGCCGCAGCCCACTGGGGAGTGTATTTTAGCTTAGCAGAAGTGTGAACGCATGTGCAGCCGAGCTCTGCAAAAACAGTTTGTGCAGTTTCTGAGTAGCTCTGAAACTACTCAGCGCTTGCGATCACTTCAGCCTATTTGTGTCCGGATTTGACGTCACACACCCGCCCAGCGAACGCCCAGCCACTCATGCGTTTTTTCAGACACGCCTGCATTTTTGCAAACACTCCCTGAAAACGGTCAGTTGACACCCAGAAACGCCCCTTTCCTGTCAATCTTCTTGCGGCCGTCAGTGCAAAGGAAAACTTCGCTAGAACCTGAGCACAACCACAAAGAGCTTTGTACCTGTACGTCGCGCGTGTGCA
The DNA here is from genome assembly GCF_028390025.1 of Pseudophryne corroboree. Taxonomy (NCBI): domain Eukaryota; kingdom Metazoa; phylum Chordata; class Amphibia; order Anura; family Myobatrachidae; genus Pseudophryne; species Pseudophryne corroboree. Next base: position 812,879,427 of record NC_086445.1, read on the forward strand.
TTGCGAGCCATACGCATGGTCATGAATGCCATTTTTTCACCTGATCGCTGCGCTGCAAAAATAGGCAGCAAGCGATCAACTCGGAATGAGCACCCCAAATCTAATTCTCCCTGCACATGTTATATCTGCCACACCTGCAGTGCACATGGTTTTGCCCAACTACTAACACATTTGCTGCTGCAATCAGGTCTGAATTACCCCCATAGTGTACCTACATGTAAAATAAAAAAACATTACCAAAAATGAAAAAAAATATTTACACAAAATACTTGTGGTGGTCCTGTTCAGCTTGCACAGCTGATGTGTAATGGCATCCATTTGGCAGGATTGCCTATCCATGAATACCATCTGGTGGTGTCTGAAGGTGTGGAGGGACTGCACAAGTTCCTCCACACTTGAAGTGGTGGGTTCTGCTGTGGGCTGTGACCAGGGTTGGACTGGCCCACAGGGGTACAGGGGAAACTACCTGTTTTGTTCATATGTTTGTAAATCCAGTCATCAGGACACATAGACATGTGAGTTCACTGCTGTGCTTTTTATTCCATCACCAACTCCAGGCACACTGCACACTGGACCACCCACTTCCCAGCATCCCCCTGGTCTTAGGGACCATCACTGAAGATTCAGGCTTACACAGATTAGTAAGGGAGTGTCTACAAATATTAAGCATTCTAATACACTAACATCACATCCTCTTTTCTTTAAAGATAAGCCCTGTATGCTTCAATGCAACAATTAACAACATCATATTAAGAACATCATCTAACACGTTTCAATGAGTCTCTCAGGTCTGTGTATTTCCCTTTTGGGTCTTTCATACACAGTCTGTGTTTCATCTACCATGTTGGACCTTTCTAGAATCGTGGTTTGTTCACCATTATCAGGATCATCATACATGTCAGATGAAGGGTATTCTTCAGTCATGTTGTCTTCATTATGGTTAGGTTGAGATCTTAAATCCACCCAATTTCTTCTTACTTCCGTTCCATGCTCTGTACGTATAGTATAAGATCTTGGTGCTACTTGTGCTTGCACAATACCTTTCTGCACCCAAATACCTTTCTCGTGATCTCTGAGACGGACTTGGTCACCCGATTTTAGATCAGATAAGCTTTTGCTCGCCTGTCATGGAACAGTTTCTGTTTCGCCTGTTGACGTTCCTTACTCAGTCTGACCAATGCTGAGTCATGTGTATTAAGCAGTTCATCATGTATCGGGAGATTTGCTCTAATCCTCCTTCCCATCAGCATTTGTGCAGGAGAAAGTCCATTCCGTAAAGATGTACTGCGGTAGATTAAAAGACTTTTGTAGAAATCTTCTTTACCTTATTGAGCTTTTTTCATGAGACTCTTTACAGTTTTTACTGAACTTTCCACCAACCCATTTGAGCGTGGATAGTGGGGACTTGACGTAGTATGGACAAATTCCCACTCATCAGCAAATTGTCTAAATTCAGCACTGGAAAACTGAGGACCATTGTCAGTGAACACTTCCATAGGAACACCATGCCTTGCAAAGATTGACTTCATGCAATTGATTACGGCTATACTAGTAGTTGTATGTAGTGTCTTCACCTCAGGGTAGTTAGAGTAATAATCAGTCACGACAATGTACGTTTTCCCATTACAATCAAACAAATCTGCGCCAACTTTCTGGTACGGTCTCTCTGGCACTGCGTGAGGACTCAGTGGCTCGACTTGTTGTTTCGATCTATACGTAAGACATAATTCACATGTAGCTGTAGTCTGTGCTATGTCTTGGTTCATTCTTGGCCAATACATAACTTCACGCGCTCTCCACTTACATTTTTCTTCTCCTAAGTGGCCTTCATGTATCTTGCACAGCATAGTTTTTCTTAGTCGTGCAGGTATGATAAACCTATTGCCTTTGTAAATAATACCATCGACAACTGTAAGGTCACTGCGGTACATCCAATAATCATGGATAGACAGCGGGCACGCATGTTTTTCTGCTGGCCAACCTTTCAGAATGATATCTTTCAACACTTTTATTGTGTCATCTGTCTCAGTTTCTATCCTAATCTGTTCTTGTCTTGCAAGAGACACTGGTAGAGAAGCTACGATCAAATTAACATAGGCTTCTATCTCTTCATCCATCAGACTTTTGGAACCTTCACTTTTGTCCACAGCACGAGAAAGTGTATCAGCAATGTACATGTATTTGCCGGGACAGTACAGCAAGTGTACATCATATTTCTGTAGTCTGATAAGCATTCGTTGAATTCTCATGGGACAGTCATGTAATGATTTAGTCATGATAGCTACCAATGGCTTGTGGTCCGTTTCCACTGTAAATGTTTGACCATACACAAACTGATGAAATCGCTCACCTGCATATGTGATCGCTAGAAGTTCTTTTTCTATCTGAGCATACCTTGTTTCAGCACTTGTCAGTGCTCTTGATGCATAGATTACTGGTTGCCATGTATCCTCATGTTCTTGTAACAGCACTGAGCCTAGGCCAAATTGCGAAGCATCTGCTGAAATTCTTATTCTTTTCACAGGATCAAAGAATTTTAGCACTGGTTGCTCTGTAATGATCTGTTTCAAGTTTTGCCAACTTTCTTCTTGTTCATGTGACCACATCCACTCGTTATCTTTGTCCAACAACCATCTAAGAGAGGCTGTTTGTTCAGAGAGTTGAGAAATAAACTTTCCTAAGTAAGTAATCATTCCCAGGAATCTACTGACGTCGTCTTTGTTGTTAGGATGTTCCATGTTCACTATGGCTGATATTTTTCTTGGGTCTGGTTTTACACCTTGATCCGAGACCACGTCGCCCATAAAGGTATGTGTATTCACGCCAAATTCACATTTGTCCTTGTTTAGCTTTAGATTCACTTTCTTGACAAGTTCTATTACTTGTCTCAATCTAGAATCATGTTCTTCCTTTGTAGATCCCCAGACAATAATGTTATCCTTCATTGTTTCAACACCTGGAATATGTTCAAAAATCATGTGTATCTTTTTGTGATATACTTCTGGAGCAGACAATATTCCATAGATTCTTTTACACTCTGAGAGCACTAGCAGTCCAAGTGCTGTGGACAAAAGTGAAGGTTCCAAAAGTCTGATTTAAATAAAGCTATTAAACGAGAACATTTCAAACTACCAACCAGAGATGAAATCATGTCGCAATTTGCGGGAGCAAAATGGTTCAGTAAATTGGACGCATCTTCAGGATTCTGGCAAATGAAGCTAGGTGAGGCCAGCTCAAAGGTTTGTACATTTAATACACCAGAAGGTCGATACAGATTTCTTCGACTACCATATGGAATATTGTCTGCTCCAGAAGTATATCACAAAAAGATACACATGGTTTTTGAACATATTCCAGGTATTGAAACAATGATGGATGACATTATTGTCTGGGGATCTACAAAGGAAGAACATGATTCTAGATTGAGACAAGTAATGGAAATTGTCAAGAAAGTGAATCTAAAGCTAAACAAGGACAAATGTGAATTTGGCGTGAATACACTTACCTTTATGGGCGACGTGGTCTCGGATCAAGGTGTAAAACCAGACCCAAGGAAAATATCAGCCATAGTGAACATGGAACGTCCTAACAACAAAGACGACGTCAGAAGATTCCTAAGAATGACATTCTTAGGAAAGTTTATTTCTCAACTCTCTGAACGAACAGCCTCTCTTAGATGGTTGTTGGACAAAGATAACGAGTGGATGTGGTCACATGAACAAGAAGAAAGTTGGCAAAACTTGAAACAGATCATTACAGAGCAACCAGTGTTAAAATTCTTTGATCCTGCGAAAAGAATAAGAATTTCAGCAGATGCTTCGCAATTTGGCCTAGGCTCAGTGCTGTTACAAGAACATGAGGATACATGGCAACCAGTAATCTATGCATCAAGAGCACTGACATGTGAGCGATTTCATCAGTTTGTGTATGGTCAAACATTTACAGTGGAAACTGACCACAAGCCATTGGTAGCTATCATGACTAAATCATTACATGACTGTCCCATGAGAATTCAACGAATGCTTATCAGACTACAGAAATATGATGTACACTTGCTGTACTGTCCCGGCAAATACATGTATATTGCTGATACACTTTCTCGTGCTGTGGACAAAAGTGAAGGTTCCAAAAGTCTGATGGATGAAGAGATAGAAGCCTATGTTAATTTGATTGTAGCTTCTCTACCAGTGTCTCTTGCAAGACAAGAACAGATTAGGAAAGAGACTGAGACAGATGACACAATGAAAGTGTTGAAAGATATCATTCTGAAAGGTTGGCCAGCAGAAAAACATGCGTGCCCACTGTCTATCCATGATTATTGGATGTACCGCAGTGACCTTACAGTTGTCGATGGCATTATTTACAAGGGCAATAGGTTTGTCATACCTGTACGACTAAGAAAAACTATGCTGTGCAAGATACATGAAGGCCACTTAGGAGAAGAAAAATGTAAGTGGAGAGCGCGTGAAGTTATGTATTAGCCAAGAATGAACCAAGACATAGCACAGACTACAGCTACATGTGAATTATGTCTTACGTATAGAGTAGACCGAAACAACAAGTCGAGCCACTGAGTCCTCACGCAGTGCCAGAGAGACCGTACCAGAAAGTTGGCACAGATTTGTTTGATTGTAATGGGAAAACGTACATTGTCGTGACTGATTATTACTCTAACTACCCTGAGGTGAAGACACTATATACAACTACTAGTATAGCCGTAATCAATTGCATGAAGTCAATCTTTGCAAGGCATATTGTTCCTATGGAAGTGTTCACTGACAATGGTCCTCAGTTTTCCAGTGCTGAATTTAGACAATTTGCTGATGAGTGGGAATTTGTCCATACTACGTCAAGTCCCCACTATCCACGCTCAAATGGGTTGGTGGAAAGTTCAGTAAAAACTGTAAAGAGTCTCATGAAAAAAGCTCAAGAAGGTAAAGAAGATTTCTACAAAAGTCTTTTAATCTAACGCAGTACACCTTTACAGAATGGACTTTCTCCTGCACAAATGCTGATGGGAAGGAGGATTAGAGCAAATCTCCCGATACATGATGAACTGCTTAATACACATAACTCAGCGTTGGTCAGACTGAGTAAGGAACGTCAACAGGCGAAACAGAAACTGTTCCATGACAGATGAACAAAAAGCTTATCTGATCTAAAATCGGGTGACCAAGTCCGTCTCAGAGATCACAAGAAAGGTATTTGGGTGCAGAAAGGTATTGTGCAAGCACAAGTAGCACCAAGATCTTATACTATACGTACAGAGCGTGGAACGGAAGTAAGAAGAAATCGGGTGGATTTAAGATCTCAACCTAACCATAATGAAGACAACATGACTGAAGAATACCCTTCGTCTGACTTGTATGATGATCCTGATAATGGTGAACCAACCACAATTCTAGAAAGGTCCAATATGGTCGATGAAACACAGACTGTGTATGAAAGACCCAAAAGGGAAACACGCAGACCTGAGAGACTCATTGAAACGTGTTAGATGATGTTCTTAATATGACATTGTTAATTGTTGCATTGAATCGTATAGGGCTTATCTTTAAAGAAGAGGATGTGATGTTAGTGTATTAGAATGCTTAATATTTGTAGACACTCCCTTACTAATCTGTGTAATCTGTGTAAACCTGAATCTTCAGTGACGGTCCCTAGGACCAGGGGGATGCTGGGAAGTGGGTGGTCCAGTGTGCAGTGTGTCTGGAGTTGGTGATGGGAATAAACAGCGCAGCAGTGAACTCACATGTCTCTGTGTCCTGATGACTGGATTTACAAACATATGAACAAAACAGCCTCCTCTAGGGATCAGGTTTCAGACTGTGCTGTTACTTATCTAGTACATTATCATTCATGTACTGCAGTATTTACTGTATATATTTATCTAGGGGACCAACCCATGTAAAATGGTTAGGCAAATCAATGTGGCGGCTGGGCACACCCCCTCTAGAGACTGGCCACACCCCTAAACATGGGCCTCTACCACTGTATTCCCCCCGGTGGGCCCTACATTCCCCAGTCCGACTCTGGCTGTGACTGTTGCTGCTGCTGGATCAGTGTGCTGGGTTGGTGGCTCTATGGGAGTGAGGATTATGGTGTCGTCATTCTCCTCATCTAAATATGCCACCAGCCCAACAGGTCTGGCCAGAACCACAGGCGCTGGTGGTGTGGCAAGTGGTGGAAACATCTGAACACGAGAAGGACCTTAAAAGAGAAAACTAATGGAAAATAATCATTCTTCTACTATACAAAAAATCTTAATAGTCCTTTACGCCACCTAACAATGCATGTGTTAAAGATATCCTTGCTTGAGCACCGGTGCATCCAGTAGGGACTCCATTAAATGATTGAAAACACCACAATGTAATCATGTTTAATACTGAAATCTTTTATGGGGGGTTTTCATAAAAAATAACGAACTTTACATATGAGTGTGTTTAATTATGACAGCAAAACATAATCACTGATAAGTTTGTGGCATTACATTATGTATGTTTGCAGGCCTTAACTTCACAATACTAATGTAATTAATGTTATGTGACATCGTAAGGATAATTACAATTATGTGTAAATGGCCTTGCCTACACAGTTATAATGTTTGTTTGTTCTAGGGTCAGGTCCGCAATCAAGGGGGTGCCCTATGTACAGTTGTCTCGGGCCCGGCCACTCTGACAGAGTGGAGGGCCTGGGCTGCTCAAACAGCCATCCATGGCTATTCCCGGCGGCCGACCGCCGCCGGTGCGACTGACCGTGGCTGCTACCAGTTAAACCTGTCCTTCATATCCCGGCCGCCGCCGCCATTGAGACTGCCTGTGACCGTCACTCCCCTTCTGCTGAGTGCGGCTATCACCACGGGCTGCCCACCCACTGCCGTTCACCCGCTGCCGCTGCCCGCCGCCCACAGCAGATCCACGCTGCCGATCACAATCAGCAAGCAGCAGCTTGCTGTTTAATAACGTTTTATTTATCCAGATGCTGCGCAGCGTGACGTCACGCCACGTCAGTGAAGAGGAGCCGTAGTGCTGAAGAGCTAGAGACAGGAAGCCAGGAGCAGACAGTGTGGGGGAGAGAGGACTCTCAGGACAGATTTGGAAAGGTAAGTATGTGTTTGTGAGAAGGGGGCCCGGGGCCGGCTCAGGCAGCTGTCATTTCATACAATATAATATAAAAGGGATTATTCTCTGAAGGGGGGGCACTGTGAGGACATGTGTACCTGGCACTGGGGGCATTTCGGTATCTGGCACTGGGGGTATATCTGGCACTGGGGGCATATCTGGCACTGTGGGGGCATTTCTGTATCTGGCACTGGGGGCATATATGGCACTGGGGGTATATCTGGCACTGGGGGCATATCTGGCACTGTGGGGGCATTTCTGTATCTGGCACTGGGGGCATATATGGCACTGGGGGGCATATCTGGCACTGTGGTGACATGAGTATCTGGCACTGGGGACATATATGTATCTGGCACTGGGGGCATATCTGGCACTTGATCATATATGTATCTGTCACTGGGGACATTTCTGTATTTGGCACTTTGGGGACATGTGTATCTGGCACTGGGGGCATTTCTGTATCTGGCACTGGGGGCATATCTGGCACTGTGGTGACATGAGTATCTGGCACTGGGGACATATATGTATCTGGCACTGGGGGCATATCTGGCACTTGATCATATATGTATCTGGCACTGGGGACATTTCTGTATTTGGCACTTTGGGGACATGTGTATCTGGCACTGGGGGCATTTCTGTATCTGGCACTGGGGGCATATCTGGCACTGGGGGCCAGAGGAGTAGCGTGGAGCCATGGCTCCCGGAGCAAGCTCACGGTACGGTGCCCCCCCCCCCTATATACACACAAACACATAGTTCCCGACAGGGAAAAAAGCGCTGAACCCAACGGGGAAAAAAACACAATAGCCTCCACAGGGGGGAAAAGAAAAGCACTCACACAATGTCCCCTAATGCCCCCTGTAGCAGTGACGCTTACACACGTAACGCCCTCTGTAGCAGTGATGCTTACGCACATAACTGCCCCTGTAGCAGTGCCGCTTGCACGCGTAACGCTCCCTGTAGCAGAGGTGCTTACACGTAATGCCCCCCTGTAGCAGTGACGCTTACACGCGCAACGCCCCCTGTGGCAGTGACCCTTACACGCGTAACGCCCCCTGTAGCAGTGACGCTTGCACATGTAACGCCCCCTGTAGCAGTGATGCTTACACATGTAACACCCCCTGTACCAGTGACACTTACACGTTACGCCCCCTGTACCAGTGACGCTTACACGCGTAATGCCCCCTGTAACAGTGATGCTTACACATGTAACGCCCCCCTGTAACAGTGATGCTTACACACGTAACACCCCCTGTACCAGTGATGCTTACACATGTAACGCCCCCTGTAACAGTGATGCTTACACGTACAGGGCCGGTTCAAGGGCGCAGAGCGCCCCGGGCAGGAAAGGGGCGTGGCCTAATACAGGGGGCGTGGTGAGTCACGCCCCCTGTACATTGAAAGCGCCGCTTGAATGCTGAGCGGTGCGCGATGACGTCATCGCGCACCGCACAGCAAAAGGTCCTCTCCACGAAGAGAAACTAGACGCTATGCGTCTAGTTCCCTTCGTGGAGAGGACCTTTGCTGTGCGGTGCGCGATGACGTCATCGCGCACCGCTCAGCAGTTACTCTCCACGAAGGGAAACTAGACGCATAGCGTCTAGTTCCCTTCACAGGAGGCACCGAGGACGGGGACGGCAGCGGGCAGCGGAGGCGGACGGGGGACACAGCGGGCAGCAGTGGCGGATCTTGCCACGGTGCGGCGCCCTCCGGATGGCGCCAGCGCCCTCCGGAAGGCGGCGCCCCGGGCAAAAGTCCTGCTTGCCCGTGGCAAGAACCGCCACTGCACACGTAACATCCCCTGTACCAGTGACGTTTACACATGTAACGCCCTCTGTACCAGTGCCGCTTACACACGTAACGCCCCCTGGACTAGTGACGCTTACACGTAACGCCCCCTGTAGCAGTGACGCTTACACACGTAACGCCCCCTGTACCAGTGACGCTTACACGTAACGTCCCTTGTACCAGTGCCGCTTACACACGTAACGCCCCCTGTACCAGTGACGTTTACACACGTAACGCCCCCTGTAGCAGTGACGCTTACACGCAACACCTCCTTTAGCAGTGATGCTTACATGTAACGCCCCTTGTAGCAGTGACGCTTACACGTAACGCCCCCTGTAGCGGTAACGCTTACACGTAACGGCCCCTGTACCAGTGACGCTTACACGTAACGCCCCCTGTACCAGTGATGCTTACACACGCAACGTCCTCTGTATCAGTGACGCTTTTACACATTATGCCACAGTCAAACATACACACACACCACATACACACACATACATACTGTACATACATTACAGACATACACAGTCACACATACATATACAGTACACAGATACTTACACACACAGTTTCACTTACTCTATCAATCTCCATCCACTTGTCAGGAATCGACTTACCGCTGTTATGTCTGTCCGCCGGAGCGGACTCCGTCCGGGGTCACTGCATGTTGCTGTCACCTGTCACCCTGCTCGTGGATACCATCTCAGGCCTGGGAGCGCCCCTGGAGTCAACGGGCGTGTGGGCGCGCCGCGTCCCAGCCGGGCCGCGTCATGGGCGCCGCCATGACAGTTTTCCCCAGTGTAAGTGCGGCAGCCAATCCGGAGCTTGGCCGCACCTCCTCGTCTCACTCCAGCCAATACCTGCCGGTCAGGGGGTATATCAGGAGCTGCAGGGTGAGTCAGAGGTTGTCCTGAACTTTGTGTCACTCCTGCGACCCGTGTGTCTGGACCTGTTCTCCTGTTCCTGCGTGTTCCTGGATATAAGCCGCTCATAACTTTATTGTGATTACATAAACCTTGTATTTAAGCTAGCTTATCACTAAATAAAACCACACCACACACTGAAATAAAGACACGGACACAGTAGCTGGAGTTAAAGGTCAGACGATGTTTATTAATCGCTGACCAACTCTTTAAACTAATAATTGAGGCCGAATTAGAATTGAAATTGAATATATAATTACTCTAGTTTGGAGGATGGCAAAAACAGAAAACCGCTGCCAAACCACCAGCACCCGTCACCTAGATGGAAACCACCAAACCAAGGAGGGGAGTACACATACCCCGCCTCCTTCCCGCATAACCCGCATTGTGCTGGCCTTACCCCTCTTTCTCTGGCAAACGTTCGGTTCCCGCAGGGGAACGTCTAAATGTCCAACCGCAAGAAAAGGACACACCTGCCGTCCATTTAAAGAGGGAGCCCCACAATGACCACTTATGCCTGTGTGACAGCTGGTTGGCAGCGATTTCCCGCCAATCTGGCTTTCAATAGCCCACAGCAAAACAAAACCTATCCGCATTCTGGGAGGGCGGGCGGGCAAAACTGAAAGGCAGAGGAAGTCTGGCAAGATGGCCACCCCTTATATACTAAACTGAGACCCTCCTCTCCATCTTGATGCACAACCCTCTAATCCAATAGGAAAAAACCCAAATGGGAAACTGATCTGCCTAGCAACTGCTTAGTCATTTAACAACCAATCACAAAAAGTTGATCGCTTATATTGCCTCAGGCTTATGCAGCCTTCAGCTTATCTAAGCCGCTCATAACTTTATTGTGATTACATAAACCTTGTATTTAAGCTAGCTTATCACTAAATAAAACCACACCACACACTGAAATAAAGACACGGACACAGTAGCTGGAGTTAAAGGTCAGACGATGTTTATTAATCGCTGACCAACTCTTTAAACTAATAATTGAGGCCGAATTAGAATTGAAATTGAATATATAATTACTCTAGTTTGGAGGATGGCAAAAACAGAAAACCGCTGCCAAACCACCAGCACCCGTCACCTAGATGGAAACCACCAAACCAAGGAGGGGAGTACACATACCCCGCCTCCTTCCCGCATAACCCGCATTGTGCTGGCCTTACCCCTCTTTCTCTGGCAAACGTTCGGTTCCCGCAGGGGAACGTCTAAATGTCCAACCGCAAGAAAAGGACACACCTGCCGTCCATTTAAAGAGGGAGCCCCACAATGACCACTTATGCCTGTGTGACAGCTGGTTGGCAGCGATTTCCCGCCACCAAGGTTTACCAAACCGCCACCGCCATCCGCAAACAGAAACTTAACCAACCAGAAACTAACTAGCTCTAACGAAAAAGACCGAAAATATCTTCCAGAAAAAACTGCACACCTTCCGGGGAAAGGTGAACCCCATCGTCTCTATAGAACTGTCTGTTCCGCAGCACCAGCAGAGGATGCTTAATTGCCACTCCGCCTATGGCCTTGACAAACAGAGACACCGTCGAGTTCACCTTTTTGCGTGCTTTCTCCAGCGCCGAGAAACGCACCGCACCACGCCAATGGAAACGGGGCACCATTTCCGACCAGACAATACATACCCCAGGCCAGTGACAACGTATTGCCACTACATCCGCCTTTATAGACAAAATCAAGTCTATACCTTTAACTCGGCCCAGATCATTACCACCCAGATGGATGATAATACAACTGGGGCGACCCCAGCGGCGCTCCCGTGTAAACAGGACGCGCAACAAATCACCCCATAACATGCCCCTAACACCTAGCCATCTAAACTGCCTGGACCCAAAAATCTCATTCGCCCTAGCCGCCATGGGATGTTTCTCTGCCCAAAAAACGTATGAATGACCAACCATCCATATGTGGTCCCCAAAATTGATGACAGCTGTAAAAGAAAATATCCTAACGTCAGATTATGCACATAATCTGTAACTGAAACACAACGTAAACCAAATAAACCCAAGTGAAGGAGAAAACTCAAAAAACCTCCCGTGGACCTTGGTAGAACAGCCAATTGAAATTAGGCCCCCTCGGAGGAAAAATTTTAAAAATTCGCTTCACACCCTCGATTCCTGAACGGTAAGCGTTCAAAAACCGACGAGTAAACATGTTTTTGGGTTAGCGCAACAGGCGCACTTATAACTTATCTATACGGACGTAGGACTTATAGGAGGCCGACTTCCAGCGACCCAACTCCCGAATAGCCGCTGGTGATGAACCAGCGGCCGCCGCATGGGTAGCCGCCCCAATCCGAAAGGAATGAGTACCGAAGTCCGCCTCCTGCAAGCCCAACGCCGTTAAACATTTCTTAAACACCGATGCAAACTGAAACTTCGTCAGAGGGTCCGACTGCGCGTGTACCAGCAACTGGTTGCCCCCCGGAGGTCTTAAACGCACATACTCTTGCGTCAGCCGCAGCGGGCAAACGCCCATACCCTCCTGAGCCTCCAAGGACAACCAGCGACCCCGACCTGTTTGATCTGTCTTGGATCGCACAATCCTACAGAGCAACAGGCCCTCCTGCAAGCGCACATTCTCATAGAGCAGACCCGATTCCCGGGACGCCTTGCTGCTCGCCACTAGCTCGCTCACCCGAAAAGCCCCGAAAAAGGCCAGGGCATACGCGCTACTAAACAAAGCCACCTCGAATTCCGAGGACGCAATCCGAGGTAGCACATGCAGCAAGTCCGCTAGCAGCTGCAACGTTATAGGCCTACGTGAATCCGCGGGCGCCGGGTGCAACCTAGCCCAACCTTTCAGCGCTCTGGAAAGGACAAACGACCCCGTGGGGTCCGTTGTCCCGTGGAGTCGCGAGTGAAAGGCGATGCCCGCAAGGGCAGTAGCCATGGCCGCTTTTGACCTACCGTTTTGGTAATGCTCCCAAACAAAGGTCAACAAGGCGTCGGCCGAGGACTCACCTGCTACCCCGTACCTACTCTGAAAGGCTGACCAATCCCGCCATGCAGCATCGTACGCACGTAGCGTGGAGGGAGCCAGTGCACACCTGGCCAACGCCGTTAAACCGCTTCGACCATCTGCCAGACAGGAGGTGGGCACTGTAACCCCTCTGCCTCCGCTCCCGGAACCAACGTCCTGAATTTGTCAAACTGGAACCGGGACAATGCATCCGCAATTCCATTGTCAACTTCGGGAACGTGGCGAGCCCTAAAATTAATATTACGCTGTAAACAAACTAGCACTAAATGCCTTAGTAATCGCAGGGCCTGCGGCGATGATGAACGCTGATTATTTACCGCATGCACTACCCCTAGGTTGTCGCAAAGAAACAAAATGTCCCTATTTGCGAACCGTCCGGCCCATAACTCCAGCGCCACTAAGATTGGGAACAATTCCAGCAGCAGCAGGTTCTTGGTAAACCCACGCGTTACCCAAGATGCCGGCCATGCCGCCGCGCACCACGCGCCAGCAAAGAACGCTCCGAAACCCCGACTGCCTGAAGCATCCGTGAACAACTGCAGCTGCTCACTGGAACAACAAGGAGCGGGCCACAACACTTCCCTGTTGAAGGACACCAGGAACGAGACCCAAACCCGCAAATCATCCTTGATCTCGCGGGACAGGTAAACGGAGTGATTCTGTCGAACCGTCCCCGCTGTGGCCCGCTCAAGTTTGCGACAGAAAATCCTACCCATGGGGATAATCCGACACGCAAAATTGAGAGAGCCAAGCAAGGACTGCACCTGCTTAAGCCGAACCCTGCGTTTTCCTAAACAGTCTGTAATCAAACCCAATAGCTTCTGCACCTTATCCTCGGGCAAGCGACAGCACCCTCCCACCGTGTCGATCTCGATACCTAAATAGCTAAGACAAGTGCAAGGACCCTCGCACTTATCCTGCGCAACCGGTACCCCTAAAGCGCCGAATAACGACCCGGCCACCGAGAGAATGTCCCCACAGACAGAACTGTCCCCGGGCCCTACAAAAAGAAAATCATCCAGGTAGTGAGCCACCCCCGGTTGCCCGGAGGCGGTCTGGACGCACCAGTGCAAAAATGTGCTAAAACACTCAAAGTAGGCGCAGGATACAGAACAGCCCATGGGGAGACACCGATCGACGTAGAATTCGCCCCCTATTTTGAAACCCAGAAACCGCAAGGAATCTGGGTGCAGTGGGAGTAGGCGAAAGGCTGACTCCACGTCCAATTTTGCCAACAGACTCCCTGGACCCTCATCCCGCACTAAGCGCAGCGCCTCGTCAAACGATTGATATCGAACTCTGCATTGAGCTTCCGGGATAGCGTCGTTGACTGACACCCCCGGCGGGTGAGACAAGTGCTGTATCAAACGAAACTTGCCTATGGCCTTCTTGGGCACCACCCCTATTGGGGAAATGCACAAGGAGGGCAACGGGGAAAGGGCGTAGGGCCCAGCCATGCGCCCTCGCTCAATCTCCCCGTCAACCTTCCGCCGGATCTCCTGCGGGAATTCACGAGCCGATCTCAAATTCTGGCGTGCAACCACATACACCGAATCCGGAATTGGCAAGCGAAAACCCCGCTGAAAACCCTCCGAGAGAAACGATGCGGCCGTCCGATCGGGATATAACGCAAGCCAGCGCAGCAACTCAGAAACTATAATCGGGGAGAAGGCCTTACTTGCCAATTCCACCGGCCTCGGCGGAATTGGCAGGCTTACTGCTTGTCGGCGCGGTGCATTCTTTGGCCGGGTGATTGGATCCGCACAACCTGCATGAGTGGCGAAAACGACAGCTCGTTCCTTTGACGCATTTACCGTCGTTGTAAGCGAAACACTTCCCTTTCCCTGTCAATCGGGAAGCCGCCACCCCGGACGCCCCGGGCTTCTTGGCCGTGACGTCTGGGGTGGGTTTGACCTGCTGCGTGACCTCCAACCACACCTCAACGTCCTTAAAACCTGCGGGCAGGATGGGGTTGCCATCCTGATTGCGACGAAACTTCTCGTCGTAATCCCGCCACGCAGACCCTTTGGATTTTAAGTACATATCGTGTACTAAAAACAAATATTTCACTAAATTGGCATACTCCAAGGGACGGGATTCCGTGTAGCAAACCATGAACACCAAAAACCCACGCAGCCACTGGTGGAAATTGCGGAACGCATTCTCCCCCATACCGCCCGGTTTCTTGGCTGCCTCAAAACCCTGCCGCATTTCCTCCGTAAGGGTGAATACGTCCACATACTTCCCCTTGCGGATCTTTTCCCGCATGCGCTTGCGAACTCCCCTTGTAACTGCCGTGTTGGCGCAATGCACCATCTCGCCGAAACGGGGAGGGTCCGCAGGGACCACCTGCGCCGGAGCGGCCGCCTTATGCGCCTCCTTAGCCATTCGCCGCGCGATGAGCCTAGCTAATTTGCGCGGGCGCCGCGGAGAGCCGGATGATACGCTGCTGGAAGACGAAGAGCTACATGTTGAAACGTGTAAAGGAATATTTATCTCACCGGAGTTCGAAGGACCCGGAACCTCTTCGTCCGCTGTTCCCGCCTCCGCTGTTGGCCGTCCCTCCACGTTCGCCGTCCCGCTTGTCCTTGATCTTCGTCTCCTGCCGGGTGTAGCCCCCGAACTAGGCGGGACCTGTGAGGGAGAAAAAGAGGGGACAACAGGCACAGGGGGAACCAGCACATCATTAACACTTGTCCGCAATTGCGGAGGCGGAGGGACCACCCCTCCGCTCCGCGGCAGATGGCCGCCCGGCAGCTGCAGGGAGGGGGCCCCCGCCGAGGTGTACCCGATCGACTGTGTAAAGGCCGACCCACTTGCTGCGCCCAAACTCGCGGGGTAAGACGGCCGCCAAGCCGCTTGCGGCGGGCAGACGCCTGCTCCCGTCCATCCGTATGATGCCGGAAGGAACTGAGGGGGCGCCGGGAGAGGGGGCCAACCTTGTGCCCCTTGATACCCACCGTCCGGTGCCTGCCCTGTTTGCAGGCCCGCAAAGGCCGGAAAGGGCACCGCGACTCGGGGTCCACCGACCGACCACGTGGACTGCACGCCGGCGCCCGCGCTGGCCCCACGCGGGGAAAACTGCGTGCCGGACGCCGTCATGAAACCCACGGAAGGCATACTGGCGGCTAAGGGGAATGTTGGAGCCGGAGGCCACGCAAACCCCCCGGGGAAGGACTGGCTCCCCGCGAAGCCTTGCTGCGCCGTTACCGCAAACGCCCCGCCGTGAGTAAAATAAGCCGCTGAGACGGACGCCTGCGCGGACCCGTATTGCAAAGGGCCGTAGGGGGCGTGGGAGGGAGTCTGACATCCTGCGCGCAATGGCGCCGCCCATGGCGGCGGGGAAGCTGACGCCCAGGGGGCGCCCGAATAAACCCCTGAGGCCGGGGGGAAAACCTGCCATGCAGTTGACGCCGGGGCGGGCGTGGCGGCAGCCGCTGCCACGTCCCCCGCCCCAGCCACACCAGTACCAAGGGGCCCCATGTCACCCTCACTCACCTGGGGCGCGCTAGCCCCCCAGGTGGCGGAGGGAAGCGTGCCGTCCTGAATTGTCCCAGGGACAGCGGGAGTCGTTACCCGCTGCCCTGGGCTCATGTGCCCCTGAACAATCCCCCCCCCCTCACCCCCCGCAGCTCCGTCGCGGTCGTCCTGTGCCACCAGGACGCCGCCGAGAGCCACAAGCGGGGATGGGGGAAGAGAGCCGTCCCCAGTGCAGGAGAGAGGGTGAGGGAACGGACGCGCTGGAGGCGCCGGGGCGCGCGGCCCGGCCGGGCATCGCGCGCCTGCGCCGTGTGTCCCACGGCTGCTGGCAGGAGGCGGAGGGGACCCGGAGGCGCCCGAAGCAGGAGGGCGAGAAGAGGCCCGTCCCGCTGCGAGCACCGAGGTGCGCGGCTCAGCCGAGCCGCGCGCCCCGGAACCACGTGACGAGCGGCCGCTGGCCGCCCGTCTCCGTGCGGCAGGGGAGCGGGCTATAACTGCCCGCCCCCGCCGCCTGTCCGCAGCGGGTGACAAGCCACTCTGAGGCGCGACACTCGGGGAGCGGGAGCGGAGGGAACTCCCCGTCTCCACGAGGCGCCTGGGGGGGGGTGCTGAGCGTCGAGGACGAGGCATGGTAGGAGGGGGAGCAAGACTGCACACACAATTACACCGCACAGCAAAAGGGGGCAAACCTGTAATACTAATGCCCAGTGAAGGCAAATGCAAATCAAAACAGTTTAACAGCAAGGAAAAACAAGCAGTAAATTATACTTATCCTTCCTGGGCCAAAACTGAAAGGCAGAGGAAGTCTGGCAAGATGGCCACCCCTTATATACTAAACTGAGACCCTCCTCTCCATCTTGATGCACAACCCTCTAATCCAATAGGAAAAAACCCAAATGGGAAACTGATCTGCCTAGCAACTGCTTAGTCATTTAACAACCAATCACAAAAAGTTGATCGCTTATATTGCCTCAGGCTTATGCAGCCTTCAGCTTATCTTCTCCTGATCCTCCGTGTTCCTGGATATTCTTCTGTACCTGTTACTTCCGTGGAACTACAAGTACCAGCACCAGCAATACCTTTCTGGCTTCACACCTTCGACACCTGCAGTGTGCTCCAGCCTACAGCAGTAGAGACTCCCTCTCCAGGTGCATTCCGTCATCTCACCTGTGATTCAGCCTGCATGCTGATTGTGCACTTCCAACAGCACAGTGAACATTACCATCCAGTCTCCTGCATTGCTACCAGGTTTGCTACCATTATTCCACCTCTGCTGGCTCCATGTTTTAATTACTCTGGTTCCATTTCTGCATTACAAACTCTGCCATAGACTTTCAGTTTCAAACCATATTATATCATTGCCATTACCATTGCCGTTACCATTGTCATTTCCATTGCATCCGTTTGTTTTACTTTCTGCTGCATTATTATCTGGACTTTCTGTTATTAATAAATCTACATTGTGCACATGCGCAGAAACCCAATACTGCCTCCTCACTTCATTCCACCTACCTCCACTGACCCACTAGCGCCCCCTCCGGGGACACAAACTAAACCGACTCTGACAGTAAGTTCAGGACCGATGGACTCGGACGGTGGTCAGAGTGTGGGGTCAGGGGCCTTACAAAACCTGGTCTCCCGTTTGGATGGACAAGAGGCTGTGCAGCAGCAGATATTCCAGTTTCTGCAAGGGATGTCCTCCCGGATTGATACGTTACAACAATCTCTGCTAAGTGCGCCTGCACCTCCAGTTCCTGTTACCCCTGCACATGCAAGTATAGGGGGTTCTTCTTCTCCGGCTGCATCTGCTCCTGTATCTCGTTTGCACCTGCCTGTGCCTAGCAGGTATGATGGCAGTCCGAAGTTATGCCGTGGGTTCCTCAACCAGTGTGAAGTCCAGTTTGAACTTTTACCTCATAATTTTCCCACGCCAAGATCCAAGGTTGCTTATATTATTTCACTGCTCTCCGGATCAGCCCTGAGTTGGGTGTCTCCTCTGTGGGAACGTGCCGACCCGTTGATGAACAACTATGCCGAGTTTGTTTCCATCTTCAGACGCATCTTTGATGAACCGGGTCGTGCAACATCAGCCTCCGCAGATCTTCTCCAGCTCCGTCAAGGGACTCGCAGTATGGGCCAATACGTCATCCAGTTCCAGACGTTAGCCGCAGAGGTTCAGTGGAATAACCAAGCCTTGGTAGCAGCCTTCTGGCATGGACTCTCGGAACGGATAAAAGATGAACTGGCAACCCGTGATATCCCTGTGCAATTACCAGAATTAATCTCCCTATGTATCAAGTTGGACTCTCGCATCCGCGAACGCAATAGTGAGCGTGCTCGTGCTGAGTGTCGCAAACCAAGAATGGTACCTCCTGTACAGTTTCAGCCTCCACCTTCTGACGAGCCTATGCAAATTAATAGGTCCCGCTTAACCTCTGAGGAGCGGTCAAGGAGACTTTGTGAGAGACTGTGTCTGTATTGTGCGGCAGTAGGTCACCAAATAAATTCTTGTCCAGTGCGTTCGGGAAACGCCAGATCCTGACTTGTAGGGGAGGAGTCAAGTTGGGATCTTTCAAGCAAGCTCCTTCAACCCAAGATTTCATTCTTCCTGTGACCTTAGAGACGGCGGCTGGACTCCAATCTGCAACTGCGTTGGTAGACTGTGGTGCAGCGGGGAATTTCATCACTCAAGCTGCGGTAGACAAGTTTCATCTGCCGGTCTATGAACTTCCATATCCAGTCTACATCACGGCAGTTGATGGTAGTCGTATTTCTAAGGGGTATATCACTCAACAAACCCGGCCAGTGATACTGGGGGTTGGGTTTCTGCATTCTGAGTTAATAAAATTTCTAGTTATTCCTCAGGCAACTCAGGAGATTGTGTTAGGTATGCCCTGGCTCCAGCTACATAACCCACAGATTGATTGGGCTACCTTACAACTAACTGCTTGGGGTTCACATTGCCGTCAGTCCTGTTTAGCCCAAGTTGTTCCTGTCAAGACTTCTGAAATCAAGACCCAGTCTACTCTTCCTATGGCCTATCAAGATTTCGCTGACGTCTTCAGCGAGAAGGCCGCTGATGTCCTGCCGCCCCATAGAGAGTGGGATTGCCCCATCGACCTCATTCCTGGCAAAAAACCACCTAGGGGGCGCACCTACCCGTTATCTGTTCCTGAAACCGAAGCGATGAGCGAATACATCAAAGAAAACCTACAGAAAGGATTCATCCGTCCCTCATCATCACCTGCTGGGGCAGGTTTCTTTTTTGTTAAAAAGAAAGATGGAGGACTACGTCCATGTATTGACTACCGGGGACTTAATGATATTACCGTTAAGAACAGCTACCCGTTACCTCTTATTACCGAGTTATTTGATAGAGTCAAAGGAGCCCGCATCTTCACCAAGTTAGATCTCCGCGGTGCCTATAATCTCATCAGAATCCGCAGCGGTGACGAATGGAAGACAGCTTTCAATACTCGGGATGGCCATTACGAGTACCTGGTAATGCCATTCGGGTTGAGCAATGCTCCAGCAGTGTTTCAACACTTTGTTAATGAAATTTTCCGTGACGTTCTGTACAAGTATCTCGTTGTTTACCTGGACGATATCCTCATCTTCTCTCAAGACCTCCCTTCTCATCGTCTCCAAGTCCGTGAAGTCCTCCGACGTCTTCGTGAGAATTGTCTTTACGGCAAATTATCTAAGTGTACCTTTGAGGTTACCTCCATACCCTTCCTGGGGTATATAATTTCTGGATCGGATCTCCAGATGGACCCGGCGAAATTGGAAGCTATTGCCAATTGGTCCATTCCGAACACTCTCAAGTCCATTCAACGATTTCTGGGCTTTGCCAATTATTATAGGAAATTCATCCGAGGCTTTTCAACTCTCATTGCTCCTATTACTAGCTTAACTCAGAAAGGGGCAGATCATTCCAACTGGTCAGAAGATGCCCTGGCTGCGTTTCAAAAAATCAAGATGGCTTTTGTTACCGCTCCAGTTTTGTTACAGCCCGATATTAATAAGCCATTCGAGTTGGAGGTGGATGCTTCCACAGTAGGAGTGGGAGCTGTTCTCTCTCAGATGGGAGCTGACGGGAAGATTCATCCCTGTGGATTCTTTTCCCATAAGTTTCTTCCTGCTGAAGTTAATTATTCCATCGGAGATCAAGAGCTTCTGGCGATTAAACTGGCCCTTGAGGAATGGAGGTATCTCCTGGAAGGGGCGAAGTTTCCATTTAATATCTATACGGATCATAAAAACCTGCTCTACTTGAAGGCAGCTCAGTGCCTTAATCCTCGCCAGTCCCGATGGGCTATGTTCTTCTCCCGTTTTAATTTCAAGCTCCATTTCCGCCCAGGTTCTCAGAATACCAAAGCAGATGCCTTGTCTCGATCCATGGAATCTGAGGACGAGATATCCGATCCAGTACCACGCTCCATCCTGGATCCTGTTGCTTTTGCTTCTTCACAAGTTTCTCCAGCTCCGCCTCCTGGTAAGACTTTTGTTGCTCCTGAACTCCGTTCTAAGTTGTTGTCTTGGGCTCATCAGTCTAAATTTACTGGGCATCCTGGTGTCCTAAAGACTTTTAAATTTCTCTCTGAAACATACTGGTGGCCGAAGATGAAAGTCGACATCAAAGACTTTGTGGCGTCTTGCCCTAAATGTGTGCAGCACAAAACTCCTCGTCAGTCTCCAGCAGGTCAGTTACAGCCGTTATCCATTCCCAGCCGTCCTTGGTCACATCTGTCTATGGATTTCATCTCTGACCTTCCCTCCTCCCAAGGATTCAATACCATCTGGGTAGTGGTCGACAGATTTACCAAAATGGCTCATTTTGTTCCACTCCAAGGACTTCCTTCCGCTCCAAAACTGGCTCAAATCTTCCTACGGGAGATTTTCCGTTTACATGGACTACCCACTGAAATAATATCTGACCG
Organism: Pseudophryne corroboree; assembly: GCF_028390025.1. Lineage (NCBI taxonomy): Eukaryota > Metazoa > Chordata > Amphibia > Anura > Myobatrachidae > Pseudophryne > Pseudophryne corroboree. Next base: position 812,900,679 of record NC_086445.1, read on the forward strand.
TGGAGTTCAGTTTGTGGCAAGGTTTTGGAGAGCTCTCTGTTCTGCCATGCAGGTCCATCTCAAGTTCTCGTCAGCGTATCATCCTCAGACGAATGGGCAGACAGAGAGGGTAAACCAGGAGTTGGAAACTTTCCTGAGACTGTACATATCATCTTCCCAAGATGACTGGGTAGATTTGCTCCCGTGGGCTGAATTCGCTCACAATTTCCGCTACCACACAGCTACTGAAACTACTCCGTTCTTCGCTGTTTATGGGCAGCATCCACGAGTTCCTGATTTTCAAGACCTTCCTAGCATCGATGTTCCTGCTGCCACTACTGTCCTCAGTCAGTTCTCAACAATCTGGAGGAAGATTCATACTTCACTCAAAAAGGCTTCTGCCCGGTACAAATTCTTTGCCGACCTCAAGAGACGTGCAGTTCCCAGCTTGAAACCTGGGGATAAAGTCTGGCTGTCAACCCGGAATCTTCGTCTTAAAGTGCCTTCAATGAAGTTTGCACCACGCTTCATTGGTCCTTTCTCCATCGAAAGAGTTCTAAATCCTGTGGCTTACAAGCTCAAGTTACCCTCTTCATTGCGTATTCCTAATGCTTTCCATGTCTCTCTCCTCAGACCATTAGTCCTAAATCGCTTCCAAAGAGCTCTTCCAGCTGGCCCCAGCATTCCAACTCAGCGGGGCATAGAGTTCGAGATAGAGAAGATCCTGGACTCCCGTCACCGGTATGGTCGTCTGCAATATCTCATCGACTGGGCCGGCTATGGTCCTGAGGAGAGGAGTTGGGTGAACTCTGCTGATGTCCACGCTCCCAGGTTGGTCCGTGTTTTCCACAGGTCTCATCCTTCCAAGCCACGTGGGTGTTCGGTGCCCACCCATAAGGGAGGGGGTACTGTCAGGAATCGATTTACCGCTGTTATGTCTGTCCGCCGGAGCGGACTCCGTCCGGGGTCACTGCATGTTGCTGTCACCTGTCACCCTGCTCGTGGATACCATCTCAGGCCTGGGAGCGCCCCTGGAGTCAACGGGCGTGTGGGCGCGCCGCGTCCCAGCCGGGCCGCGTCATGGGCGCCGCCATGACAGTTTTCCCCAGTGTAAGTGCGGCAGCCAATCCGGAGCTTGGCCGCACCTCCTCGTCTCACTCCAGCCAATACCTGCCGGTCAGGGGGTATATCAGGAGCTGCAGGGTGAGTCAGAGGTTGTCCTGAACTTTGTGTCACTCCTGCGACCCGTGTGTCTGGACCTGTTCTCCTGTTCCTGCGTGTTCCTGGATATTCTCCTGATCCTCCGTGTTCCTGGATATTCTTCTGTACCTGTTACTTCCGTGGAACTACAAGTACCAGCACCAGCAATACCTTTCTGGCTTCACACCTTCGACACCTGCAGTGTGCTCCAGCCTACAGCAGTAGAGACTCCCTCTCCAGGTGCATTCCGTCATCTCACCTGTGATTCAGCCTGCATGCTGATTGTGCACTTCCAACAGCACAGTGAACATTACCATCCAGTCTCCTGCATTGCTACCAGGTTTGCTACCATTATTCCACCTCTGCTGGCTCCACGTTTTAATTACTCTGGTTCCATTTCTGCATTACAAACTCTGCCATAAACTTTCAGTTTCAAACCATATTATATCATTGCCATTACCATTGCCGTTACCATTGTCATTTCCATTGCATCCGTTTGTTTTACTTTCTGCTGCATTATTATCTGGACTTTCTGTTATTAATAAATCTACATTGTGCACATGCGCAGAAACCCAATACTGCCTCCTCACTTCATTCCACCTACCTCCACTGACCCACTAGCGCCCCCTCCGGGAACACAAACTAAACCGACTCTGACACCACTTACCTAAGGAAATCGGTCATCCTCCTGTGTTGCAGGCTGCAGTCTGGTCCCGTGTAGCTCCACCCATTTTCCTGTGTAGCTCCTCCCCCTTTTAGGTCCGCGGCGCACTGTGACAGGGGAGGGAGAGAGGAAGCTTCATGCTGCCAGGAGCCCTCTGAAGTTTCCAGCGCCTGGAGCATGCGCTCCACCAGAACCGCCCTCCCTAAGCCCCTGCTGGGGGCATATCTATATTTGGCACTGGGGGCATTTCTTTATCTGGCACTGGGGGTATATCTGGCACTGGGGGTATATCTGGCACTGTGGGGCATTTCTGTATCTGGCACTGTGGGGGCATTTCTGTATCTGGCACTGTGGGGGCATTTCTGTATCTGGCACTGGGGGCATATTTGGCACTGTGGGGACATGTGTATCTGGCACTGGGGTCATATCTGGCACGGTTCTGGTATGAATGGTCGACATCGACATGGTCGACACATGAAAATGGTCGACACATGAAAATGTCGACGTGAGGTTTTTTCTTTTTTTTTGGGTGTCGTTATCTGCGTAAAGTGACAGGGAACCCCAATTAGTGCACCGCGTCCCCTCGCATGGCTCGCTTCGCTCGCCATGCTTTGGGCAAGGTGCCAGCGCTCAGCAGAGGTTACCGTTCCCAATTGTAGTCCATGTGGATCGTACAGTATGGAAAAGTTCCACAAAAGAAAAATTTTTGAAAAACTCACGTCGACTTTTTCATGTGTCGACCATTTTCACATGTTGAAGATGTGTCCATGTCGTCCATGGCAATGTCGACCATTAGTGGTCGACCTAATGAATGTCGACCTTAACATTGTCGACCCTCTGAACGGATACCATCTGGCACTGGGGGCATTTCTGTATCTGGCACTTTGGGGACATGTGTATTTGGCACTGTGGCATTTCTGTATCTGGCACTGGGGGCTTATCTGTATTTGGCACTGGGGGCATATCTGGCACTGGGGGTATATCTGGCACTGGGGGCTTATCTGGCACTGTGGGGGCATTTCTGTATCTGGCACTGTGGGGGCGTTTCTGTATCTGGCACTAGGGGCATATTTGGCACTGCGGGGACATGTGTATCTGGCACTGGGAGCATTTCGTTTTCATGGTTAGTTACCATGAAAACTAATTATTTAAAAGGTTTATTTAATGAGGGTGGTTAGGTACCTGCCTAATGAGTCTACCTTGATGTGGTGGCAGGCTTGATCATTTTTGCCCAAAATATCTGCCTAAAATATTTTTTGTAAAAGTGTGTGTGTGTGTGTGTGTGTGTGTGTGTAGGGGGGGTGGGGGGGGTGGAGGGCTGCCTATTTTGTCAGCCCCGTGCCCAACAATTTCTGGTGGTAGCCCTGTCTAGGTTGCATATTGTGCACATTTGCAAAAGTACCTTACTCTGCTAGGGTGGATCACACTCATCTAATTGCAAGGATAATATTTACAGGATTTCCAAACACAAACTTTTACCTCTCAGGGATACTGGCACATATGTTTATGTTTATTTGTATTAAAAATATTTGCATTATTTTTATTGCATTACTTTTTTAATTTTGAAATTATATATTTTTTTAAATTGGTGATTATATTCAATACTAGCTGGAGTACCTGGCGTTGCTTGGGATTTTAAGAATGTCTGTTTACAAAAATAAATGTAAATATTAAACACACAGTATAAATAACATTGTAGATAGCTGAATACCCGTGCTTCGCTACGGGATGAGGATGGTAAATTAGAATTATAGTTGTTCGTTAATTTACGTTGGTTGGAGATCTAGTTTATAGGCATAGCTTGCTTCCCTGACGCACTTTGTGTAGTGGCCAGACCCCTTTTTGCTCTTCCCACTATACAACTCCCAGTCTGTGGCTTCCTGCTGCCTCCATTCCCCTCCTCACATCATGTCAGTGCCCCTGTGAAATTATCAAATTGTTTACAGTTTCTTATATAGCGCAGCACATTATGTATCTCCTGATATACTCTGTGCTGCTGGGGGTCCGTGCTGCTTCCACTATATAACTCTCTGTGTGTGGGTTTGTGCTACCTACATTCCCCTCCTCACATCATGTCAGTGGCCCTGTCACATGCAGCCCTGTCATCACTGACATATCATGCATTTCCTGATATAGTTTGTGCTGGTGGCCCACCCCTAGGGGTGCTAGGGGTATCTTCCCCCCACAGTGTTTGTTCCCAGATTGTAAGGCATATGTGTACTAATTTTGGAGTACATTGCTCCAGCAATTCCGGAGTTATGCTGTCTCCTGATATACTCTGTGCTGCTGTCTGCTCCCCTAGGGGTGCTAGGGATTTCTAATTGTTTTAGTTGCCTCCGCCGTGTTTTAATACGCTTGTATATAAAATTTCATGATCCTCGCTTGTAAACTGTTGATTTGTATAGAAAGACAGAAGGACGGATTTTCGCTTTTATATAGTAGATTAACATTTAATTACAGATAACGCAGTTAAATTTAAAAGGGACAAAATATAATTATATATCTGTAGCAAGTTAATTTGCCCCTGAAGAGGTTAAAAAAGGAACATTGACACTGATTTAGGTTGGCACAGTTAAAGGGGAACATTTGTTTGTTTAGCTCCTCTTCATAAGATGTATAATTGACGTGAACTGCTCATCCACCCCCCATCCTGTGTATCTCATGGTGCTCCTCACCCAACTTTGCTTTCAGCACCCTCTTCACATCGCTGAAGCATTTTTTTATATTTTTCAGTTCGCTTCGGCAGGAGCTGATTGCATCCACTGCATCAAACACACTTTTCAACATGGCCTTTTTTGGGGATATGAGGTCTTGTGCACCTGTTAGCCCAGGAGTCGCAGAAATACCTGCGCCATCACTTGCATAAGTGTATAATTTTCATTGTGCGAAAACCGCACATTCCTCCCAGTGCAAGTCTTCACGGGGGCTGGTGCAGGTGACTCTTCCTGCTCCTGCTCTTCTTCCTCCTGACTCTCCTCCTACTGGCTCTCCTCACCCCTGGTTCTCAGTCTGAAAGACATGATGCAAATCCAACAACACTCTCTCTCACTTGCTCTCTCCAGCACAAAACTCTCCCCTCCATCTCAGTCTCCTTCACAAACCTATAAAAGGTCAAAATGGCCGAGTTAGGACTTATATAGGGTGTGTGAGGTACAAATCGGGTGACTTTTAGGTGCTAATGGGTGACTTTCTTGAACGTTGTGCAACTCACATGAAACTTGTATGCTTCCTAGAGTAAATTCTCGCGAGAAGTTACATGCGAGTTACGTGGAGTTATATGCGAGTTACGTGGGACCCTGAAAACTGCACTCTATTGCATTTGCAAGTAGTGGGACATACTTGCACAAAAAATTGCACTCTATTACATTTTGCCCATAGTCCCTGTAACCATGACTGCCTAGGCCATAGGTCTGCAAACTCGGTCCTCATTACCCCACACAGTGCATGTTTTGCAGGTAACCCAGCAGGTGCACAGGTGTATTAATTACTCACAGACACATTTTAAAAGGTCTGCAGGTGGAGTTAATTATTTCACTTGTGATTCTGTGAGGAGACTTGCAAAACATGCACTGTGTGGGGTAAGGAGGACCGAGATTGCAGACCTATGACCTAGGCCTATGTAGGCTATCCAAAATCCAGGCCTAATTTTAGTAAGACAGGATGCAGTTTTGGTGCTACAATTTCAGAACAACTGGATCTGTAAGAAATTTGGCCATACATATAGATGCTTTAGATTACTTTCTGATTTTCTAGGTTGGGTAATGCCCCTCCTTTATTCTAAGTATATTCCATACCTGATCTAATATGATATTTTACTGTAGGAACAGATCTTATTGTGTATCGCAGGCATACTGTTTTTTGAATTTCATGGGATTGCGTTTCCCACACCATACTGGAGGAGGTAGGGCAACAGAGGACTCAGCTCACAGCCTAAGTGTAGAACCTTGTAGGTACCTGGCTGAACCCCAACAGCACAAAGTAGCATGGCCCACTCAGGGATACCCATAAGTTTGATAAGAGGGGTAAAATAGAGTGTGGCGGAACTTTTCAAAACATTCACTATAAAGGTGATATTATCCTTCAATTAACGCATTGGGTAATATAACTTCAGTATGCACTGTAGAAAGGATATTTTAAAAGATACAGTACAAATACACAACTGTATAATATTGTTGTTTCCTATTTCCATTGGATGTGTTATGAATCTATTTTATTTATATACATATCTTATCTCAGATCATATTGTAAAGAATTATATGATTCATACTAAAGACTTAGTGGATTATTGGCAGACTGACCTTAATGAAAAATAAGAGCTGGAAATAGATAAATATATATATTGCCCTGCCACAACTTCTGGGCTTGACCATCAATCATGTAATCATTAAATTCCTAAACTTATTTTGTTAGACTAATTTATTAAAGGCATTTCTTCAGATGCGTTATTGGACAGACGGGAGGAATAATTCATTTTATCAGGCAAATAAGAGACTTTGCATTCAGAAACAGAGTAGAAGAAATTATATTATACGTTTTATAATAAAAAAATAAAATGGAGAGGAGAAGGTTCTCAACCACTCTAAGGTCAGTGTTCACCATAAGACAAATGTACATGGTGAGACATCGATATGGAAGCAGTCTGCTATCTTAAAAAGGACATTGACGAATAACTCAAGTTTATATTTAATTGAAAATAAAATAATTTTTGAACATTGAACATTGTGTACCTTAAGAATATAAATTAAAAGATAACAGCTGAGCAAATCAGAATTTTGCAAAGCTCTCCATCAAAGATCTGTGTTTAAGGAATTGGAGCAGTGTAGCTGAATCAGTTGGTTCCTGTCTACTAACTGGACCCTTGCCCTTTGGCCAACCATGCTCATAGAACATAAAGAATGAAAGCAGGCAGAGATGCAGGGGCATTAATCAGGATAAGGAGCTGCAGTTTGTATATATATCTACCAGGAGATCCTAGTGCTAGGTTTAATCTTTTTTTTTATGCTGGATGTTATAAACAAAATAATGAGAACATGAAAGCCTTCTGTTGTAAGAAGTCTTTTGCTGTGCTGTTTGAATTGGTAATAAAAGTAATTAAGTAACTAAGTAACTGATTAAAAAGAACAATCGTTTTAATATTGTAATTATGTTAAACATGGAGAATTCATTCATCGAAGCCTGTTTTTCACAGTTTCATTGTACTTGAATTCATGCAAAAAGAATGTTTAAAAAATAATTTGAGGACTAAACAAAACATGGGACAAAAGTAATTTTGGTAGACTAAATAAAAAAAAGAACATAAAGGTCCCAGAGTTTTCAGCAGGAACATAAAAAAATATTCTTGGCCCAGCTAAAATGATAAGGGAAAGGAAAATTGGCACTACCAACAAACGGTGCCTAGTGCAAAGTATCTTGCGCTTTGTACCAGTGCCCCCTACCACCATGTGCATTTTTTGTACCGGCATATGTAGAACCTCAAATTTTAGACAGCCACCCTTTTGTTCAAGTGACAGCCCATTACTGGGGACGCTGTTAAGCACCGTAACATACATGGGCATCTACATATGCTCTTACCAAAAAGACCAGGCAATTTGAGGTAAAATAATAATACAGAGAGCAGATCAGACACCAACGGCGGATTTACTGTAGAAGAAGGTAGAAGATATGTTTCCTAGTGCCAGGTGCAAGGTAAGGCTTAGAAATATACACAGGCATAGGAGAGGGGGGGGGGGGGGGCAGTGTTAGAAGTTGTGAGGGATGCAGCCATGCGAGCGTCACTTTGCGTATTTTTTGGCCAGCCTGTTCCTGCATTCAGTATGTAAGTCCAAGATGCAGGACTCAATGGAGTGGTGTATCCCCTACTATTGTGGACATTAATAGGGCAATATATGGTTAAATGCTGAACCTGTCATCTACTATATGTAGTTAGGTAATTGTCCCTCTTTTTATATGGTTGTGCCTCTCAGGGAATATCTTTCTAGCCCTGATTTGCTCCCTACAAAATGCCTATGACATGTATATGTGTGATTGTATTGTATTGCACTAATGGGTGTAAGTGCTTGTTGTTAGGTGTGTGCCCAGCCAGGTAAGCTGTCTAGGACATCTTAGACACATTAATACAAAGTAACTAATGGTAAGAAGCGCTTAAAAAGTTTTATATAGACATTTTAATTACATACAATTACATTAAAAAATGATCTCTCATCACACACACTTTTAAAGTGGACTGATGTTTAAAAGACATAAAGTTCACATGTATGCACAATAGTTGAGATCATTTTTTTATGTAATTGTATGTAATTAAAATTTCTATATAAAATCTTTTAAGCGCTTCTTACCATTACTTTGTATTAATATGTCTTATTTTGTTTTAATTGACATCCAAATGGTCAACTAGAAGCTGCATTAATATACTTTTTAATTCTATGGAATATATATAACACTAGATTCCTTATTCCAGAGGTTGTTCTAATTGCTAGTCCACACTGTGCGCCCGATATTTTTTATGTGTGTTTGAGTAACACCAGACACATCTGAAAAATACTGTCAAACGTCTAGGACATCTGGCTGTGTGATAAACAGGAAGTGCAGGGCTGACACCCCCCCCCCCCCTACCTCTGTCGCAGCCCACCTTCACAGGAAACAGCAGTCAGCTGAAGGGCCTCTGACATCACAAATTACTACAAGGGGTTAAAATCGACTCAGGTCATGGCCTCAGGGCAACCAACCTTCTTAACTCTATAATTAGTGCCTATTGTTCTGAATGGCCTTCCAGCAGACAAACAGGCTCCAAAGCCACAGGGGCTGTCCAAGCTGCTCTGTGACACATCCTAAAAACAGAATTGAAATCCCACCAATCAGGACACCCTGCCGCATCACCAGGTGAGCAAAGCATCATGGGAATTTAGGAGGTTTCAAAAGGGCCCGCAGAGAGATTGGAGCAGGGAAACTGACTGGAGAATGTCCTGTCAGCCTGTGCGTGGATACCTGAGGACCAGCAGGCGATAACGCAGCCAAGCGTATCGCTCCCACGGGAGCTATCCTAGGTAACTGGCTTAAGTGTGCCAGCAGGAGCTGGGTGACTTTTCTAGCTTACCATACTCGTAAGAGTAGTGGATTCACACAGGCCACGCGGCTGGGATCACATCATCGCCCCTTACAGCAACCAGCATTCACCAGGGGGTCGCCAAATGCAAGTATTCCCTGATGTGGCTAGTGACTGTGTAGGGGCAGGAGTTTCTTGCTTTTGTGTGGTTCTTTCTCTTATATAATCTTAACTGTAATTGTTATTAATGCTACCTGTAAATAATGTATAAAGTGGGGTTACAGTTTTTCCTGTATAATTAGTGTGTATGAAAATAAAGGTGCGTTTTGTACCTTGCTATTGTGCCAATGCCGGGCACTGGGGTAACCGCACTGAGCTGTAAAGGACAGCCTTTCTGAAGGCACATAAACCCAGTGTCCTCACAGAAGTGAAGGGGGACAAATATGTTAAAGGGAAGGGGCAAGACACTCTTCAATCCTCACAGGGGGCGGGATGTAATAATGTACATCGCCGCCCATCACCTCCCTGCGCCACGATGCTGATCGCATATGTACTTACATATGCGATCAGCATTGCGGAGGACAGCTCTTCCGATAAGAGCTGTCCTCCGCGATGCACAGCGGCAGCCTGACTTCCGGAATTCGGCCCCAGGAGTCAGTCTGCGCATGCGCAGGGTGACGGGGGTGGTCGCAAGGCATGCTGGGAGGGATCCGATCGGATCCCTCACACAGCGCCGCGGAGAGAAGCCCATAGGCTTCTATGGACTATCGCCAGCTAAAGCTGGCGAACCCCGCCGTGGCGCTGACCTGCCGGCCGGGGGATGGTACATCAGGAAAATGCGGTAAACAGGGGGTTTACCGTATTTTCCGCTTAGTACATCCCGCCCAGGGACTTTAACTATAGGGAGATACAAAAGTCGCAGTACACCCTTTTGTTTCAAACACTCTACAGGAAATGGGAAAACTGAATACTTCAGTAAGGTATGGGTGAGGTGGGCTATCTTTTAGGGTATGTACCGAACATGGGCGCCATCTTGAAATTGGCCATCTTGAATCTAAGTCAGTTTTCCCATTTCCAGCACAGTTTTTGAAACAAAAGGGTGTACTGCAACATTTTTAATCACCCTGTATGTTGAAAGCAGTGGCATAGCCAGAGGGTGCAGTGAGAGCCAATGTTGGACCCATCCCAAACACTGTGAGCTGGCAAACTGATGACATTTTTTCATTCTCAATAACATGATGGCAATGAGAGCTGAGGCCTGCCAATGCATATTCCAAATGGGGTGTGGAATGTTATAATCTCGGCCGCAAGCGGCACCTAGTCAACCAGTAGGCTTATTAGGATGCAGCAGCAGAATAATTATTCTCTCCCTCTCTCCTCTGCTGACCACTGACTGATGGCCAAGGTGCACATCTAGCTGGAAACAGGCTTCTGCAGCGCTGTATTCAACTGTTTGTAATGTGTATGTATAAAGGGGAGATGTAACGTTTGATATGTGTTTACTGTTCTGTTGTGTACACAATGGTTGTGAATAGCACACACCAGCGGAAGAAGTATTTGGAGCACACCAGCCGGATAGGCTAACCAGGAACTGTGGTTTATTATCGTGCACAGACTACAGCAGTACTCCCACATACACTTGTAGTAGCGGAGATGGAGCGGAGCATACAGCTGACCAGCCAGTCATGTATGTAGACACTTGGCAGCCATATACAGCACCACTGTGGCGCATTAACGCAGTGACAAGATGGCACCACACATACAGACTATGTATCGGTGGCCATCTTGGTAAAGGAGTGGACAAATGCTTCATAGGGAAGTAATATGGAGAGAAGTGCAGTAGTGAACCTCATATTCCAACAGTAACAAACCTTGGAAAGAGATAAATTGGAGAAGTTGCCCATAGTAACCAGTCAGGTTCTAGCTATAATTTGTCTAGCACAGTCTATAAAATTAGTTAGCAGCTGGTTGGTTGCTATGGGCAACCTCTCCACATTATCTCTCTATAAGGTTTTATACATCCTCCACTAATTGCTTTGACTTATTCCTCACAGAACAGTCTAGTGGGTTGGAGCAGTGCATACAGTCTGTGTGTGGGTCCTGGTAAATCTCTAATTCAGACTATCTGTATATGACTATAGAAAGGTTCATGTGACCCAATCCCGCTTTTAGAACCTGATGGTGGTAATGTTTGGAGGGCAAAAGGAAAAAAGTAAGACTCCATCTGATTGAAAAGAGATTAGTTTAACAATACCATATCGCATACAGTACATATAGAGACCATGTAGATTTCGTAAAATAGTCACTGGAAGAAAAATAATCCGTGCTGTCTGACTGGGCCAAAACCATGTATTATCAGGGAAAAGGAATAAAGAGACCACTTTTTATAGATACTGTACACTCAGTATATTTTATCATTAATAGTTAATGTTTATTATAATCTCCTATATAATAGCCCAGAGTGACTGTGTGGCTAACGCTGGGCATGGCTAGGCGCTCTCATTGGGTTAGCGCCAGGATAGATCCTCCCGCTGGTGATGTCAGCGTTAGCCACACGGTCACTCTGGGCTATTGTATACTAGAGCAGGTCTATTACACAGGGTGCGGCTGCAGGGTAGACAAGCTCACTAGGAGTGGATCTTGCCGCGGCCAAGCAGGAGGACGGGGCACTGCCAGGACTACAACTCCCATCGGCCCCCGGAGCAGCATATGACATCACGCGCTGCGGGCAGCAGCTGAGCAGCTTCGGCCGGCCCGTTCCTCCCCCCCATTCCCACAGCAGTGCCTGCCGGGGGGATGAGGGCAGGAGCAATCGTGGAATCCCCGTCAGGACTGCAGCTCCCCACAGACACTGGGGTGGTGGAGAACATGGCGGACGAACCTCCGTTCGTGCTGGGGAGGCCGGCTTCCAACAGGTGGGTGATGCCCGCTCCGGGGTCCATGAGAGCTGGGGGCGTGTGATGTGACAGCGGGCCCCGCCCCCACACCTTGGTCAGGTCGCTCTCATTAGTTGCCTCTCCTGTCACTCACTTTATAGTTGGTTAGTCCTTGAGTTGGCTGCTAGCCGGATTGGACGACTCGGGTTGATGAGGCCGTGGTTGGTGTGAAAAGGCGTGGTAAGGGGGAAGTGGCCAGAGGAAACGTTGTGTGGGTCGGCTGGATTCACCTCACGCAACTCCGCACCCGCCCCTCCCCTAACCTCAGCCACACACACCCCCGCTGCACCCCCACAACCGCCTCTCCCCCACCTGTGGTGGCTCCAGACACTCCCCCACCGCTACACCACCCACACCTCCCTCACCCGCAGCACCCCCGCAACCACCCTTCCCCCACCCACGGCACCCCCGCAACCACCCCTCCACCACCCGTGGCGCCCCAGCAACCCCCCCCCCCCCAACTGTGGTGGCTCAGGACTCACTCCCCCACCCGGGGCACCCCCTCCCCCATCCGTACCTGTCCCCCAACCACAGCACCTGTTCACGTCGTCGCAAATGTCTACGGCCCCTTAACCTTCGCACGCCCTTTTTCCATGCAATATCAACCACTCATAAAATTATGATTGGAGGTAATACTCCATATAATAAAAATAAGGGTTAAGGGGGCGTAGCCCCTTGCGACGTTGTGAAGAGCGCCCGCAGGGCACAATGAAAAATATGTAAGCCTTTGAACAGTGAAATATACAAAACAAAAAACATCACTAAAGAGTAACAAAGATATCAAATCACAGCGAAACCATAAATTCCCGATAGACATTACATAATACATATAGGTAAAAATAGCTTATCCTTTAAAGAGGTGATTATTTAAAAGGAAAAACCAGGTTTGTTTTGCCTTTTAAAGGATCGCCCCTTGAAAGCATCAGACAGACTCGCTGGAAACTCATCGTTCTGGCTATAACAGTTACCCAAGAGAGTATTCACAAAGTGTACAGCCCCCTAATTAAAAGTTAAAATCACAAATGAAAAAAGGATAATAATGATATGCAACTACAGCCGCTTTAAGGTATATTTCTATAATTGGATTTTCAAACACCTGCACCTATTTTTTGTGTAGGGTGTGTGGTGCACACTGGCCCCTGGGTCCAGGGGGGCCCACACACCGCACACCATGCACCCATTTAACTATACACACCTCTTCATCAACCCGGCGCTGGCCACAGAGCAAAAAATATCACTGAGAAAATGGCTATTTTCCAGTGATTCGCGTATGTGCAGTAAACATATCCCCTGGGAAAGCGGCACGGGCGCCATTTTACCAAAGACCTGCCCATGCACAGTAGACTCTGGCCCAATACCAGAGGCTGCTGCGTGGCCGGAGAGTAGGGGCCCAGTCGGAGATTGCACATGGGCCCCCTCCTCTCTTAAAGCGCCTCTGTGGCTATGCCAATGGTTGAGACATATGGCATAATTATACAAAGCAGTTTCTAATTTTATGTAGAAAATTCTTATTTTTTTTTTATTTTTAAAGCCCTTAAAATGTGTGTCATTTCTTAAAGTGGACTTTAGAACAAAAAAGGGTGTTCAGCCCTGACCTGTGGTTTTTACAGTGGAGAACATAGAATTATTGAGTAATCTGAATTTTTCATCAACCTCATCATCAGACACATGATCCAAAATGACTACAAAAATCCTATAGGAACAGATCTAAGATAGAAAAAATATATTTGTCATGCTAAACTGCTCCTTATGAGCATTGACAGAAATGACAGGTCCGGTGGGATGTCTGCAACTAATTCACACAGTCTGAGCATGAAAAAGCACTCTGATTGGTTACTGTTAGACCACACATGAGTAGTTTGATATGTCATTTATTATCTTTTAAGTATATTGTGCCAACCTATATAACGTCCCTTATCTGGAAAATGCCAACCTGGAAGTTGTATGGGTAACAGCTGCAGTCTATCAGGAGTGGATTTAGGGGTCATGGTGCTCTTAGGCACAGCATTTACAGCCTCGCCCCACTACTTCATTTTATTATTTCCATTGTTTGACTATGTCCTCATTTGGTGACTGGCAGTTTAATATAATATTAAAAAGCCATGAGCTATGACATTTAATTTTATTTTTCATTATACAGTATACACATATATACTAAGCACAGTGTCGTACTGTGGCATGTAGGGCCCACCGGGGTAATGCAGTGGTAGGGGCCCATGTTTAGGGGTGTGGCCAGTCCACAGAGGGGGTGTGGCCTGCCACCTCATTGGTTTGACTAACCATTAGAGAGTGCAACATCTGGGCCCCTTCCTAAATATATACAGTAAATTGCATGCATGATAATGTACCAGATTAATAACAGATTAATAACAGCAATGCACTGTAGAAAATACACCATAGTCCAGTATAAGGTAACATATGTATGATGTATAATCCAAGTGCACAGTCTGGAACCTGACCCTTAAAGCAGGAGGGGGGCCCCCAGGCAGTGGGGCCCACCGGTGGTTTCCCCTGTACCCCTGTGGGCCAGTCCAAGCCTGACTAAGCAGGACAATTTACAGTGGGGGTCTGTACATGTCGAACCTGTCCATACTCCACTCAAGATAGCATACAGTAAGGTACAGTGAAAATATTCCTCCCCCCCCCAGCAAGTGACACCACTAGACATATGCATCACGTGCCTAATGGGAAATACACCAACTTTAATTGCAACGTCTGCTATTCATATTTCCATACAGTGCTCTGACATATTTTGCATATAGGGTCATCTGGCCCAAAATAACATTGCACTAATCCCCCAAAATTCTGGTTGTCTGATGACATAATCAGGTTTACTCATTGGCTGACCTTACTTCTTAGCCTGCCTGATTGTTGTTGAACAGATCTTTCTTTGATGTGACACAGAGGAGGGTGTCAGCGAAATAAGATCAAAACAACCAGCCATATTACACCACTAGTAGCCCACTTCAGGCTTGGCTATCACTAATGAGTCCTCTGTACCTTGAAATTTGAAGATTCTGAGATTATCAGAGCGTCAGAGTACAAAAGATACTGAGAGATACATCAATACAAAGACAAACCAGGCTGTTGAGCTACTGTATCATCAGTAATATAATGCACATACAGTACATTTACATAAAGTGCATTGCTGTATGAATGTAAGGCCGCATTCTCCCCATTCCAAATAATTAATTCTTAACACAAACATGCAATACATAGAATTGCTCAAAATGTTTAAACGTGGAATTTGCATTATGAACATTTTGATCATAAAAGAATTAAAATCAAACAGAAATGGACAGGATTTGAATACTCAGCTGTCCACACTGTTATTACAGATGGTGTCACAATGAGTCTCCGGCATTACACATCATCATGGTCATGTTACAGTGTCTCCCCTAGTGTAGTAGGGACATTAGAGCTCGTAGGACAACATGACATTCCTCCAGCAACATCTATCATTTTATTGCCACTGCAGTTGCTTTTGTCAGTTTGCCTTAAAAAGAATACTTGTTGTTCATAGCAAATATTGTGTATTGTACAGATAACAGTTTTTTATTTACTACACACATTGTTACTTTACTTAGAAATTATACTGTGTGGTTATAACTGCTTTCCCTTTTAATTCCTGCCATAAGATTCTTCTTAGGGTTTTGTAGAGTACTGATGTCATAATTAGATGTTTTCAGAAGAGAAACCGAGGACTCTGAAGGATTTGTATTTATCTCAAAGGAGATGCAATTAGCAGGACAGTTTGTAGACAAAGATACTCCCTGGGTAATATATGAACTTTCCTCTCATATACCACAAAACAAAATAGCGAAGGATGTTACACATATTTTCAATAAGAAGGCTATGTAAAATATTGGATGGAACTATGCAATTAATGGGAAACACTATGGGCCTAATTCAGACCTGATCGTAGCAGCAAAATTGTTAGCAGATGGCCAAAAGCATGTGCAATGCAGGGGGAGGGGGCAGATATAACATGTGCAGAGAGAGTTACAGTAGATTTGGGTGGGTTATATTGTTTCTGTGCAGGGTAAATATTGGCTGCTTTATTTTTACACAGCAATTTAGATTTCAGTTTTAACATACCCCACCCAAATCTTACTCTCTCTGCACATGTTATATCTGTCCCCCTGCAGTGCACATGGTTTAGCCCAACTTCTAACAAATTTGCTGCTGCGATCAACTCTGAATTACCCCCTGTGTCATTAATCCTCTGCAGGTTGGAGACACATAATACAAAAAGGAAACATTTATTTTGTATATTTTAGTACTACCGGTCTGCGTAGTAAATTTATCTAACCTATAATCTGTTTAAGATTATTTCAGAACTCACCCATCCTAAAAGTCATCAATGGTCCCCTAGGGAAGGCTCAAGCCCCTTGTACCTTGTAACCAATCTCGCTGCCTCCCACCAGGACCACCCTGTATATAAAGCTGCATTATGATCCATTTTGCAGTAATAGGGGTCTATTCCATTAAGAGCAAATTTGCAAAAGTGACTTTGAAATGCAGATCCAATTAAAAATGCCAATTCGCTGGACTCATGGAGCGGCTGTGTGACTTGTCTACAGAAACATCCTGGGAGAATTGCATGAAAAAGTGGGGAGACCGCCCTGACCCCAAAAAGTGGCAAGTGAGATAGCAGGTACATACTGTATAGAAGGCTGTTAGTGGCCACAAAGAACTGGAGGCTCATAAAATATGTAAAATTATTTTTGCACTTGTTATTATTAATGGTGGAAAAATTATAGCAAGCATTTCATTGAATTCAAGTATTTCCAGCACTTTGAGGTACAAAAAAATGTAAAGTGATTTCTCAGTGTTATTAAAACTATTTTGTAAAAAGTTAGAAAAAATGCTTTTTAGCTCCCTTCTGCAAGTTCTAAAACACCTCTCCCATGAGGACGTAGTTATGTGACTGCGGTCAATACCGACACCTCCATCCCACCACTTGAAAATCCTGACAGTTGGCATGCCGACTAACAGGGATTATTCCCACTCGTGGGTGTCCACAACACCCATCGAGTGGGAATAGAACCTGTGGCGAGCGTAGCACTCGCCCCCACCCTTCGCCGGCATTCTGCGGCCGGGATACCAGCATCGGGATGTAGACCTCCGGGATCCTGGCCACCGGTAGAACAGCCCCAATACCTCCCATCAATACAACACCTTCACAAACCTGCCCCACATTATTTAACCCATTAGTGAGACACCTGAAAACTGACATGTCTTTATTGGACAAATGATGCTATTTAATCCTCTCCAAGTCAGGGAAGAGTGTACCAACATTTGTACCTTAAAATAAAGATTTTTCCTACTTTTTCACCTGCTTAGGTGGTGCACACAAAAAATTTGAATTTCCTCAAAAAAAAAGCAATGCGAGTTTGAAATTGAATTGTAAATATGATTTGCGATTCGAGATCACCATGAGAATGGCTTGCAGGACACAACTCGAACCTACACATGGTGTCACGATCAGCAATTCATTCAGCAGCTAGAGAACATTCCGGAACAGCACATCACTACAAGCAACATTGTTTTTTTCCTCACACTCTTTAGAGGTGCACAGGAACCATAGAGATGTAGCTCCTGCAGTAATAGACATATGAATATCACAGGAAGTTCAGCGACACATCACCATTAAATGAATCAGCCCCATAATATATCATTTTCCAAATTAATGCATTAACCTATAAAAACATTGCACAGTGTATTTAAAAAGAGCATAATGAAATGCATTACTCTATTCATACTGAAATCCATTATATTACTACACTTTAAATCAGAGGCGTAAACTTTTAAGGAGGAGGGGGCCCGTGTGCAGTCTACAGAGTCTACGGAGCATGCGCAGGTCTTTGGGAACATGGCGCCGATGCCACATTCCCAGGAGACATCTTTACTGCCCATGAGCAAATTACCGGAAAAAAGCCCTGGCAGCCATTTTCCGAGTGATATTTGCCGCTGGGCGGCCAGCGCCGGGCTGACTGAGAGGTGAGTATAGTTAAATGGATGCAGGACCCAGAGGCCCGTGTGCACCGCACACCTCGCTCTCATTATAGATAACAGTGTTTTAAATTATTCTACAGCTCATGGAGTAAAGGTTTATTCATTTTTCAGATTTTATATCAGTACCATCTTCTTTCTTTTTCTTTATGGGACTGACTTATTGTGGCATCTGGAAGCAGGGCTGTCTCTACCAGTAGGTGAACCTAAGCAGCTGCCTAGAGTACCGATGGTTTATTTGATGCCCATGTGGCACCTTCAAATGGAGCTCCAGCCGCTGATATTCAGAAGAAGCAGTTGCCAGATTCAGATGTGTGGAGCTGCCAACTGCTGTTCCTTCATATCTGTGATGTTGCAGCCAAACACCACATCCAGGAGGATCAGAGAATGTCCCTGAGGCAGAGTTTCCCAAGCTTCGCTATTACAGTCCAGGTTTTAAGGATATCCATGCTTGTGTCCAGATGTTTAAATCAATTTTTCTGATGTACTAATTAAATCACCTGTCTCAAGCATGGATATCTTTAAAACCTGTACTGTAATAGTGGAGTTTGGGAAACTCTGTCCTATGGTAAGAAGTAGTGGGGATACCATGTCTGAATGGGGGTGCATATATCTGAAATGGGAGGGTGATGCCTAGCCCAATCCCATAGTAGACACCAGCACTACCTGGAAGGTGACACATTTAAAATATATTACTTTTGTGATTGATTGATTGATTTATGAATATGCTTACAGAGTACTTTATTCAAAGTCATTCACCTTTATCCACAGTTGTCCATTGTCTCAGGTACTGTATGGTGGGTTACAGTTTTGGGACTTACATATCTATGTAACAAGTATTGTTGAGGTACATTTTCTGGTATGCCATCTCTGGATGGCATAATAGAAGATAATGAATAAAAAAAATGCTTCAATCTTTCAATAAATCATTCAGTGGTCAACATGTAATTTTTACTTATTTTTATCTATTTCTTTTGACAGTTACTATTTTTATTTTATTTACGAAGTCAATCTTAAAGCTTATGTGGGGAATTCAATTAGACTAGCTAATTTAAAAGGCGTGAAAAAGAGCGGTAGCCTTGAGGTTTAATGTCCGGGGCTATTCATTTAGAGCTCCTTATTCTTG
Source organism: Pseudophryne corroboree (assembly GCF_028390025.1). NCBI lineage: Eukaryota > Metazoa > Chordata > Amphibia > Anura > Myobatrachidae > Pseudophryne > Pseudophryne corroboree. The sequence continues at coordinate 812,919,641 of NC_086445.1, forward strand.
CCTATTAAATGAACAGTTTTCGGGCATTAATCCATAGAATCTTTGATAAGTTCCCGTACCTCTGAGTTAACGCGATTGTGGTACCTGAAAACAGGTAGTTCATTGGGCATTCCTTTTCAGGTCTGCTCAGATCCCCCCCCCCCCCCCCCCTCAGATCCCCCCCCCAAAAAATATATATATAAAAATAAATCCCTTTTAAATGCCACGTGCGGAATGCCTGGGGGTCCTCCTCCTCTAGGGATCAGGTTCTGGACTGTGCACTTGAATTATATATTATGCATATGTTACCTTATACTGCACAGGATTATGATGTATTCTCTACAGTACATTGCTGTCATTAATCTGGCACATTATCATGCATGCACTAGCATTAATTACTATACAAATTATCAAGGCGTCCAGACCAGGTACTCTATATTGGTTAGCCAAACCTCTGTGGTGGCTGGCCACACCCTCTTTGGAGGCTGGCCACACCTCTAATCGTGGGCCCCTACCACTGCATACCTCCAGTGGGCCCTTCATGCTCCAGTCCGACACTGCTCTACCTACTTTAAGGAAGGGGTTTTTAATATAGTCTTATTGGTTGATAGAAAGTTATAATACATTTTGTGTCTTTGGGCATTCAGATTCAAAATGACTGCACTGCCCAGATGACACACCTAGCTTTGGGCAAAGTTTGCACAGAGGGGGTAATTCAGAGTTGATTGCAGCAGCAAATTTGTTAGCAGTTGGGCAAAACCATGTGCACTGCAGGAGGGGGGGGGGGGGGGGGCAGATATAACATGTGCAGAGAGAGTTTGATTTGGGAGGGTTATTTTGTTTCTGTGCAGGGTAAATACTGGCTGCTTTATTTTTACACTGCAATTTAGATTTCAGATTGAACACACCCCACCCAAATATAGCTCTCTCTGCACATGTTATATCTGCCCCCACCTGCAATGCACATGGGGGGGTCATTCCGAGTTGATCACTCGTTGCCGATTTTCACAGCGCAGCGATCAGGTGAAAAAAAACGGCATTTATGCACATGCGTATGGCCCGCAATGCGCACGTGTGATGTACGGGTACAAAGCTCTTTGTGGTTGTGCTCAGGTTCTAGCGAAGTTTTCCTTTGCACTGACGTCTGCAAGAAGATTGACAGGAAGGGGGCGTTTCTGGGTGTCAACTGACTGTTTTCAGGGAGTGTCTGCTAAAACGCAGGCGTATCTGAAAAAGCGCAGACGTGGCTGGGCGTTAGCTGGGCGGGTGTATGACGTGAAATCCGGACACGAATAGGCTGAAGTGATAGCAAGTGCTGAGTAGGTTCAGAGCTACTCAGAAACTGCACAAACTGTTTTTGCAGAGCTCGGCTGCACATGCGTTTGCACAGCTGCTAAAAACTGCTAGCGAGCGATCAACTCGGAATGACCCCCATGGTTTTGCCCAACTGCTAACAAATTTGCTGCTGCGATCATCTCTAGAGTGCGCAACCTAGCACGAGTGTGACAGTGCAGACCAATTGAAGACTACTGTACTGGTCCATACTGCCATTTGTTAGCCTTTAATGTGTCTGGCGCACGCACTGTAGTCAGGCTAGTTCAAGTGGTTTCACAGACTAATACTGTGATATTCTATAAATGTGTGGACGAATATGAAACTGTGAAACTGTAGCTATAAGAAAAAGATAGCTAAACAATTTAACATCATATTCCATTCAAGAGTCTTTATTAAGGATATAAAAATTAGAGATGAGCGGGTTCGGTTCCTCGGAATCCGAACCCGCCCGAACTTCAGTTTTTTTTACACGGGGCCGAGCGACTCGGATCTTCCCGCCTTGCTCGGTTAACCCGAACGTCATCATCCCGCTGTCGGATTCTCGCGAGGCTCGGATTCTATCGCGAGACTCGGATTCTATATAAGGAGCCGTGCGTCGCCGCCATTTTCACACGTGCATTGAGATTGATAGGGAGAGGACGTGGCTGGCGTCCTCTCCGTTTAGAGTGACTAGTACTAGAGAGAGACACAAATTTTGGGGAGCATATAGGAGGAGTACTACTTGCTGCTGATAGTGTGACCAGTGACCAGTGCCACCAGTTTAATTAATCCGTTCTCTGCCTGAAAAAAAACGATACACAGTGTGACACAGTCACACATACCATATCTGTGCTCAGCCCAGTGTGCTGCATCATATACTGTATATCATTATCTGACTGTGCTGAGTGCTCACTGCTCACACAGCTTAATTGTGGGGGAGACTGGGGAGCAGTTATAGCAGGATTACATATTTTAAGTACAGTGCACACTTTTGCTGCCAGAGTGCCACTGCCAGTGTGACTGACCAGTGACCACTGACCACCAGTATTGTGATTGTCTGCTGACCACCAGTATATTGTGATTGTCTGCCTGAAAAAGTTAAACACTCGTCGTGTGGTGTTTTTATAAACGCATTCTGCAGACAGTGTCCAGCAGGTCCGTCATTACATAATATATACCTGTCCGGCTGCAGTACTAGTGTGATATATATATATATATATATATATATATATTTAAATTTTATCTCATTATCATCCAGTCTATATAATAGCAGCAGACACAGTACGGTAGTCCACGGCTGTAGCTACCTCTGTGTCGGCAGTCGCTCGTCCATCCATAATTGTATACCACCTACCCGTGTTTTTTTTTTTCTATCTTCTTGATACTAGTAGCTTACTTTAGGAGTCTGCAGTGCTGACAGACAGTGTCCAGCAGGTCCGTCATTACATAATATATACCTGTCCGGCTGCAGTACTAGTGTGATATATATATATATTTTAATTTTATCTCATTATCATCCAGTCTATATTAGCAGCAGACACAGTACGGTAGTCCACGGCTGTAGCTACCTCTGTGTCGGCAGTCGCTCGTCCATCCATAATTGTATACCACCTACCCGTGGTTTATTTATTTTTTCTATCTTCTTGATACTAGTAGCTTACTTTAGGAGTCTGCAGTGCTGAGTCTGACAGACAATGTCCAGCAGGTCCATCATTACATAATATATACCTGTCCGGCTGCAGTACTAGTGTGATATATATATATATTTTAATTTTATCTCATTATCATCCAGTCTATATTAGCAGCAGACACAGTACGGTAGTCCACGGCTGTAGCTACCTCTGTGTCGGCAGTCGCTCGTCCATCCATAATTGTATACCACCTACCCGTGGTTTATTTTTTTTTTCTATCTTCTTGATACTAGTAGCTTACTTTACGAGTCTGCAGTGCTGAGTCTGACAGACAGTGTCCAGCAGGTCCGTTATTACATAATATATACCTGTCCGGCTGCAGTACTAGTGTGATATATATATATATTTAAATTTTATCTCATTATCATCCAGTCTATATTAGCAGCAGACACAGTACGGTAGTCCACGGCTGTAGCTACCTCTGTGTCGGCAGTCGCTCGTCCATCCATAATTGTATACCACCTACCCGTGGTTTATTATTTTTTTCTATCTTCTTGATACTAGTAGCTTACTTTAGGAGTCTGCAGTGCTGACAGACAGTGTCCAGCAGATCCGTCATTACATAATATATACCTGTCCGGCTGCAGTACTAGTGTGATATATATATATATATTTAAATTTTATCTCATTATCATCCAGTCTATATTAGCAGCAGACACAGTACGGTAGTCCACGGCTGCAGCTACCTCTGTGTCGGCAGTCGCTCGTCCATCCATAATTGTATACCACCTACCCGTGGTTTATTTTTTTTTCTATCTTCTTGATACTAGTAGCTTACTTTAGGAGTCTGCAGTGCTGAGTCTGACAGACAGTGTCCAGCAGGTCCGTCATTACATAATATATACCTGTCCGGCTGCAGTACTAGTGTGATATATATATATATTTTTTAATTTTATCTCATTATCATCCAGTCTATATTAGCAGCAGACACAGTACGGTAGTCCACGGCTGTAGCTACCTCTGTGTCGGCAGTCGCTCGTCCATCCATAATTGTATACCACCTACCCGTGGTTTATTTATTTTTTCTATCTTCTTGATACTAGTAGCTTACTTTAGGAGTCTGCAGTGCTGAGTCTGACAGACAGTGTCCAGCAGGTCCGTCATTACATAATATATACCTGTCCGGCTGCAGTACTAGTGTGATATATATATATATTTTAATTTTATCTCATTATCATCCAGTCTATATTAGCAGCAGACACAGTACGGTAGTCCACGGGTGTAGCTACCTCTGTGTCGGCAGTCGCTCGTCCATCCATAAGTATACTAGTATCTATCCATCAAGATCGACTTCCACCTCGTGCTGAAGCTGCTGCCACTAGTCATGGCCGAGACGATGAAATGCCAGCAACGTCGTCTGCCAAGGCCGATGCCCAATGTCATAGTACAGAGCATGTAAAATCCAAAACACCAAATATCAGTAAAAAAAGGACTCAAAAATCTAAAATAAAATTGTCGGAGGAGAAGCGTAAACTTGCCAATATGCCATTTACCACACGGAGTGGCAAGGAACGGCTGAGGCCCTGGCCTATGTTCATGGCTAGTGGTTCAGCTTCACATGAGGATGGAAGCACTCAGCCTCTCGCTAGAAAAATTAAAAGACTCAAGCTGGCAAAAGCACCGCAAAGAACTGTGCGTTCTTCGAAATCCCAAATCCACAAGGAGAGTCCAATTGTGTCGGTTGCGATGCCTGACCTTCCCAACACTGGACGTGAAGAGCATGCGCCTTCCACCATTTGCACGCCCCCTGCAAGTGCTGGAAGGAGCACCCGCAGTCCAGTTCCTGATAGTCAGATTGAAGATGTCAGTGTTGAAGTACACCAGGATGAGGAGGATATGGGTGTTGCTGGCGCTGGGGAGGAAATTGACAAGGAGGATTCTGATGGTGAGGTGGTTTGTTTAAGTCAGGCACCCGGGGAGACACCTGTTGTCCGTGGGAGGAATATGGCCGTTGACATGCCTGGTGAAAATACCAAAAAAATCAGCTCTTCGGTGTGGAAGTATTTCAACAGAAATGCGGACAACATTTGTCAAGCCGTGTGTTGCCTTTGTCAAGCTGTAATAAGTAGGGGTAAGGACGTTAACCACCTCGGAACATCCTCCCTTATACGTCACCTGCAGCGCATTCATCATAAGTCAGTGACAAGTTCAAAAACTTTGGGCGACAGCGGAAGCAGTCCACTGACCAGTAAATCCCTTCCTCTTGTAACCAAGCTCATGCAAACCACCCCACCAACTCACTCAGTGTCAATTTCCTCCTTCCCCAGGAATGCCAATAGTCCTGCAGGCCATGTCACTGGCAATTCTGACGAGTCCTCTCCTGCCTGGGATTCCTCCGATGCATCCTTGCGTGTAACGCCTACTGCTGCTGGCGCTGCTGTTGTTGCTGCTGGGAGTCGATGGTCATCCCAGAGGGGAAGTCGTAAGCCCACTTTTACTACTTCCACCAAGCAATTGACTGTCCAACAGTCCTTTGCAAGGAAGATGAAATATCACAGCAGTCATCCTGTTGCAAAGCGGATAACTGAGGCCTTGACAACTATGTTGGTGTTAGACGTGCGTCCGGTATCCGCCGTTAGTTCACAGGGAACTAGACAATTTCTTGAGGTAGTGTGCCCCCGTTACCAAATACCATCTAGGTTCCACTTCTCTAGGCAGGCGATACCGAGAATGTACACGGACGTCAGAAAAAGACTCACCAGTGTCCTAAAAAATGCAGCTGTACCCAATGTCCACTTAACCACGGACATGAGGACAAGTGGAGCAGGGCAGGGTCAGGACTATATGACTGTGACAGCCCACTGGGTAGATGTATGGACTCCCGCCGCAAGAACAGCAGCGGCGGCACCAGTAGCAGCATCTCGCAAACGCCAACTCTTTCCTAGGCAGGCTACGCTTTGTATCACCGGTTTCCAGAATACGCACACAGCTGAAAACCTCTTACGGCAACTGAGGAAGATCATCGCGGAATGGCTTACCCCAATTGGACTCTCCTGTGGATTTGTGGCATCGGACAACGCCAGCAATATTGTGTGTGCATTAAATATGGGCAAATTCCAGCACGTCCCATGTTTTGCACATACCTTGAATTTGGTGGTGCAGAATTTTTTTAAAAACGACAGGGGCGTGCAAGAGATGCTGTCGGTGGCCAGAAGAATTGCGGGACACTTTCGGCGTACAGGCACCACGTACAGAAGACTGGAGCACCACCAAAAACGCCTGAACCTGCCCTGCCATCATCTGAAGCAAGAAGTGGTAACGAGGTGGAATTCAACCCTATATATGCTTCAGAGGTTGGAGGAGCAGCAAAAGGCCATTCAAGCCTATACAATTGAGCACGATATAGGAGGTGGAATGTACCTGTCTCAAGCGCAGTGGAGAATGATTTCAACGTTGTGCAAGGTTCTGCAACCTTTTAAACTTGCCACACGTGAAGTCAGTTCAGACACTGCCAGCCTGAGTCAGGTCATTCCCCTCATCAGGCTTTTGCAGAAGAAGCTGGAGGCATTGAAGGAGGAGCTAAAAGGGAGCGATTCCGCTAGGCATGTGGGACTTGTGGATGGAGCCCTTAATTCGCTTAACAAGGATTCACGGGTGGTCAATCTGTTGAAATCAGAGCACTACATTTTGGCCACCGTGCTCGATCCTAGATTTAAAACCTACCTTGGATCTCTCTTTCCGGCAGACACAAGTCTGCTGGGGTTCAAAGAACTGCTGGTGAGAAAATTGTCAAGTCAAGCGGAACGCGACCTGTCAACATCTCCTCCTTCACATTCTCCCGCAACTGGGGGTGCGAGGAAAAGGCTCAGAATTCCGAGCCCACCCGCTGGCGGTGATGCAGGACAGTCTGGAGCGACTGCTGATGCTGACATCTGGTCCGGACTGAAGGACCTGACAACGATTACGGACATGTCGTCTACTGTCACTGCATATGATTCTCTCCCCATTGAAAGAATGGTGGAGGATTATATGAGTGACCGCATCCAAGTAGGCACGTCAGACAGTCCGTACTTATACTGGCAGGAAAAAGAGGCAATTTGGAGGCCCTTGCACAAACTGGCTTTATTCTACCTAAGTTGCCCTCCCACAAGTGTGTACTCCGAAAGAGTGTTTAGTGCCGCCGCTCACCTTGTCAGCAATCGGCGTACGAGGTTACTTCCAGAAAATGTGGAGAAGATGATGTTCATTAAAATGAATTATAATCAATTCCTCCGTGGAGACATTGACCAGCAGCAATTGCCTCCACAAAGTACACAGGGAGCTGAGATGGTGGATTCAAGTGGGGACGAATTGATAATCTGTGAGGAGCGGGATGTACACGGTGATATATCGGAGGATGATGATGAGGTGGACATCTTGCCTCTGTAGAGCCAGTTTGTGCAAGGAGAGATTAATTGCTTCTTTTTCGGTGGGGGTCCAAACCAACCCGTCATTTCAGTCACAGTCGTGTGGCAGACCCTGTCACTGAAATGATGGGTTGGTTAAAGTGTGCATGTCCTGTTTATACAACATAAGGGTGAGTGGGAGGGCCCAAGGACAATTCCATCTTGCACCTCTTTTTTCTTTCATTTTTCTTTGCGTCATGTGCTGTTTGGGGAGTGTTTTTTGGAAGGGCCATCCTGCGTGACACTGCAGTGCCACTCCTAGATGGGCCTGGTGTTTGTGTCGGCCACTAGGGTCGCTTAGCTTACTCACACAGCTACCTCATTGCGCCTCTTTTTTTCTTCTTTGCGTCATGTGCTGTTTGGGGAGTGTTTTTTGGAAGGGCCATCCTGCGTGACACTGCAGTGCCACTCCTAGATGGGCCAGGTGTTTGTGTCGGCTACTAGGGTCGCTTAGCTTACTCACACAGCTACCTCATTGCGCCTCTTTTTTTCTTCTTTGCGTCATGTGCTGTTTGGGGAGTGTTTTTTGGAAGGGCCATCCTGCGTGACATTGCAGTGCCACTCCTAGATGGGCCAGGTGTTTGTGTCGGCCACTAGGGTCGCTTAGCTTACTCACACAGCTACCTCATTGCGCCTCTTTTTTTCTTCTTTGCATCATGTGCTGTTTGGGGAGTGTTTTTTGGAAGGGCCATCCTGCGTGACACTGCAGTGCCACTCCTAGATGGGCCAGGTGTTTGTGTCGGCCACTAGGGTCGCTTAGCTTACTCACACAGCTACCTCATTGCGCCTCTTTTTTTCTTCTTTGCGTCATGTGCTGTTTGGGGAGTGTTTTTTGGAGGGGCCATCCTGCGTGACACTGCAGTGCCACTCCTAGATGGGCCAGGTGTTTGTGTCGGCCACTAGGGTCACTTAGCTTACTCACACAGCTACCTCATTGCGCCTCTTTTTTTCTTCTTTGCGTCATGTGCTGTTTGGGGAGTGTTTTTTGGAAGGGCCATCCTGCGTGACACTGCAGTGCCACTCCTAGATGGGCCAGGTGTTTGTGTCGGCCACTAGGGTCGCTTAGCTTACTCACACAGCTACCTCATTGCGCCTCTTTTTTTCTTCTTTGCGTCATGTGCTGTTTGGGGAGTGTTTTTTGGAAGGGCCATCCTGTGTGACACTGCAGTGCTACTCCTAGATGGGCCAGGTGTTTGTGTCGGCCACTAGGGTCGCTTAGCTTACTCACACAGCTACCTCATTGCGCCTCTTTTTTTCTTCTTTGCGTCATGTGCTGTTTGGGGAGTGTTTTTTGGAAGGGCCATCCTGCGTGACACTGCAGTGCCACTCCTAGATGGGCCAGGTGTTTGTGTCGGCCACTAGGGTCGCTTAGCTTAGTCATCCAGCGACCTCGGTGCAAATTTTAGGACTAAAAATAATATTGTGAGGTGTGAGGTGTTCAGAATAGACTGAAAATGAGTGGAAATTATGGTTATTGAGGTTAATAATACTTTGGGATCAAAATGACCCCCAAATTCTATGATTTAAGCTGTTTTTTTAGGGTTTTTTGAAAAAAACACCCGAATCCAAAACACACCCGAATCCGACAAAAAAAATTCGGTGAGGTTTTGCCAAAACGCGGTCGAACGCAAACACGGCCGCGGAACCGAACCCAAAACCAAAACACAAAACCCGAAAAATTTCAAGTGCACATCTCTAATAAAAATGTGCTCCTATGTACTTTATATTCCTAAAAATAAAAATGGTTCTGTATTTTGACATATTAATAGTTGTTTTCTATTGTAGCCAAACATAATTTACTGCTTTATTAATATGGAGTGCTGATTCATTCAGAAAAACGATATTCTGTAAAATATGACTACACTACGTGCAGAAAAGAAGTAAAGATTTTAATATACTGTAATAGATTAAAATGACACTAAGGAGTAAATTTACTAAGTTGGCAGAGCTGCGGCTCACTGGCAACTCTGACATACAGTTTTATAGTAGCAACAGAAATAAATTCTAAACCAGGCGTTTTATGCAACTATTCATATTGCCGCCAGTTACCGTCACTGATGATCGGCCAAAGCTACCCCCCCAACTCTAAATCTCTCTGAATATTTTATATCTGCTGCACCAACTGTACAGTGCAACAAAGTTTTGCCAAGGTGCAATGGGGGTAATTCCAAGTTGATCGCAGCAGGAAATTTTTTTAGCAGTTGGGCAAAACCATGTGCACTGCAGGGGAGGCAGATATAACATGTGCAGAGAGAGTTAGATTTGGGTGGGGTGTGTTCAAACTGAAATCTAATTTGCAGTGTAAAGATAAAGCAGCCAGTATTTACCCTGCACAGAAACAGAATAACCCACCCAAATCTATCTCTCTCTGCACATGTTATATCTGCCTCCCCTGCAGTGCACATGGTTTTGCCCAATTGCTAACAAAATTCCTGCTGCGATCAACTTGGAATTACCCCCAAAGTTACTCCTTCTATTGCATTGCTCTCAATTCAGAAAACAAAGAAAGACGGCTGCTTGCAGTGGGTTTGTATCTGTTACCATCCACCCATCCATTCATATCTGCTCTGTTAATCTCACGCAGTGCCGTTTCTAGCGGCGGGCGAGCCGTGCAACCGCACGGGGCGCCCGCCGCGGCACTTTGTGTGTACTTGTTTCCCCTCTCCTCCCTCTCCCCGAGCGCTCCTGCTCGGGGGAGCGGAGTTTCGTGGAATGACGCGTTTGCGTTGTGACGTCATGACGCAAACGCGTCATTCCGCGAAGCCCCGCCCCCCGAGCAGGAGCGCTCGGGAGCGCTCGGGGAGAGGGAGGAGAGAAGCCTGGAAGGAGGCGGCGGCGGCCGGCGCGAGGAACATGAGGCGGCGGGACCCGAAGAGCGGGAACATGTAAGTATATCTATCTCTCTCCTCCTTCCTTCCCCCCCACCACTTGACACCTGCCTGCCGCACTGGGAACCTGCCTGCCGCACTGTGTAAAATGGGGATACCTGCCTGCTGCACTGTGCAAAATGGGGATACCTGTCTGCTGCACTGTGTAAAAAGGGGATACCTGCCTGCTGCACTGTGTAAAATGGGGATACCTGCCTGCGTACTGTGTAAAATGGGGATACCTGCCTGCTGCACTGTGTAAAATGGGGATACCTGCCTGCGTACTGTGTAAAATGGGGATACCTGCCTGCTGCACTGTGTAAAATGGGGATACCTGCCTGCGTACTGTGTAAAATGGGGGCACCTGCCTGCTGCACTATGTAAAATGGGGAGATCTGCCTGCTGCACTGTGTAAAATGGGGATACCTGCCTGCTGCACTGTGTTAAATGGGGATACCTCCCTGCCGCACTGTGTAAAATGGGGATACCTGCCTGCCGCACTGTGTAAAATGGGGATACCTGCCTGCCGCACTGTGTAAAATGGGGATACCTGCCTGCTGCACTGTGTAAAATGGGGACACCTGCCTGCGTACTGTGTAAAATGGGGACACCTGCCTGCCGTACTGTGTAAAATGGGGATACCTGCCTGCCGTACTGTGTAAAATGGGGGCACCTGCCTGCCGCACTGTGTAAAATGGGGATACCTGCCTGCCGCGCTTTGTAAAATGGGGACACCTGCCTGCCGCGCTGTGTAAAATGGGGATACCTGCCTGCCGCACTTTGTAAAATGGGGGCACCTGCCTGCGTACTGTGTAAAATGGGGATATCTGCCTGCCGCACTGTGTAAAATGGGGATACCTGCCTGCTGCGCTCTGTAAAATGGGGACACCAGCCTGCCGCGCTGTGTAAAATGGGGACACTTGGCTGCTGTAATGTGTAAAATGGGGACTTTTTTTATTTTTTCCCCCCTGTGGTGGGCGTGATATCAGATGAGGCCACTCCCACTTTAATGAGACCACACCCATTTTAATCAGGCCACACACCCTTGTCGGGAACGCGCGTGCCTATGGCGCGCGCATACTTTTTCTTTTTATAGCTATATGGGGGGGACGCAATTTTTTTTTTATAGCAATGGGGGGGGGGGGGGGGGGGGCACATTTTTAAATCTCGCACTAGGAGCCAAATTGTCTAGAAACGGCCCTGATCTCACATATAGGAAAAGGGGTAGCTACAGTCATATTGAGGCGGTTAATTCTTGTGGACTAAGCAAAATCATACTTAAAGACATTCTCGATGCACCCTCTGAGAAAAGAGGCAAACCCCGCCATATGTCAGGGGACATGCCACTGTATTCTCGTCGTTGTGGCCACGCTGTCCGATGTCCCAATTCATGGCATATTACAGTGATGCATGTCCCCAAATCATGGCATATTACAGTGATTGCGGGGCCCCAATTAATGGCATATTACTGTGGTTGCGGGGCCCCAATTAATGGCATATTACAGGGGTTGCGGGGCCCCAATTAGTAGCATATCACAGTGGTCACGTCTTTTAACCTCCTGGCCACCCACTTCAGTCAGCAATTGGGTAGAACCGGGAGACTAGCCAACTCTGTTGGGAGGCATTTGGCAAATATGCTCAAAATTAGCTTCCTAACAAAAAGTTGAAGTACTGGTTGGGGACAGATTGGCTGCTGAAAGCTACTTTGGATTATAGGGTCATTTGTTTCTAAAATCATCTGGTATGATCTAGGAACATTAGTCGCAGGTCTGCAGAAAATGTCTACTGTGCCATTTTCCTGGAGACCTGCGCAAGCGCTGTAGTTTCTGGCACTGTGCCGGAGTTTCTAGTGCTCAGTACACTAACAGTGCTGCCAGCTACAGGAGAGGAGGGGGCTCACACATGGAGACTGCACACGGGTCCCCTCCTCTCTAGATACGCCACTCAGACTTAAAGTCGCAGGGAGGCTAGCGATGCCAAGGAAACTGACAGCATCACAGTCCTTGGCTTTGTCAATCCTGGAAAATGGGGGCCACGCTCCCGGCGTAAGCCTCTGCCTATCACTCAGGCGGAGGCAGTCTCATAGTGATGTGATTGCAGGGTTCATTCTGCACATGCGAAGAATGGACCCTGCGCCTGAGCAGTTTCCCGATTATCAGGAAACTGTGGTTTGGATCACTAGTGCGATCCGACCTGAATAAGGCCCTTAGCTCTTATTTCATATTTGTATGCAATGCCGAGATTTATGCATCGGAGCGATTATTGGCACACTATGCATGTGCCACCATTGCACAAGGTGCACGTGCCAAGGTGCTGTTGTGCTCACAATCACACTGAGATTTTTATTGTAGAGTAATTGCCAGGAAGGGACCATTTAGGGAGGTAATGGGGAGCAAAAGTGCAGACGTCAAGGCCATTTTTGGGGCATGTAGATGCCGAAAGCTGCGATCACGTACATACAAAATCATAGCACCTGCGCCGCTACTGCCATGTCCAGTCTGCGTAGCCATAGGGCTCCCTAGCAGTTGATGTTCCTCGTTATTGCATATAGTCTGCATATGTGTACGCATTTGCGAATGAGTTTGTGATGGCATCAATGGGCGTCAATCTTCTTTTCTTGGCGGCAACTTCACTTGCGATGATTAGTAATTCCATAGCTTGAAAATTTGCAGCTGCATAGGCAATTGGGTACAAACATGGGCCCATAGAGCATTGTAATACTTCAGACATACAGTATATGGCCAACACAGTAAGCCAAGTCCATTCAGAAGAGAAGAGAGAAGACTCAGCACAGTAAGCCGTCAGTTGTGTCGGTAGCTAAATGCTTTTCTTTACCGGATGGGAGCCAGAGAGAGTGGCAAAAGCCTAGCACTGGCCTTGAACATATATACATTTACACTTATGCGTATGTACATTTACACTTACAGTATGCGTATGCATCTGTGGTGCGCCTGCCCAGTGTGCGTTTATGTATTTTATGAAGTAAAGTAAAACAATGGTTCATCTCATATACAATTTATTTTTCAGTTTTTAACTTATTTTCCATAAAAGCAATCTAGAACAGCTGCTGAGAGAAGTAACATTATGTGGCTATGTCTAAGGATTACATTTATGTTTAGCAAAGGATGTTCTTATTAAATGAGCTGACAGATGCTCACGAACCACAGAAATCATCACCACTGCCTACAGCGAAGAAGCAATGACTGTTATATTGTACACTTAAATAGAACTATTAGCCTTTGCTCATTGGCCTTAATGACAGGATGTCCAGAAACAGGTGGAATGAGCCAGGAGCTTAGGAGGTGGTTCCTTTGTAGTAGAAATTTCCACTTCAAGGTCACTAATAATTGTGGAAACTTCACTCTGCACTATGAGTAAACAATTTTTTTAGTCTCTATAATCAAAAAGTCCCTCTAGCTTATTTCTATAAATAAACACATAGCTGTTTAAAAAGTAACCATGTAATATAATCTATCCACACACTCGATAAACAAGGCATGTGATATCTATCTGAGCATATCTAATAAAATATATTGTGGCTGATTCGGACAGATCTCTGTTCACGGACGCAAGCGGCGAGGTTTTGCATACAGCGTACATGCATAGCGTGACTTTATGTACTTTTGCTTCTGCATGTCCTGTTCTCTGAGTCGCATAGAACTTAGCTAGATTTGTCTTTCTGTGAAACATGGCGTTTCGGGGCAGGAACTGGGTGATGACAGTGCGATTACATGAAACCGCCATGACTTGTGGGAGCTGTGCATACGGGGATGGCCAGCCTGTTTCTGGTGAACCTCTTGCACCCAGCATGGACCCTGCATGGGTCTTACACCAGTGCAGTTACTAACGATGGCTGTTGCAGTCGCTGAAGTAAAACCAATGGGCAGCACAGATTTCTGCTTGCACACACACGAACCCAAGCATTAGTTAAAATGGATACTCACATCACCAGAAGGTAGCAGAGCCAGATTAAGACTTCATGGGTACCTAGGCAAGGTAGTGGTTTGGGTCCACCAACTAATTAATCTTCCCCTACCAAAATATTATAGAGGCATGTTTATTATCGGGTATTGGATTTTAAGACAAATAATTATAATTTCTTAATGCCAGGTATAAGAAAATTATGTGCTGCCCAAATTTATTAAAAGTCACATCCTGGGACAGGGACTTGGTTAGGAGCCTGTCCCTGCAATGTGCTAAAAGGGAATTGCTTTGGAACCCTGTCATGGTTGTAAGCGGAGGGTCATTATGTGGATGGGCTCAGTGGGAGTTTCCCAAGGGTCCCAGGAGTATAAGGGCCCTAGGCTGATAGCTGAGGGTCCCCTTTTTCCAGGGGTACCAGATTTTTGAAATTCGGCCCTGGGGAACCAAAGATATCCGACTTTAATGCAGCGGTCCCCATCCAAGCATTTTAATTGCTCTTCCAAGTGAGATATCTTGTGTTCTGTCTGACTGAGGGTATACTCCAAAAGCTGGGACTCTCCCCTTTCAGTGGACACTGGCAGCTTGTCTTTACTATGCCCAGAACCAGAGATATCAGCCTTCCAGCAGCTGGTCCCTGCTCTAGCGCCACATGCCTGGTATGCAGTTTTAGATATTCGGCGGTGGATTGCTCTGGCTCCTGAACTCTGATCCCCATGTCCCCAGAACCTCCTGAAAGGTGAGACTCTCTAGTTCTTTTATCCTGTTAAAAGAGAAGAAATCTATTTCCAGGAACTGAAGATATTTGCAGTCAAGCGAGCTGCCCTCCCACTGGAAAATTATGATTATCAAGCCCACTCCACTATCCACCCCTCCCCTTACGTATTAAACACCCCTACCACCCTGGAAGTCATGTACCAGGGCTCCTTCATTAAGCCCAATGCCCCATTCTACAGTTTAGTGTTCTCCCTCCTGACCCATCTCCCACCATCTGTGCTGTAAAAGAGTAATTAGCAGAAATTACTGCCCAGGTCCTACATTCTGAGGAGAAGATAGAATACCCCCTACTGCCTGCGGAATATCAAAGCTGCCGCTGATAGCACCCCCCACCTTTACTGCTACTGCTACCCCTATTTCCCCAATGCATTGCTTTGTCCAGGGGCCTACACTGCTGTTGAGACGGCCCTGTGTGAGGGTGGCCTTCGTGACTTGCTCACCGCACATGTGCAGGCGTGCATTGCCAGGAAGGGATCCATCCCTCTCCGCCAATCATGGCCAAACTCGTGCCCTTCCCTGTTCATAGTTGCCATCCACCCCCACTCATGGCTGGTCCCCCTTCCAATGCTCACAGATGGACCTGCAAATACAGGGGCCGCTTCAGGCCTGATCGCTAGGCTGTGTTTGCACCGCAATGCACAGGTGTGACGGACCACACCAACGTGGATCGACGGTCAGCGACGGGATGGTGCTAAAATTCCGAACGCACCGACGATCGCAAGGAGATTGACAGGAAGAGGCCGTTTGTGGGTGGCAACTGACCGTTTTCAAGCAGTGTCTTGGAAAACGCAGGAGGGACCAGGCATTTGGAGGGAGTGTTTCTGGCGTCAGCTCGGGCCCCGATCATCGCAGCAGCTGAGTAAGTCCTAGGCAGTGCACACAGACTGCACAAACTTATGTTTGTGCAGCTCTGCAGCAAAAGCGAATGCACACCTGCACATACACCATACCATCCCACATGTAGGCAGCGACTACCTGATCGCAGGGATGCAAAAAACGCACCCTAGTGATCAGGTTTGAATTACCCCACAGTCATTTTGTATAGGAATCAGAATCAGGCCTTTGTATATTTCTAGCTTTTTAATATTATCATTCAAGTGTTTTTTTGTTTTGTTTTTTTCATATTAAAAGTTAATTATACAAACTTGCAGCTTACGGGAAATAAGCACTCATATACACACAGGGCCGGCGCTACCACTAGGCAGCTTTAGGCAGCTGCCTAGGGGCGGCGACCACTGGAGGGCGGAACGAAAGTGAAAGAGAACACACACACACACACTCCTCCTATTCTTTAAGAGGAGCAGCTCGTTGGCGCCTGGCCCACCACGTCTGACTGTCTGCCAGTGCCGTGCCTTCAAACGTGAGTTGACTGTGTCTGTGTGTGCCTGCTTAAGTTCTTCTTCAACCCGGCCTGCCGTCAGTGCCGTGCAGCCGCCCCCCCCCGGGCCCCCACCTCTGCGATCATAGCCCACAGCTGAGCCGCCCACAGAGGAATCATAACGTGGGACTCAGGAGCGCAGGCGGCAGCAGCAGCAGGCTGCGCATTATACTCATTCCTGAGGAATGAGTTATAATGCACAGCCTGCTGCTGCTGCCGCCTGCGCTCCTGAGTCCCACGTTATGTGAGCAGACGATCCGCCGCTCCCCCACGCGATGGTCTTCCACGGACTACAGGGCACATCATCATGAAGGGGTCTGCTGGCCTGGTCGCTGGTCCGCTCTGCTGCCACATCGGGCGCCGCCTCTCCCTAGAATCGAGCAAATTTTTATCTGCGCCTCTCTCCCCCCCCCCCCCCCCCCTCCGCAATCCCGCGACTGGCTCCCGGCCGCATCTCATCAGAACCTTCTGCTGCCTCCACAGCTATTGGGCTCCTGCTTCAACTCCCCCCCCCCCCCCTCCTGCATCTAGTAATCCTGTACCTAGGTTAATTTCTTCAAACCCCCCCCCCCCCCTCTGCTCCCCCCCCCTCTGCTGCTGCCTCTCATTACCAGCTCCCCCACAGCTATTAGGCTCCCGCTGCTCCCCCCCTCCCCCCTCCTGCATTTTGTACCTAGGGTCATCTCCCCCCCCCGCTGCTGCCTCTTCTTATTACCAGCTCCCCCACAGCTATTAGGCTCCCACTTCTCCCCCCCCCCCCCCCTGCATCTTGTACCTAGGTTCATCTCTCCTTTCCCCCCCTCCCCCACAATTGGGCTCCCACATGTTGCATTGTAGCATTCAGTGTGCTACAATGTGAATTTCGGCTCATTCAGTGTGCTACAATGTGAATGTCGGCTCATTCAGTGTGCTACAATGTGAATGTCGGCTCGTTCAGTGTGCTACAATGTGAGTTTCGGCTCATTCAGTGTGCTACAATGTGAGTTTCGGCTCATTCAGTGTGCTACAATGTGAGTTTCGGCTCATTTAGTGTGCTACAATGTGAATGTCGGCTCATTCAGTGTGCTACAATGTGAATGTCGGCTCATTCAGTGTGCTACAATGTGAGTTTCGGCTCATTCAGTGTGCTACAATGTGAATGTCGGCTCATTCAGTGTGCTACAATGTGAATGTCGGCTCATTCAGTGTGCTACAATGTGAGTTTCGGCTCATTCAGTGTGCTACAATGTGAATGTCGGCTCATTCAGTGTGCTTCAATGTGAATGTCGGCTCACTCAGTGTGCTACAATGTGAATTTCGGCTCATTCAGTGTGCTACAATGTGAATGTCGGCTCATTCAGTGTGTTACAATGTGAATGTCGGCTCATTCAGTGTGCTACAATGTGAATTTCGGCTCATTCAGTGTGTTACAATTTGAATGTCGGCTCATTCAGTGTCCTACAATGTGAATTTTGGCTCATTCAGTGTGCTACAATGTGAATTTTGTCTCATTCAGTGTGCTACAATGTGAGTTTCGGCTCATTCAGTGTGCTACAATGTGAATTTCGGCTCATTCAGTGTGCTACAATGTGAATGTCGGCTCATTCAGTGTGCTACAATGTGAATGTCGGCTCATTCAGTGTGCTACAATGTGAATTTTGTCTCATTCAGTGTGCTACAATGTGAATTTCAGCTCATTCAGTGTGCTACAATGTGAATGTCGGCTCATTCAGTGTGCTACAATGTGAATTTCGGCTCATTCAGTGTGCTACAATGTGAATGTCGGCTCATTCAGTGTGCTACAATGTGAATGTCGGCTCGTTCAGTGTGCTACAATGTGAGTTTCGGCTCATTCAGTGTGCTACAGTGTGAGTTTCGGCTCATTCAGTGTGCTACAATGTGAGTTTCGGCTCATTTAGTGTGCTACAATGTGAATGTCGGCTCATTCAGTGTGCTACAATGTGAATGTCGGCTCATTCAGTGTGCTACAATGTGAGTTTCGGCTCATTCAGTGTGCTACAATGTGAATGTCGGCTCATTCAGTGTGCTTCAATGTGAATGTCGGCTCACTCAGTGTGCTACAATGTGAATTTCGGCTCATTCAGTGTGCTACAATGTGAATGTCGGCTCATTCAGTGTGTTACAATGTGAATGTCGGCTCATTCAGTGTGCTACAATGTGAATTTTGGCTCATTCAGTGTGCTACAATGTGAATGTCGGCTCATTCAGTGTCCTACAATGTGAATTTTGGCTCATTCAGTGTGCTACAATGTGAATTTTGTCTCATTCAGTGTGCTACAATGTGAATGTTGGCTCATTCAGTGTGCTACAATGTGAATTTTGTCTCATTCAGTGTGCTACAATGTGAATTTCAGCTCATTCAGTGTGTTACAATGTGAATGTCGGCTCATTCAGTGTCCTACAATGTGAATTTTGGCTCATTCAGTGTGCTACAATGTGAATTTTGTCTCATTCAGTGTGCTACAATGTGAATGTCGGCTCATTCAGTGTGCTACAATGTGAATTTTGTCTCATTCAGTGTGCTACAATGTGAATTTCAGCTCATTCAGTGTGCTACAATGTGAATGTCGGCTCATTCAGTGTGCTATAATGTGAATTTCGTCTCATTCAGTGTGCTACAATGTGAATTTCGTCTCATTCAGTGTGCTACAATGTGAATGTCGGCTCATTCAGTGTGCTACAATGTGAATGTCGGCTCATTCAGTGTGTTACAATGTGAATGTCGGCTCATTCAGTGTGCTACAATGTGAATGTCGGCTCATTCAGTGTGCTACAATGTGAATTTCGGCTCATTCAGTGTGCTACAATGTGAATTTCAGCTCATTCAGTGTGCTACAATGTGAATGTAGGCTCATTCAGTGTGCTACAATGTGAATTTCGTCTCATTCAGTGTGCTACAATGTGAATGTCGGCTCATTCAGTGTGCTACAAGGTGAATTTCGGCTCATTCAGTGTGCTATAATGTGAATTTCGGCTCATTCAGTGTGCTACAATGTGAATTTCGTCTCATTCAGTGTGCTACAATGTGGATTTCGGCTCATACAGTGTGCTATAATGTGAATTTCGGCTCATTCAGTGTGCTACAAGGGGAATTTCGGCTTATTCAGTGTGCTACAATGTAAATTTCAGCTCGTACCGTGTGCTATAATGTGAAAGGGGCACCAGTACTAGATAGTATAAGGGGTTTTACTACACGGGACATGCCCCCTTTTGGGTGACCACGCCCCCTTTTCTGGAGCGTGCGCGCCGAAGGCACGTGCATATTTACATCCTTGACTTTTGCATACCCCCACTTCCAAATTTCCACTTCGACCATGTGTGTGTGTGTGTGTGTGTGTGTATATATATATATATATATATATATAATATGAGACTACATGCACACACATATATGGGGGGGGGGGGGGGGCGCAGCTGACAATTTGCCTAGGGTGCCGAGAAACCTTGCACCGGCCCTGTATACACACATGCTTCAGAACTACTATATGGTATGAGACACGATTGGCATTGGATAACACCCCTGCCTAATTTTTACCCTCTTCTGACTAGAACTTTAACCATGTCTCTTTCTTCTCCTTTCCTCACACCCATCCTTTTTTTCCCTTCTTTTTCTTTGTCTTAAGGATTTGCACCCAGATCCCTCTGTGAGCTATTTTAGATCATATAAGCCAAATTGCCCTCTTTAACATTGGGATATGTTGCACTTATTGCTTGTCTGATATAGTTACATTTATAATCTTCTTATATGAGACTTTTGTGAATTATTGTAGCAAATGTTCTATATGCTTATTTCTGGGATTCTTTTTTTTTAAGTATATGCTCTCTGATACTTAATAAAAAGTATTAAAAAAAATATTTATATTACGACATGTATCTGGGCAATGCAACGCACTCAGGCATGTCTGGGGGCTCAAGTTTGCCAGGGAGGCACAGATGCCAAACCATACAACTTGGTTTTAGTAATCGAGTATAATACCAATCGGGTGAACTGCACTCTTTAGCTGGTAAAGGATTGGTTCAGTGGCTGCAAACCCTGATAGAGAGGTCTAGCTTTAAGAAATAATTACTAAAAAGTAGAGATGAGCGGGTTCGGTTCCTCGAGATCTGAACCCCCCCGAACTTCACCTATTTTACACGGTTCCGAGGCAGCCTCATATCTTCCCGCCTTGCTCAGTTAACCCGAGCGCGCCCGAACGTCATCATCCCGCTGTCGTATTCTCGCGAGATTCGTATTCTATATAAGGAGCCGCGCGTTGCCGCCATTTTCACTCGTGCTTTGGAGATGATAGCGAGAGGACGTGGCTGCGTTCTCTCAGTTTCTGTGTTCACTGTTCAGTGTGCTGCAAATATCTGTGCTCAGTGTGCTGCAAATATCTGTGCTCAGTGTGCTGCAAATATCTACGTTCTCTGCCTGAAAATGCTCCATATCTGTGCTGCATTGTACATACGGTACAGTAGGTCATTGCTCTACCTCTGTGTCATCAAGTATACTATCCATATCTGTGCTGCATTGTAGTTGTGCGCAGTATATAGTAGGAGGACAGTGCAGAATTTTGCTGACCACCAGTATATATATATATATATATATATATAGCAGTACGGTACAGTAGTCCATTGCTCTACCTCTGTGTCGTCAAGTATACTATCCATATCTGTGCTGCATTTTAGTTGGCCGCAGTATATAGTAGAAGGATAGTGCAGAATTTTGCTGACCACCAGTATATATATATATAGCAGTACGGTACAGTAGTCCATTGCTCTACCTCTGTGTCGTCAAGTATACTATCCATATCTGTGCTGCATTGTAGTTGTGCGCAGTATATAGTAGGAGGACAGTGCAGAATTTTGCTGACCACCAGTATATATATATATATATATATAGCAGTACAGTACAGTAGGCCATTGCTATTGATATATTACTGGCATATAATTCCACACATTAAAAGATGGAGAACAAAAATGTAGAGGGAGGCCGGCCACTTGGGTCGCTTAGCTTAGCCATCCAGCGACCTTGGTGCACCTCTTTTTTTCTTTGCATCATGTGCTGTTTGGGGACAATATTTTAAGTGCCATCCTGTCTAACACTGCAGTGCCACTCCTAGATGGGCCAGGTGTTTGTGTCGGCCACTTGGGTCACTTAGCTTAGCCATCCAGCGACCTTGGTGCACCTCTTTTTTTCCTTTGCATCATGTGCTGTTTGGGGACAATTTTTTTAAGTGCCATCCTGTCTGACACTGCAGTGCCACTCCTAGATGGGCCAGGTGTTTGTGCCGGCCACTTGGGTCGCTTAGCTTAGCCATCCAGCGACCTTGGTGCACCTCTTTTTTTCTTTGCATCATGTGCTGTTTGGGGACAATTTTTTTAAGTGCCATCCTGTCTGACACTGCAGTGCCACTCCTAGATGGGCCAGGTGTTTGTGTCGGCCACTTGGGTCACTTAGCTTAGCCATCCAGCGACCTTGGTGCACCTCTTTTTTTCCTTTGCATCATGTGCTGTTTGGGGACAATTTTTTTAAGTGCCATCCTGTCTGACACAACAGTGCCACTCCTAGATGGGCCAGGTGTTTGTGCCGGCCACTTGGGTCGGTTAGCTTAGCCATCCAGCGACCTTGGCGCACCTCCTTTTTCTCTTACGTCCTAGAGGATGCTGGGGACTCCGTAAGGACCATGGGGTATAGACGGGCTCTGCAGGAGACATGGGCACTATAAAGAACTTTAGAATGGGTGTGCACTGGCTCCTCCCTCTATGCCCCTCCTCCATACCTCAGTTAGTTCCTGTGCCCAGAGGAGACTGGGTGCATTACAGGGAGCTCTCCTGAGTTTCTCTGAAAAAATTATTTTGTTGGATTTTTTTATTTTCAGGGAGCTCTGCTCCCTGCATCGTGGGACTGAGGAGAGAGAAGCAGACCTACTTAACTGATAGGCTCTGCTTCTTAGGCTACTGGACACCATTAGCTCCAGAGGGAGTCGGAACGCAGGTCTCCCCTTGCCGTTCGTCCCAGAGCCGCGCCGCCGTCCTCCTCACAGAGCCGGAAGACAGAAGCCGGGTGAGTATAAGAAGAAAGAAGACTTCAAAGGCGGCAGAAGACTTCAGATCTTTCCTGCGCGCCATTGCTTCCACACACAACACACACTGCAGGCACTGATGGGTGCAGGGCGCAGGGGGGGGCGCCCTGGGCAGCAATATAAACCTCTAGGACTGGCAAATACATATATAAAGGCTGCGGAGGCAGTAGATATAAAAATCCCCCGCCAGTATTACAAAATTGAGCGGGACCGAAGCCAGGAGGGGGCGGAGCTTGATACCACAGCACTAACCAGCGCCATTTTCTCCACAGAGCACTGCAGAGAAGCTGGCTCCCCAGACTCTCCAACTGCTGAACACGGTGACACAGGGCAGAAAAGAGGGGGGAGGGCATTTGTAAGGTGCAGTGAGTGTATTATACAGATAATCTCCTATATAATAGCCCAGATCTGTGACTTTGTGACTCATTTGCTAACGCTGGGCGGAGTCACAACACTGGGCGGAGTTAGTCAAATGAGTCACAAATCTGGGCAAATCTATAGGAGACAAGGAGCAGAAGCAGATAGTATGGGCATGGCACAGGCAGGGGTGCATACCTCCCAGCTTTCTTCAGGTAGACAGGGGTGCATACCTCCCAGCGGCGAAAAGGGGCGTGGCAAGCAAAAGGGGCGTGGTTTCACGGGAGGGCCTCTGTTTTTATCAGTGAGGGGGCATGCCCAGCGCTCTGTGAGCTGCTGGCATGCCTCCAGGGGCGGATTATGAGTCCGGGGGGCCCAGGGCACTTGAGACAGGGGAGCCCTATCTCATTGCTGTGCCTGCTGTGGGTTGGGGGCGTGGCCTAATCGCGGGACGCGTGGCCACGCCCCAATATGCAAATTCCGGGGGGGGGGTTTATATGGAATTTTGGCCCGTCAGCTAGGGCTACATCCAGAGGAGGTGGTCGCCCCCCCTACACACCCGCACAAGCAGAAGAAAGCAGGGAGGCTGCTGCCTCCCTGCAACACCACAGACCTGCCAACACGCAGCAGCGTGTACTGACTGTAGCACAATGCTGCCGCTGTTGCTGCCAGGACGGGGGAGCTTCTGAGCTGGGACAGAGCTACTCCAGCCGGGGGGCCCCCTAAAACTGTGGGGCCCACAGTACGTACTCCCTGGCCCCCCCACCCTTAATCAGGCTCTGCTGCCGGAACCCCGGGACAGTTGGGAGGTATGGGGGGGTATGAGGGGGTATGCCGCACAGACAAACGGGCACCGACTCACTGTGTGCTTGACCCCCCACATCAGCATACTCTTTGGCGCGGAGGAGCGTCACTTTCTAGCACACTCCACGCTTCTTAGCTGCAGTTTTGTGGGGCACCTGCCGCTGTGCAGGTTCCGTACTGCCTCTGTTATCTCCAGCCCCGGCAACCCCACCGCTAGCTGCAGTGCTGGCGCCCGCAGTGAGGTGCGCCCAGTTCCTTCACACACTTTAGTCAGCGGATAGCGCTGCAGAAGTCCGAGCTGCTTGCAGGCTCCGACCCCCTCCTCCCTCCAGCCGCAGCGTCTCCTAGGAGCTAACCAGTCACTCCCAGTCTCCCCTTACCACAGTGCCCAGCAGCCGCGAGGTCCGCGCCGCGTGCATGCTATGACCCCCTCCTCCCTCCAGCCGCAGCGTCTCCTGGGGGTTAACCAGTCACTCCCAGTCTCCCCTTACCACAGTGCCCGGCAGCTGCGCGAGGTCTGCAGTGTGTGACTGAGGAGCGGGGAGGGATGCTGATGGGCAGAGGAAGCAGGACTCCAGCCTGAGAGAGTCAGCCATGCCAAGTCTCCACCAGCAGCAGATCCCAACAGGTTGGAGTGGAACAGCAGCAGCCAGCAGCAGTGACTCCGGTAATACACATCTATCTGTCACCACTGTTTTGTCCCTAATACCAATCTCTCCCGTGCCCTGTGTTCTGTCATGTCCCTGTCACCCCTTGCCTTGCCCTGTCACCCTTATCCTGGCCCTTTCACTCTTATGCTGGCCCTGTTACCCCTATCCTGGCCCTGTCACCCCTGTGCTTGCCCTGTCAACCCTATACTGGCCCTGTCACCCCTGTCCTGGTCCTGCCACCCCTACCCTGGCCCTGTCACCCCTATCCTGTCCCTGTCATTTCTGTCCTAGCCCCGTCGCCCCTGTCCTGGCCCCGTCACCCCTGTCCTGGCCCCGTCACCCCTGTCCTAGCCCCGTCACCCCTGTTCTGACACTGTCACCCCTGTCCTGGCCCCATCACCCCTGTCCTGGCCCCGTCACCCCTGTCCTGGCCCCGTCACCCCTGTTCTGACACTGTCAACCCTGTCCTGACCCCGTCACCCCTGTTCTGACCCTGTCACCCCTGTCCTGGCCCTGTTACTGCATGCCCTCCAACTACCTTTTTGGCAGGTACAGTACCCGCAGCGCCTCCAGACCCCTCCTCAATGCACCACACC
Source organism: Pseudophryne corroboree (assembly GCF_028390025.1). Taxonomy (NCBI): domain Eukaryota; kingdom Metazoa; phylum Chordata; class Amphibia; order Anura; family Myobatrachidae; genus Pseudophryne; species Pseudophryne corroboree. The sequence continues at coordinate 812,944,425 of NC_086445.1, forward strand.
TCCGCACCTTCCCCTCTACCACATGCGGCACTCCACCCCTCCCCCACATGCTGTGCCTCCAGACCCCCTACACCACCCATGGCTCCCACTCCTATGCCCCTCCACCACCCACAGCACCTCCAGACCCCCTCCACCATCCACCCCCCATATATGTCTCCCCCCATACCCTACACCCATCCGCAACATCTCCGCACCTGCCCCTCTCCCACCCGTGGCACCCCTGCCACTCCCCCACCTACAGTGCCTCCGGACTCCTCCCCCATCTGCAGCCCCCACTCCTCTGCCCCTCCCCCACCCGCAGCACCTCCCGACCCTTCCCCATCCGCCCCCCCCCCCGCTTCCGCCCCCCCCCTCCACCCGCAGTATCTACAGACACCCTCCCCCATCCGCAGTCCCCCCCGCACCCGCTGCATTCTGTACATCGTGCCCTGCACGTGCTGTTCACGCCGTCGCAAGGGGCTGCGCCTCCTTCACCATCGCACGCCCTTTCATTGTGCAATATTTAACCACTAACAAAGGAATGCAGGTAATACTCCATATAATACAAATATTGAACCCCAGAAAGGCATGCAAGGGTTAAGGGGGCGTAGCCCCTTGCGATGGTGTGTAGAGCGCCCGTAGGGCGCGATGAAGCACCTAGTTATATATAAAAGCGCTATATTATCTGGGAATTTGTTTCCAGTGTCAGTTGGCGCTTGGTGTGTGCTGGCATACTCTCTCTCTGTCTCTCCAAAGGGCCTTATTGGGGAACTGTCTCCATATAAATATATCCCTGTGTGTGTGGGGGTGTCGGTACGAGTGTGTCGACATGTCTGAAGTGGAAGGCTCATCTAAGGAGGAGGTGGAGCAGATGATTGTGGTGTCTCCGTCGGCAACGCCGACACCTGATTGGTTGGACATGTGGAATGTTTTGAATCCAAATGTGACCTTATTACATAAGAGGATGGACAAAGCAGAGTCCAGGGAAAATGCAGGGAGTCAATCCATGGCTTTGACTGTGTCACAAAGCCATTCAGCGTCTCAAAAACGTTCTTTATCCCAAATAGCAGACACTGATATCGACACGGATTCTGACTCCAGTGTCGACTACGATGATGCAAGGTTACACCCAAGGGTGGCCAAAAGTATTCATTATATGATTATTGCAATAAAAGATGTTTTGCATATCACAGATGACCCCTCTGTCCCTGACACGAGGGTGAGCATGTATAAGGAAAAGAAACCTGAGGTAACCTTTCCCCCATCTCATGAGCTGAATGAGTTATTTGAAAAAGCTTGGGAAACTCCAGACAAAAAACTGCAGATTCCCAAGAGGATTCTTATGGCGTATCCTTTCCCTGCACAGGACAGGGTACGGACAAGGCTTTAACACGCTTGTCCAAGAAGGTGGCGCTACCATCTCCAGACACAGCAGCCCTCAAGGATCCTGCTGATCGCAGACAGGAAACTACCTTAAAATCTATTTATACGCATACGGGTGCTTTACTCAGACCGGCAATAGCATCGGCATGGGTATGTAGCGCAGTTGCAGCTTGGACAGATACCTTGTCAGCTGACTTTGATACCCTAGATAGGGATACCATTTTATTGACCTTAGGTCACATTAAAGACGCAGTCTTATATATGAGAGATGCTCAAAGAGACGTTGGACTGCTAGGTTCGAGAGCCAACGCCATGGCGATTTCTGCTAGGCGAGCCCTGTGGACCCGCCAATGGACGGGTGATGCCGACTCAAAGAAGCATCTGGAGGTTTTACCTTACAAGGGTGAAGTTTTATTTGGGGAAGGTCTCGCGGACCTGGTTTCCACAGCTACCGCGGGTAAATCTACTTTTTTGCCTTTTGTTCCCCCACAGCAAAAGAAAACTCCACAATATCAGATGCAGTCCTTTCGGTCGCATAAGTCCAGAAGAGGTCGGGGCTCATCCTTCCTCGCCAGAGGTAAGGGTAGAGGGAAAAGAACGCCTGCTTCGGCTAGTTCCCATTGAACAGAAGTCCTCCCCGGCTTCTACTAAATCCACTGCATGACGCTGGGGCTCCACTGAGGGAGTCCGCACCGGTGGGGGCACGTCTTCGACTCTTCAGCCAGGTCTGGGTTCTGTCAGATGTGGATCCTTGGGCGATGGAAATTGTATCCCAAGGCTACAAACTGGAATTCGAAGAGGTGCCCCCTCGCCGATTTTTCAAGTCGGCCATGCCAGCTTCTCCCCCAGAGAGAGCAGTAGTGTAAGCTGCAATTCAAAAGCTGTGTCAACAGCATGTGATTATCAAGGTTCCCCATGTCCAACGGGGGAAAGGGTACTATTCAACGCTGTTCGTGGTCCCGAAGCCGGATGGCTCGGTCAGACCCATTTTAAATCTAAAATCCCTAAACCGGTACTTGAAAAAGTTCAAATTCAAGATGGAATCGCTCCGGGAAGTGATCTCCAGTCTGGAAGGTGGGGATTTTATGGTGTCACTAGATCTAAAGGATGCATACCTTCATGTTCCCATATATCCTCCTCATCAGGAGTACCTGAGATTCGCTGTACAGGACTGTCATTACCAGTTTCAGACGTTGCCGTTTGGGCTTTCCACGGCCCCGAGGATTTTCACCAAGGTGATGGCGGAGATGATGGTGCTCCTGCGCAGGCAGGGAGTCACAATTATCCCGTACTTGGACGATCTCCTGATAAAAGCGAGATCGAGGGATCAATTGCTGAAAAGCGTGTCGCTCTCCCTGAGAGTGCTACAACAGCACGGTTGGATTCTAAATCTGCCAAAGTCACAATTGATTCCAACGACTAGACTATCATTCCTAGGCATGATTCTGGACACGGAACAGAAGAGGGTTTTTCTCCCGATGGAAAAAGCACAGGACCTCCAGAACATGGTCAGAGACCTGCTAAAACCAAAAAGAGTGTCTGTTCATCAATGCACTCGAGTTCTGGGGAAAATGGTGGCAGCCTACGAGGCCATCCCCTTCTCCAGGTTACATGCAAGGACGTTTCAGTGGGACCTCCTGGACAAGTGGTCCGGGTCCCATCTACAAATACATCAGAAGATAAGCATGTCCCCCAGGGCCAGGGTGTCTCTCCTGTGGTGGCTGCAGAGTGCTCACCTTCTAGAGGGTCGCAGGTTCGGCATTCAGGACTGGGTTCTGGTGCCCCCGGACTCGAGCCTCCGAGGATGGGGAGCAGTCACACAAGGAAGAAATTTTCAGGGACTATGGTCAAGCCAGGAGGCTTGTTTACACATCAGCATACTGGAATTAAGGGCCATATACAACGGCTCATGTAAACCGCCAAGGCGGGACAAGGAGCAGAGTGGCAATGGCGGAAACCACCAGGATTCTTCGCTGGGCGGAAAATCACATAAGCGCTCTGTCAGCAGTATTCATTCCGGGAGTGGACAACTGGGAAGCAGACTTCCTCAGCAGGCACGATCTCCATCCAGGAGAAAGGGGAGTTTTTGCAGAGATAAGTCTTTGGGGAATTCCTCAAATAGACATGATGGCGTCACGCCTCAACAAGAAGCTTCTGAGGTATTGTGCCAGGTCCCGGGACCCTCAGGCAGTCGCGGTGGACGCCCTGGTGACACCATGGGTCTTTCAGTCTTTCTATGTGTTCCCTCCTCTTCCTCTCATCTCAAAAATATTGAGAATCATACGACAAAAAAGAGTGCAGACAATACTCATTGTTCCAGATTGGCCTCGAAGGGCCTGGTACTCAGAACTTCAGGAAATGCTCACAGAAGATCAGTGGCCTCTTCCTCTCAGGGAGGACCTGTTACAGCACGGGCCCTGCGTGTTCAAAGACTTACCGCGGTTACGTTTGACGGCAAGGCAGTTGAACACCGAATCCTAGCTGGGAAAGATATTCCGGAAGAAGTCATCCCTAAGCTGATAAAGGCTAGGAAGGAGGTGACGGTGAAACATTATCACCGTATCTGGAGGAAGTATGTTTCTTGGTGTGAAGCCAAGAATGCTCCTACGGAGGATTTCCAACTGGGCCGTTTTCTCCACTTTCTACAGACAGGAGTGGATATGGGCCTGAAGTTAGGCTCTATTAAGGTACAAATTTCGGCCCTATCTATATTCTTTCAGAAGGAATCGGCTTCTCTCCCAGAAGTCCAGACTTTTGTAAAAGGAGTGCTGCACATCCAGCCTCCTTTTGTGCCCCCAGTGGCACCATGGGACCTTAACGTGGTATTACGGTTCCTAAAATCTCACTGGTTTGAATCGCTTCAGACGGTTGAATTAAAACTTCTCACTTGGAAGGTGGTCATGTTGTTGGCCTTGGCATCTGCGAGGCGGGTGTCCAAATTGGCGGCCTTGTCTCACAAGAGCCCCTATCTGATTTTCCATGTGGATAGGGCGGAGTTGAGGACTCGTCCTCAATTTTTGCCCAAGGTGGTTTCATAATTTCAAATGAACCAACCTATTGTGGTGCCTGTGGCTACGGGTGACTTGGAGGACTCCAAGTCCCTAGATGTAGTCAGGGCCTTAAAAATCTATGTAGCCAGGATGGCTCAGGTTAGGAAAACAGAAGCACTGTTTGTCCTGTATGCAGCCAACAAAGTTGGCGCTCCTGCTTCGAAGCAGACAATTGCTCGCTGGATCTGTAACACGATTCAGCAGGCTCATTCTACGGCAGGATTGCCGTTACCAAATTCGGTAAAGGCCCATTCCACTAGGAAGGTGGGCTCTTCTTGGGCGGCTGCCCGAGGTGTCTCGGCTTTACAGCTTTGCCGAGCAGCTACCTGGTCGGGTTCAAACACTTTTGCAAAGTTCTATAAGTTTGATACCCTGGCTGATGAGGACCTTGCGTTTGCTCAGTCGGTGCTGCAGAGTCATCCGCACTCTCCCGCCCGGTCTGGAGCTTTGATATAAACCCCATGGTCCTTACGGAGTCCCCAGCATCCTCTAGGACGAAAGAGAAAATAAGATTTTAAACCTACTGGTAAACCTACCAGTAAATCTTTTCTCCTAGTCCGTAGAGGATGCTGGGCGCCCGTCCCAGTGCGGACTATTTTCTGCAAGGCTTGTATATAGTTGTTGCTTACGTAAGGGTTATGTTACAGTTGAAATCAGTCTTTGCCAGATACTGTTTGTTGCATACTGTTAACTGGTTGCGTATATTCCATGTTATACGGTGTGGATGGTGTGGTCTTGCCCTTGGATTTGTCACGATCCGGGTATCTGGACGCCATTACCTGCCTTTCAGATGTCTCCTGAGGCTCGCTCAGCGTTCCAAGGCCGGATCTCATCTGTGTCCACATACTGCACATCCCTCCTGTCACGCTGAGATGCTGTCACAGCGGCACCATGTTTGAATCCTGCATGGCGTCTCCCGTTCTCCGCGGCCTCCGCCGCCGCTCCTGTGTTATAGGTGCAGGTTGTCAGTGTGGTGTTCCATGCCTGCCGCGGCCTCCGTTGTCATCCACGAGTATCAGCATACATTTCTCAGTCTGGCGTCTCCTGTCCTCTGCGGCCGGCGCCGCCATTGCAGTTATGTTTCCACATGGTTTCCTAAACCAGTTTTTCCTCCAAGTTCTGTTGGATTCAATCACATGCTTCAGTTCCTCCAATCCACTGCCTGGAAATCTGCATAATTGCCCAGCCAATACCTGCATTGCTGCAGGTATAAGTATCCTGTGTCTGGGCCAGCAAATAGTCAGTGCTTTGTTTGTCATACCTTGTTCCAGTCTCTCTCCTGTGGTTGTGTTTCCAGGTTCCAGCTCCTGTCTCCAGCATCCACCAAAGAGACCCGCACCTGCCTACCATCCTGCGGTGCAGCCTGACTCTGCAGTCCTCTGTGGCTGATACAGTTTCCAGCTTCCAGCTATTTCATCTGCTTCCAGCAGTATCCACTACCACCGGTAATCATCCTTCAACTCCTCTGTTTCCACGCTCCCTAGCATCTTTCTATATTCACTCCGTGTTTCATTACCTGGCTGGTTCCACCCAGCATTCATTCAGTGACTTTATCATCTGGCTGATTCCATTCCGCATCCACTCCGTGTCATTCTGTAATGGGCAAAACCATGTGCACTACAGGGGGGCAGATATAACACGTGCAGCGAGAGTTAGATTTGGGTGGGTTATATTGTTTCTGTGCAGGAAAAATACTGGCTTTAGCAGCGGGGCAAGTGGGCGGGTACGGGTGGGTACGGCGTACTCTTAAGAATTTAGCCGTGGGTACTCCGTACCCATGCCGACAGGCCGATGCTACTCGCCGCCGCTCCCCTCCCTTCCTCCGCTGCTCACCGGCGCCGCTGCTTGAATTGAAGGAAGACAGGGACACCCGCACCACCTGAGGGGCAGGAGAGGCGCAGGCTGCGCTTTCCTCCCCTCACACACACACAGGATCAAGACAGCAGCAGCAGCGGTAAGCAGCAGGGGAAGGGGGGCATGTATACCTGGCACTGGGGGCATATCTGGCACTGAGGGCATATCTGGCACTGGGGGACATGTGTATCTGGCACTGGGGGCATATCTTTTACTGGGGGGGACAAGTGTATCTGGCACTGGGGAGCATATCTGGTACTGAGGGGACATGTGTATCTGGCATTGGGGGCATATCTGACACTGAGGGCATACAGTATCTGGCACTGGGGGGGACATGTGTATCTGACACTGGGGGCATTTCTGTATCTGGCACTGGGAGCGTATCTGGCACTGGGGGGGGGGCATTTCTGTATCTGGCAGTGGGGGGCAATGTATATCTGACACAGTGGGGGCATTAATGTTTCTGGCACTGTGAGGCAATGTATTTCTGGCACTCTGGGGGCAATTGTGTATCTGGCACTGTGGGGCAATGTGTATCTGGCACTGTGAGGCAATGTATTTCTGGCACTCGGGGGCATTTGTGTATCTGGCACTGTGGGGCAATGTGTATCTGGCACTGTGAGGCAATGTATATCTGGCACTCTGGGGGAATTTGTGTATCTGGCACAGTGAGGCAATGTGTATCTGGCACTGTGGGGCAATGTATATCTGGCACTGTGGGGCAATGTATATCTGGCACTTTGGGGCAACGTGTATCTAGCACTATTGGGGTCATATGTGTATCTGCCCCTCCCCCCATATGTGTATCACGCCCCATTTCCATTGGCCATGCCCCAATTTTCATCGGCCATGCCCCATATGGCATTTGGCCACACCCATTTTTGGCGCGCGCGCACAGTACCTGTAAGACAGTTTTTTCTACTTGCACCACTGTGAATGAGGCCCTTTGTCCCAAGTGCTCAAATCTGAAGGTCATTGCCAAAACCAGTGCTGTGTGCCTTTCCTTTATTTCCAGATATCTACAGCCCATGCTAAAAGTCCTATGGGTCCCTCTCCCAGAAAATACTAGCCCATAGGATATAATCGCTAATGCCATCTGAAGATGGTGTTAGCTACCGGAAAGCATTATGGAGCCCCATGAATATATCAATTAAGCAGCCCTGTAGGTTTCTTTTGTGGTTGAAAATGGGGAATTGCAGCAGATATCTCCAATATCTGCTATGGGGTCCCCCCCCAGATACATCCCTGCGATGCTTAATATTAGCAGGATCATCCATTTCTGGGGATATCCTGCAAATATTTGTTGCTATATATCCTCCTAAACACTGTAAGGCATTTTGTCACATGGAAGCAGTGACAAGTTGATGTGGGTATGGTGGAATGCTGTTTCCTTTATTCTTTGCTAGTTAGACTCAAGGTTGAGTGTGTGCATTTTGGAGGGAATCCCTTGAAAATGTTGCTATGGGGCCTAAAAAAGTTAAAGTTACGCCCCTGTAGTGTATACTGGTCACTAGGATGGTCCCTGTTGTGTATACTGGTCATTATAATTGTCTATGCATTGTATACCAGTTACTAGAATGGTCCCTGTGGTGTATACCACTCACTGGAATGGCCCTTGTACAGGATATCGGTAACTACAGTGCTCTGTGTATTTCGTAGGGATCATTAGAATGGTCTCTGCTTTATTAGATGAGTTTGGTAGATGTTGTATTAAGAACATTTTTTTATTTATTTAATTGAATATTGATTTTTATAGGTTTTTTTTTTTGGTCCCATCCGATTCCCTTTCACAATGTGCTGAGAGTAAAGCCAGGGCCACTTACTTGAATCTGCAAAAGGTTGCCAGCCAACCCCTGCCTGGGCCCCCCACAAATCTTAATCCAGCCATGACTACTGGGGCAGCCTGTTTCTCCCTGGCAACTTCTCTGTGGAGCACACATCACAACGAATGTACCGTCATACACGCTTCATTTATTTTGTAAAATGTAAAGTCATAAATTGCAAAATTACATTATGCAAACCAATAAAGAGTAACTGGAACATTGTAATGCCAGAATGTACATCCCTGGGCAATGGCTTGTTCCATCACAAAATTCCATGTATGCGTTTTGTCACAAGTGCTCATCTCTGCAATGCAGCTATTGGACAATTAATTTTAAATGGGCATGTTTTAATCACTGCACTTTTACTCATACTAAGTGGCACCAGCAAATATCAGCAATACAAGAGACTGATCCCATACAGGCAAGGAAATTTGTTTTGCTACTGTAATTAACGTAATGAAGTCTACATTATTGACCTTGAGCTGAAAATTCTAATTAAATTTTTTCTCTTTCCACTTAAGTAATAACTCCTCTGGTAATGTTCCAATATCCAAAAATAAAAAAACCCAAAAAACTTTAATCATATTAATCTTATTTTGTGGGAGAAATTTAATTTTAGGTGAATGGATTTTGAAACGTTGAGCCAACTTTTTTTGTTTTCATTGATTAAAGACTCTAACAAAGTAAATTAGAAGTCCAGTAAAAGCTGAAAGTGATCCTTTCCAAATGAAGTGTTTAGAGTATTGTAAGGTCTGTGCCAAAAAGAGAGACATACTTATGTTAATGTGAAAAAAGAAATATGTGTAATCCATCCCTCACACCTGTTTGTTTTTATTTTTTTATCAAGCTTTGTGAACTGTCACCACTGATGCAAAGAAGTAGGTCTTTTAAAGGTCCACCATAAACCTAAAAAGTAAATCACAGTGGGCTGAATTCAAATGTAATTTACATCAGCAGCCAGCCGATGGCACCCAATGGAGCTATTCAATTGTAGCTTTGTTCAGGCACAATCGGCTGCTGGCACTGACATTTCAGCTCACACCCCCCAGGGCTGCTAGCTGAAATGTGTCAAAAGTGACCTGAACTTTTCGGGATCTCGTCCATTAAACAAATCAGTGCGATCAGTGCAATAACAGGGAGCAACTGAATATTGCCTCTGCAATCGCCTGTTACTTTAGGCAAGAAATGGGGGCGCGATAACAATTGAATTCCCCTCAGTGTGTGCACAAACAAGTAACATGCTCATGCCTATATCTTCCAACTGTCCCAATTATATAGAAACAGTTCTGGTTTACAAGGGAACAGAGTTGGATATGGGGCATGATCAGAGTGTAGGGGTTGGGGCCACTCTAAGTGTGATGACGTGTTGAAAACTGGTGTGTTTTGGCTGAATCTGGGTTTGGGTTTGGATCATCAGGGGCGTGGCATATTTTGTCCCTAAATTTACAACTAGCAATTTTGGTTGTATGCAAGTATTAGAAATGAAGACATTTAAAATAAAGAATTATTGTTGAAGGACACTGCATTCAGCCTCTCCTCAATCTGATATTGCTTTAAACAGAAAAGAATATCTTGCACTTAGAAATTGTAATTACACTGTGCTATAGAGCATCTCAAGTTATAGAAATGATTACGTTCTGCAAGTCAGTTATAAATGGTAGCTTATTCTTTCTCCCATCCATAGGTGCTGGAACGGGGAGGAGACGCAGGGGGCAATGGGGTGAGAAAGATTTAAGAGGCACCAGTCAAAGTACCGGGTTGCGGGGCGCACTGCAGTCACCATCTGGGGTTACCTCGGGCAGTGTAAGGATTGAGATAATCCCCTTTCTGGCTGTACCACCTCGTCCCTCCCACTGCCCATCTCCGCCCGCCGCCAGGGGCATCCTTCCCCCTGCATCCCAGCTCCAAACCCTACAGTATGTGGCTAGTGACTGTGGGCTGGCCCCTTCCCTGGGACCAACCTTGTGCCCTTCTCACCTCCCACTTCATATGTTCTCACCTCTTCCCACTCTGCTCCCCTTTATCCTCCCACCCCCTTCCCTCACTGCACCCAATTCCAACTGTGTTCCGCTGAAAATGTACCCTGTAAAGTCTGATTACTGTCCATAGACTGCCTCAGGCAGGGTGTGACCTATAAGTGAATCCTGTCTCTTTATCTTCTACATAAAGTCACTCACAGGATGTAGTTATACTTTTGGGGCATATTTATTTGACACATTTTGTGGGAAATCACCACAAGTCAGGATACGCTTAAAATGTACAGTAAGTATCCCCTGAAAGTAATATAGGGGTTCTGCAGCAGATTGCGCTTTCACTGCTTCGCATCGCAACAACAATGGTGTTGTCTAGTGGGCCACATATCACACAGTTTACCGGGAGAGGGATTGTCCGGATCTCTCCTCTGTAACAGCCACTAGTGCTGCCTAATGACCAAGCGTGTGTAGCAGGTGTGCAGCATAAAGTAAAGTGATCCCTGATGAGATCACTGTTGTTTACACATTGCTGGCATGGGTTCCTATTAGAGCGTCTGTCCCTGGATGTGATTTTTAATACATCTAGGCAAAAATGTCTTATTGTCTGAATAGCAGCAATAAGAAATTCTTTTTATCAAGTTTAATCACCTGTAAACACTTAATGGGCCCCTTAATGTTGTATTTTACTTAATACATTGCTATCTGAGTTCCCAATAGCGTCCTCGGGATATAGTTATGTGACCGGCGGTCAGGAAACCTCCAGTCACAATACCTCCCCTTACATCCTGCCCCTTCACAATCCCGATGGTCAGCATGCTGACCAACAGGGACTATTCCAACTTGTGGGTGTCCACGACACCCATAGAGTGGGAATAGCATACCTCCCAACATGACCCTCTCCAGGAGGCACAGAATGCTCTGCTCCTGGACTTCTCTCATAATTTATGATTGCCAGCACCTGTGCTGAAACACCTTTCTCATCTATCGCCTGCAACCTCATCTATGCCTGCAACCATAAATTAAGAGAAAAGTCCAAAAGCAGAGCACTGGAGAGGGTCATGTTGGGAGGTATGGAATAGAACCCCTGGTGACCGCAGGTGAGCCTTCAGCGTGGCGCACACAGCTTGTTGCACTCACCCCCCTCCCCTTTCCCCACTGGCATTTTTGACTGCCGGGATACCGTGTCCTGTGTCCTCCATAATGATTTTTACATAAATGTGTGCATATGTGTTTGACTGTATATAGATAGATAGATAACACTGCCCAACAAAAAAATAAATAAAATTGTTTGGTGCTTGGAATGGTAGTATTCATTTTGATTATAATGGGCTTGCTAATTCCAAATACAAAAAAAAAACAGTTTTTCTCTATCAGCTTTTTGCGCATGCCCAGGCCGCGGCACATCGCCATCTGGGCGACCTTCAGTCTGAGCAGGACGTCATTCATCCTGGTTGTCAGAAACTTTCTGGCCAACCACAAAGCTCAAAAGCATGCTCAGCTAGTAAACAACACGCTCATTAATTTCAGAGACCTTGGATGTAATATTAGCATAAAAGTTCATTACTTACACAGCCACTTGGACCGTTTCCCAGAAAATTTGGGTGATATGAGGGAAAAGCAAAGTGAAAAATTTGGGAAATGGAAGATCGCTACCAGGGAAGATGGGATATACATATGATGGTAGATTACAGCTGGAATTGATGGGCCCTACACACTGCGCGATTTTAGTGAAAGATATGAACGATCTAATTCATTAATGAACGAGATACCATTCATATCTTTCAGTGTGGAGGCACCAGCGAGGAACAATGCGCGGCCCTGCGCTCGTTGGTCGCTGGTGCCCCATCGCCTGTGCATGCAGGCCAATATGGACGATCTCGTCCATATTTGCCTGCACTTCTATGGAGCCGGGTGACGCGGGGAGTGAAGAAACTTCACTACCCCCGTAACTGCCCCCCCGCCGCCAGGTCGTCCGCCAGACGTATCCGCCGTCAGGCAGCTCAGCGGCGGATCGCTCAATGTGTAGGGCCCATTACAAAGAGACTGTCCAAACAAAGTCCATTTAATAATGTCCCACAAAAGAAGCTTCCTAAATTAATTTTCTTTTCATTTATGGTTTCATTTTATTATTTGGAAGAAAAAGTACTATTTGAGCCACTGTAGTGTTACTGTAATGTTAGTATGTTTAATTGATGTCACTAAATATTCCAGAAAATATTCCAGAAATGATTTATAGACTATGTTTTTAAATGTTTTGTGTTTTATTATGTGACTCATAGGCCTAATATGAAATAGGGTAACACAAATCAGGCAATGTTTATATCTCAAAAATTAGAGCTGGTAGGTGAAAATTAATGTTATATTTGAAATCAAATATACATAAGATCAACTAAAAAATCCTCCTGGCTGCGTAATCTTGGTCATCAGGTGGGTGGTGTGGTGGGTAAGTCCAGCTGCCCTTGAGGGGGCAACATTCAGTAATTTAGGGACGCCAAAATGAAATTATATTAGCTAGTCCTAGCCCTGCTAATCTCTGGGCTTCAAAACAACTCCAGTTATCCAGAATAGCATTTCCTCCTCTATAAAGGGAATTCAATTCGCAGCATAATCTACTGCAGATGAAAAAGGGTGTTAGCCTCTGGCTTTAATTACCTTGTTAATGCATGTTTGCAGCACCTGCAAACAGGACATTTAACACAGATTTCTTCTCAAGCCTGCTTAGGTTTGAGAATAAATCCTTGTTAACTGCAGTATGCAGGATACCACCAGCTCTAATTGAATAGCCCCATCTGCTTCAATTAGCCTGTGGTAAATTCCTGCGGATAATTTAATTCTCCCCTACAGTATGGCCCTCATTCCGAGTTGTTCGCTTGCAAGGCGATTTTAGCAGAGTTACACCCGCTAAGCCGCCGCCTACTGGGAGTGAATCTTAGCTTCTTAAAATTGCGAACGATGTATTCGCAATATTGCGATTACAAACTACTTAGCAGTTTCTGAGTAGCTTCAACCTTACTCGGCATCTGCGATCAGTTCAGTGCTTGTCGTTCCTGGTTTGACGTCACAAACACACCCAGCGTTCGCCCAGACACTCCCCCGTTTCTCCAGCCACTCCCGCGTTTTTTCCGGAAACGGTAGCGTTTTTATCCACACGCCCATAAAACGCCGTGTTTCCGCCCAGTAACACCCATTTCCTGTCAATCACACTACGATCGCCGGAGCGAAGAAAAAGCCGTGAGTAAAAATACTATCTTCATAGCAAAATTACTTGGCGCAGTCGCAGTGCGAACATTGCGCATGCGTACTAAGCAGAAAAACGCTGCGATGCGAAGAAAAATACAGAGCGAACGACTCGGAATGAGGGCCTATGTGTGTTAGACTAAACAGCAAAAAAACACAGATCACAATGCTCAACAAACCTCACACTCCAAATTTATTTTATTAAATATGAAGGGCGGGATGTACTGAAAGGAAAATGCAACCAAAACCTCAAAGTTTTTGAGCTTCGGACTCATTTCCCATATGTACCAAGCTCTGGAATGCATACCTCCCAACATGACCCTCTCCAGGAGGGACAGAATGCTCTGCTTCTGGGCTTCCCTCTTAATTTATGATTGCTCTCACCTGTGGTGAAACACCTTTCTTATTCATTAACCTGTTGAAAACAGGTGCCGGCAATCTTCAATTAAGAGAAAAGTCCAGAAACAGAGCATTTTGTCCCTCCTGGAGAGGGTCATGTTGGGAGGTATGGGAATGTGATGAATTTTGATGTGGTGGGTAATGCCAGTTTGGCTGATGTTACCCTATAGAAGCCTGTGGGCTTCATTCACAATTCCCTCTGAGAGGGGTCCAATTGTATCCCTCCCAGCACCCTCTGCGGCCACCAGGTCACTCTGCGCCATACTTGCCTACCTGACCCTCTCCATGAGGGAGAAAATGCTCTGTTCCTGGACTTTCCAGGTAATGTATGATTGCCATCACCTGTGATGAAACACCTTTCTTATCAATTCACTAGCTCACCACAGGTGATGGCAATCATACATTACCAGGAAAGTCCAGGAACAGAGCATTTTCTCCCTCATGGAGAGGGTCAGGTAGGCAAGTATGCTCTACGCATAAAGTACTGTGTTCAAAAGGACAGTTCTTATCGGAAGAGCTGTCCTATGCAATACTAATTGCATATGTAAGAACATATGCGATTAGTATTTAGCGGTAAGTAGGGGGATGTACTGATTTAAAGCCCTGTTTAATTAATGCATACTTGCCTACCTGACCCTCTCCATGAGGGAGAAAATGCTCTGTTCCTGGACTTTCCTGGTAATGTATGATTGACATCACCTGTGGTGAGCTAGTTAATTGATAAGAAAGGTGTTTCACCACAGGTGATGGCAATCATTCATTACCAGGAAAGTCCAGGAACAGAGCATTTTCTCCCTCATGGAGAGGGTCAGGTAGGCAAGTATGAATTAATGTATTAAATACACTTCAAAGACAAAGTTATCTTATGCAGCAGTTTAAATCTCTGTGTTGTTTCTACCAAACCAGTATCCAGTCAGAATGTCAACACTGACAATAGGTCAACAAGCAAAATGTCGACATTCACAAATATCGACATACAGTAATTAAAATGTCAACCTGTTTATAATGTCATGTAACATGTCAAATCCAGAATGCCGACACTACATTTTTGTGGATTTTTTTTAGGGTTAGGCTAACATATGCAAAAAACCAGGGACGTGCAGTCAGGGGAGGCAGGGGAGGCAGTGCCTCCCCTGTCATTAATGATTAAAATAATAGAAAGAAGATACTTATGACACATATTCTGTGTCATAAGTTTCTTCTTTATATTATTCCAATCATTTTAATACAGATAATTACTTTGGGAGGCACTGATAGCAGTGCCTCCCATTCACAATTGGAACGGGATACAGCGGAGGGGCGGGGCCAGGCACTGGGCTGAAAAAGCCCATTGAGAAAAGTGGTAAAAGCGGCACTAGTATCGGTGCCTCATTGACAGGGACGGGCTTTCAGCTCACATGAAAGCACGTCCCTGTCAGCACTGCAGATGTGATTGGACAGCGGATCCAGTACTGGATCTGCTGGTCCAATCACCTTAGTGGGACAAGGCTTGTCAATAATTACCTCCAGCTCCAGCGCAGTCGAATGTATGTTACATGACTGCGACTCCCAGAGCCCTGTGGGACGGTCACCAGTGAGGAGTGCCGCGTTGATGATTCTCAGCGCTCCACTCGGCAACTCCTCTAACAGGAAGGACCCGTCCGGCTGTCAGCACACTGAGCGGTTGAATGTGCTGAGGAGCCGGCCGGTCCTGTGTCAGATCGCTCCTCATTCCTTGGACAGGGCTGCTCCTCTCCCGAGCACTCTTCCTGACTGCCTGTCTCTCCAGCACCAATCCCCGCTGTCAGAGCCGCACAGTACCTGCAGCCTGACGGGTCCTTCCTGTTAGAGGAGCTGCCGAGTGTAGCGCTGAGCGCACAGCTGCATCATATAACGATTTAGTAATGTGAGGTGAGCGGGTGACTATGTGCTTGGAGGGGAAGGGGGGGCCGGTGTCTATGTGCTGTGGGGGGCGAGTGTCTGTATGTATTGCAGGGGGAGGTGAGTGGCTGACTATGTGCTGGGTGGTGAGCAGGTGACTATGGAGGGGAAGGGGGTTCCGGTGTCTATGTGCTGTGGGGGGAGTGTGTCTGTATGTATTGCAGGGGGAGGTGAGTGGCTGACTATGTGCTGGGTGGTGAGCAGGTGACTATGGAGGGGAAGGGGGTTCCGGTGTCTATGTGCTGTGGGGGGCGAGTGTCTGTATGTATTGCAGGGGGAGGTGAGTGGCTGACTATGTGCTGGGTGGTGAGCAGGTGACTATGGAGGGGAAGGGGGTTCCGGTGTCTATGTGCTGTGGGGGGCGAGTGTCTGTATGTATTGCAGGGGGAGGTGAGTGGCTGACTATGTGCTGGGTGGTGAGCAGGTGACTATGGAGGGGAAGGGGGTTCCGGTGTCTATGTGCTGTGGGGGGAGTGTGTCTGTATGTATTGCAGGGGGAGGTGAGTGGCTGACTATGTGCTGGGTGGTGAGCAGGTGACTATGGAGGGGAAGGGGGTTCCGGTGTCTATGTGCTGTGGGGGGAGTGTGTCTGTATGTATTGCAGGGGGAGGTGAGTGGGTGACTATATGCTTGGGGGGTGGGTGTCTATCTGATGTGTGGGGGGAGGTGAGCAGGTGTCTGTATGCTGTGGGGGGATGTGAGCAGGTGACTATGTGTTGGGGAGGGGAGCGGGTGTCTGTATGTGCTGTGGGGGGGGAGGTGAGCGGGTGTTTGTGCTGTGTGGGGGGAGGTGAGGGGGTGTCTATGTGTTGTGGGGGGGGGTGAGCGGGTGTCTATGTGCTAGGGGGTAGAAGGTGAGCGGGTGTCTGTATGTGCTTCGGGGGGAGGTGAGTGGGTGACTATATGCTTGGGGGGTGGGTGTCTATCTGATGTGGGGGGATGTGAGCAGGTGACTGTATGTGCTGGGGAGTGGAGCGGGTGTCTGTATGTGCTGTGGGGGGGAGGTGAGCGGGTGTCTGTGCTGTGTGGTGGGAGGTGAGGGGGTGTCTATGTGCTGTGGGGGGAAGGTGAGCAGGTGTCTATATGCTGTGGGGGAATGGTGAGCAGGTGTCTATATGCTGTGGGGGGATGGTGAGCAGGTGTCTATATGCTGTGGGGGGATGGTGAGCAGGTGTATATATGCTGTGGGGGGATGTGAGCAGGTGACTGTATGTGCTGTGGGGGGGAGGGGAGCGGGTGTCTGTATGTGCTGTGGGGGGGAGGGGAGCGGGTGTCTGTGCTGTGGGGGGGGGAGGTGAGGGGTTGTCTATGTGCTGTGGGGGGGAGGTGAGCAGTTTCTATGGGGTAGAAGGTGAGCGGGTGTCTGTATGTGCTGCAGGGGGAGGCGGGGTGAGCAGGTGACTGTATGTGCTGCGCGGGGGGGATGAGTGGGTGACTGTGTATGTGCTGCGGGGGGGAGGTGAGCAGGTGACTGTATGTGCTGTGGGGGAGGTGAGCAGGTGACTGTGTGTGCTGAGGGGGGTGAGCACCGGTGACTGTATGTGCTGCAGGGTGTGGTGAGCGGGTGTTGGTGTGAGACCGATGGGACCCAGAAAAAGACAGGTAAAACCCCAATTTTTAAAAGTCACCCACTTTTTGGGGGGCTCAGCGTGATCACTGTGTGTGGCTTAATTTGTAAGTGGCAATACTGTGACATTACAGAATAAGGGGCACTACTATGTGACATGATGTGAAAAAGGGGCACTACCGTGTTGCGTAATGAAAATAAGGTTACGCTACTGTGTGGCGCACTTTGAATTGGGGGTACTGTTGTGTGGACGCACCCATTCACAGTGAGACCACACCTTTTATTGGTGCTGTCCCTATTTAGCATGTGGTGAGTGAAGGGGGGGGGCACCAACATCTATCTTGCCTCCGGGCAACTGGGATGAAGTTACACTACTGCAGCTACCCCACCTCTGGTGATTGTCCTGGTGTAATCGCCATACCCCGCTCTGCGCTGCACAGACAGTCCGCGTTCACATCCTCCCAGCCAGCGGCTGCGCTGACTAGTTCCGCCCACCGCCAGTGTTAGTCAGTCTCCTCTCCCTGGGGTAATGGTGGTAGAAAATGGGCTGTGGGAGTCTGGGTCTGGGAGAAGCTGAGCACGGAGAAGGCCCCTGCGGAGGACCCGGTGCTGTCCCTGCAGGATGTTCGGGAGGAGCCAGAAGGCGATGCCCTGGAGAGTGAGCCCAGCGCTGTGTGGACGGGACACCGAGAAGTGCTCTTACCCAGAGGTAACAGTGAGATCCCCTAATGCCTGCCCCCCCCCCATCAGCCTTTTTATGTGAGAATTTAAACAGTAGTTATGGAATATAGAGACACACACACACACACACATATATATATATATATATATAGAGAGAGAGAGAAGGTACGGGCCGGCACTCCTCCTAGTAGCTGGAGATTACCCTGGTGCCTTCTAGTGGAGATTTTGCAGAGTCCCAATACAGAAGACAGCGGCACTCAGGGATTTTCAAAAATGTAAATTTGTATTCAAAGTGTACAGAAAAGCCGACGTTCCGGGGCTCACCCGCCCCTCTGACAAAGGGGCGGGTGAGCCCCGGAACGTCGGCTTTTCTGTACACTTTGAATACAAATTTACATTTTTGAAAATCCCTGAGTGCCGCTGTCTTCTGTATTGGGACTATATATATATATATATATATATATATCCTTGTTAGGGCCCCCCCTCCCCCCATCCTATAATTTGGTGCCTCCCCAGCAATTGACCTCACCGCACGTCACTGCAAAAAACTGTATGCTGACATTCTGGTGTCAACATTCTGAATGCCAACTTTTAATACTAAACCCCCAAACCACACACCATCAAATCCACAGAGATATATATATATATATATATATATATATCTTACGTCCTAGAGCATGCTGGGGTCCACATTAGTACCATGGGGTATAGATGGGTCGATTAGGAGCCACTGGCACTTTAAGAGTTTGAGTGGGCTGGCTCCTCCCTCTATGCCCCTCCTACCAGACTCAGTTTAGAAAATGTGCCCGGAGGAGCCTACAGGGCTTCTCTAGTAAAAGTTTTTTTAAGAGTTTATTATTTTACAGGGAGGCTGCTGGTAACAGCCTCCCTGCTTCGTGGGACTAAGGGGGGGAGTATTGTCCGCCCCAAGGGGTCTGAACCACTATCTCCGGTGACAGGACACTGAGCTCCTGAGGGGATTGATCGATCGCCGAAGAGGGGATCGCTCACCCCAGCAGCATGCCGCCACCCCGTTACATAGCCAGAAGACTTGTGGTGAGTTAGTCACCGGCCCCCCTAGCAAGCGGCGAGCCAGTGTGAAGATGGCAACAGGGTATGGAGCGCAGTACTAACTGTGCTCCGGGGCTCAGCGGTACATAGTGCGGCACTGTGAGGGGCGCCCTGAGCCAGTGCCTACACCCTACACTGGTCGGCAAGCCTGTTAGGGACTCCGGATCACTGCCAGCACATACCTCAGGCCAGTATAATTCAAACAGAGAGTGGGAAGCAGCGCCATGAAAGGGGATGGAGCTTCTCCTCAGAGCGGACCCAGCAGCGTTCAGCACCATTTTCCCTGCCTGCAGAGACGCTGAAAGGGAGAACTGTGCGTCCTCATCAACTCCAGCCATCTTACAACGGTACAAGGGGGTTGTAGAAGGGGGGGGAGGCTGTGTACAGACTGTGTAACCTATTAAGGTACACAGTCAGCGCTGGGTAGTGGCTGTTTTCTATCCAAGAAGCGCTGTGTGTGGGTTGGCTCCGATCTCTATGTCTTTCTTGGCATTCTTGGGGGGAAACTCTGCCTTTCCCTGTGTGTGTGTGTGGAGTGTTTGTGGTCTCCATTAAGCTATGTCCAGGGACTCTGTGTCATATGCTGCAGAGGATATGTCATTTCATGATGATCCCATTCCATGTTATCAGGATTGCACTGTGTTAGCACAGGTCCCAGCAAAGGAGCTTGAGTGGTTAGCCTCTCTTAAGAGTATGATTTCTCAGATTTCTACTAGAGTTGCACAAAATGAGTCTGCAACTCAGGTTTTACAGAACTCTATGGCTGTTTGGTCCGGTTCTGTTGCCTCTGGGCCCCTGATGCACGCTCCCAAAAATGTGCTCCTGCCCTAATTATGCAGGATGACACGGATACCGACTCTGACACAGCAGACGGTGATGGGGATGTACTGCGGGGGGCAGCATCTCTTGCAAAAGAGGTGCAGTTGATGATAGAGGCCATTAGAGATGTATTGAATATTGCTGATAAAACACCTGAGCAGGTTTAGGAGGCTTACTTTACAGACAATAAGAAAGCATGGCTAACCTTCCCTGCGTCTAAAGTATTAAATACTATTTTTGAGAAAGCGTGTGAAAACCCGGAGAAAAAATTTCAGATCCCTAGAAAGGTTCTGGTTGCTTTTCCTTTCCCTGAGGAAGATAGGAAAAAATGGGAAAATCCACCCATAGTTGACGCGTCTGTATCCTGACTCTCAATAAAGGTGGTTTTACCTTTCCCAGGATCTACCGCGTTAAAAGAACCAGCTGATCGTAAAATTTACGCTACGCTCAAATCCATATACATGGCTTCAGGGGCGATACTACATCCTACTATTGCCTGTGCATGGATTAGGCTATAGTAAAGTGGTCAGGTACATTACTTGAAGATTTGGATACAGTGGATAAAGGTGATGTTGAATTGTTTTTATGTAACATTCAGGTTTCTGCAGGATTTATGGTGGAATCCATGAAGGACCTGGGTTCGATGGCTGCAGGGATATCTTCCATGTCTGTCTCAGCTCGCAGAGGACTTTGGCTGCGCCAGTGGTCTGCCGATGGACACGGAATCCAGGAGAGGTGTGGAGACCCTACCCAACACAGGTCAGGCTCTCTTTGGGGAAGCGCTGGATGCGTGGATTTCCACAGCTACCGTGGGTAAGTCATCTTTTCTTCCCTCATCTACACTGGCAATGAAGAAACCTTTCACTTCTCCTGCATCACAGTCCTTCCGGGCTACTGAAGCAAGAAAGGCCAAGCCATCTAACACCTTCTTTAGGGTAGGTCGGCCAAATCCAAGAATCCTTCTGCCGCAGGTTCCAAGGAACAGAAGCCTGTTTCAGGTACGCCTAATTCCTCAGCATGACGGTGGACCACGTGGACTGGAGGTGGGGCCAGTGGGGGCGAGACTCAGGCATTTCAGCCATGTCTGGGTGTCGTCCGGCCTGGATCCCTGGGTGCAAGATATTGTGTCCCAGGGGTACAGGCTGGAGTTTCAAGATCTCCCTCCTCACCAATTCTACAAATCAGGTTTACCAGCTTTGCTGGCAGACAGGGCTATCCTACAGGAAGCCATCCATAAGTTGGTGGAGTCACAGGTCATTGTACCAGTTCTACCCCATTTGCAAAACAAAGGTTACTATTCGAACCTTTTCGTGGTACCGAAACCGGATGGTTCGGTCAGGCCCATTTTGAACTTAAAGTCACTAAACCCCTTTCTGAGGGACTTCAAGTTCAAAATGGAGTCTCTGAGTGTGGTGATATCAGGTCTGGAGGAAGGGAATTCCTGGTATCCCTGGATATCAAGGATGCGCACCTCCACATTCCGATTTGGCCGCTTTTCTCCTGTTAGTCATTTTCTGTTCCAGGCCCTGCCATTCGGCCTCTCCACAGCAGCGAGGGTATTAACCAAGGTGATGGTGGAGATGATAGTTCTCCTCCACAGACAGGGGGTGTACATAATTCCGTATCTGGACGATCTGCTGATAAAGGCTTCGTCCAAGGAGAAGCTGTTGCAGTCCATTGTTCTCACGACCCATCTACTCAGGGAACATGGTTGGATCCTGAATCTTCCAAAATCACATTTCTAGCTGACCAGGAGGTTGTCCTTTCTGAGAATGATCCTCGACACGGAAGTGCAGAGGGTGTTTCTTCCGGAGGAGAAAGCGTTGGTGATACAAACAATGGTCTGGGATGTCCTGAAGCCAGCCCGGGTGTCGGTTCATCAGTACGATCGTCTTCTGGGGAAGATGGTGGCCTCTTACGAGGCTCTGCAGTACGGGAGGTTTCATGCTCAGCCCTTCCAACTGGATCTCCTGGACAAGTGGTTGGGATCTCATCTACACATGCACCAGAGAATACATCTGTTGCCAAAGGCAAGGATTTCACTCCTCTGGTGGCTACAATTACCTCACCTTCTGGAGGGCCGCACGTTTGGGATTCAGGACTGGATCCTTCTAACCACGGATGCAAGTCTACGGGGCTGGGGCGCAGTCACTCAAGGGGAGACCTTCCAAGGAAGGTGGTCAAGTTTGGAAGCCAGCCTGCCAATAAACATTCTGGAACTAAGAGCCATCTACAACGGTCTTCTCCAAGCGGCCCATCTTCTGCGAGATCGGGCATTCAAGTGCAGTTAGACAATGTAACGACAGTAGCTTACATAAACCGACAGGGCGGAATGAAGAGCAGAGCTGCAATGTCAGAGGTAACAAGAATCATCCTCTGGGCAGAAAAACACGAGTTGGCGTTGTCAGAGATCTTCATTCTGCGAGTAGACAACTGGGAAGCGGACTTCCTCAGCAGACATTATCTCTATCCAGGGGAGTGGGGACTCCATCCGAAGGTGTTCACGGAGGTAACAGACCTTTGGGGAGTACCTCAAATAGACATGATGGCCTCTCATCTCAACAAGAAGCTTTGGCGGTATTGTTTCAGGTTGAGGGACCCGCAAGCCGTGACGGTGGACGCCCTAGTGACTCTGTGGGTGTTCCAGTCGGTGTATGTGTTTCGTCCACTTCCACTCATGCCTGAACTCTTGTTCTCCATATGAGTACTCTAAAACTCATAAGGAGAACAAGAGTTCAGGCAATCCTCATTGCTCCGGACTGGCCAAGAAGGGCTTGGTACGTGGTTCTTCTGGATCTACCGCTAGAAGAGCTGAGGCCTCTCTCTCTTCGGGAGGACCTGCTGCAGCAGGGGCCATACGCATATCAAGACTTACCGCGGCTACGTTTGACGGCATGGAGGTTGAACGCCAGATATTAGCTCGGAAGGGCATTCCGAACAAGGTTATTCCTACCCTGATACAGGCTAGGAAAGTAGTAACGTCTAAACATTACCATCGTATTTGGAAAAAATATGTATCTTGGTGTGAATCCAAGAAGTTTCCAATGGTGGAGTTTCAACTGGGACGGTTTCTCCTCTTCCTGCAAGCAGGTGTGGATATGGGCCTGAGGTTGGGATCCGTAAAGGTCCAGATTTCGGCCCTATCCATTTTCTTCCAGAAACAGTTGGCTTCCCTCCCTGAGGTTCAGACTTTTCTGAAAGGGGTTCTGCACATCCTACTTCCCTTTGTGCCGCCTATGGCACCCTGGGATATTAACGTGGTGTTACAGTCCCTCCAATCGGATTGGTTCGAGCCTCTACTGGAGGTTGAGGCACTGGCGTTTCTATAATGGGTGCAGTGTGTGCGGTGCACATGGGCCACTGAGTCCAGAGGGGGCCCC
Organism: Pseudophryne corroboree; assembly: GCF_028390025.1. NCBI lineage: Eukaryota > Metazoa > Chordata > Amphibia > Anura > Myobatrachidae > Pseudophryne > Pseudophryne corroboree. The sequence goes on from NC_086445.1 coordinate 812,967,561, forward strand.
CACTGCACACACTACACCCATTTTTAAAATACTCACCCCTCCGAAGTCCAGTGCCGGCATCCGCAGCGCCGTTAGAACACAGTGAAAATGGCCCAGCGCCCATTTTCACGGAGTTCTGCGCATGCGCAGTAGAGTCTGAGCCCTCTAGTGCTCAGACTCTACAGCGCTCCGGGCAGAGAGGAGGGGGCCCGATGGAGGAGGCTGAATACGGGCCTCCTCCTCTCTTAAAATGCACCTCGGTTGAGGTCAAGTTTCTCACGTGGAAGGCTGTCACTTTGTTGGCCTTAGCTTCTGCTAGACGTGTGTCGGAGTTGGGGGCTTTATCTTGTAAGAACCCCTACTTGATCTTCCATGAAGATAGAGCTGAGTTCCGGACACATCAGCAGTTCCTTCCGAAGGTTTTGTCAGCATTTCATATCAACCAACCTATTGTGGTACCAGTTGCTACTGACTCCTCAATTTCATCAAAGTCCTTGGATGTTGTAAGGGCTCTGAAATTTTATGTGAAGAGGACTTCTCGTCACAGAAAATCAGACTCTGTTTGTCCTGTATGATCCCAAGAAACTTGGGTGTCCTGCTTCTAAGCAGATGATCTCTCGCTGGATCAGGTTCACTATCCAGCATGCATATTCTGCGGCAGGATTGCCATGTCCTACGTCTGGTAAGGCCCACTCTACTCGTAAGGTGGGTTCTTCCTGGGCGGCTGCCCGGGGTTTCTCGGCTTTACAGCTTTGCCGAGTGGCTACTTGGTCAGGGTTGAACATGTTTGCTAAGTTCTACAAGTTCGATACTTTGGCCTCTGAGGACCTTAGGTTTGGTCAGTCAGTTCTGCAGGAGCCTCCGTGCTCTCCCATTCTGGGAGTTTTGGTACATCCCCATGGTACTAATGCGGACCCCAGCATTCTCTAGGACGTAAGAGAAAATAGGATTTTAATTACCTACCAGTAAATCCTTTTCTCGCAGTCCGTAGAGGATGCTGGGCGCCCGCCCAGCGCTTCGTGATCCTGCAGTGGTTACTTAGTTCAGTACTGCTTAGTTCTTGGTTAAGTACTGTTTTTGTTACTTGGTAAGTAATATTGCTCAGCAGTAGCTGATGTCTCAAGCTAGTTTGCTTGGTTTGCCTTGTGTGTGAGCTGGTGTGAATCTCGCAACTATCTGTGTAAAATCCTTCTCTCAAAGTTGTCCATCTCCTCGGGCACAGTTTCTAGACTGAGTCTGGTAGGAGGAGCCAGCCCACACTCTCAAACTCTTAAAGTGCCAGCGGGCTCTTAATGGACCCGTCTATACCCCTGTACTAATGTGGAACCCAGCACCCTGTATGGACTACGAGAAAAGGATTTACCGGTAGGTAATTAAAATCCTATTTTTTAACGCCTGCTTTTCTTATAAAAATACATGTTTATTTTTCAGTGTATAGTATACTAAGTTTGTATTTCTGTTCATTTCCCAGATAAATAAAGTATTGAAAAGCAGCCAAACCCAGGCCAAGACAGACATGAAAGCAGTGCCTGGCATGGCTGACAATTTCTTTATCTCACATAACATAACACAGGACTCAGGAAATTAAACATTCCGCAGAAGCTGCTGCTCATCTTCTACACAGCGATCGTAGAATTGGTCTTATGTTCCTCGATCAGTCTGGTATGGAGCTGCCAATGAGAGTGACAGACGGAGGCTGCAAAGGGTGGTGAGGACAGCTGAAAAGATATTTGGGGTTGACCTGCATCCCATCCAGGAATTATACCAGTCAAGGGTCAGGAAGCGAGCGGAGAAAATGGTGGCAGATATGCAGCACCCAGGTCACAAACTGTTTGAACTGCTTCCATCAGGCAGACGCTACAGGTCCATTCACGCGAAGTTGACCAGATCCATTAAAAGCTTCTTCCAACTAGGGGGTAAATTTACTAAGGTGGGAGATTTTTAGAACTGGTGATGTTGCCTATAGCAACCAATCAGAATGTATCTATTATCTTCTAGAAGCAGCTAGACAAATGTTAAGTAGAATCTGATTGGTTGCTATGGGCAACATCACCAGTTCTAAAAAAAACTCCCACCTTAGTAAATTTACCCCTAGCTGTCCACCAGATGAACAATATATAAAAAGTGTAACATGTCTAATATGTCTAATATGTTGAGTCTATCATACAGTTGCAATGTGCAGTATGAACTCATACGTGTAATGTTTGTAATGTATGCTACATTTTTCCCCCTTCTTATGCTATGTATTCCCCCTTCATGTTGCTGCTTGGTGATGCACTGTACTGCAAAAAATTCCTAGTGTACGTGAATACACCTGGCCAATAAAAGCTGATTCTGATTCTGATAACTGTCAATAAGAGCCGGCTGGTGTCTAGTGCAGGGCGAAATGGGCCTAATTCAGAGTTGATCGCAGCAACAAATTTGTTAGCAGTTGGGTAAAACCATGGGGGTCATTCCGAGTTGATTGCTCGCTAGCTGGTTTTAGCAGCTGTGCAAACACTATGCCGCCGCCCACTGGGGAGTGTATTTTAGCTTAGCAGAAGTGTGAACGCATGTGCAGCCGAGCTCTGCAAATACAGTTCGTGCAGTTTCAGAATAGCTCTGAACCTACTCAGCGCTTGCGATCACTTCAGCCTATTCGTGTCCGGATTTCACGTCATACACACGCCCAGCCACGCCTGCGTTTTTTCAGACACGCAAGCGTTTTTGCAAACATTCCCTGAAAACGGTCAGTTGACACCCAGTAACGCCCCCTTCCTGTCAATCTTCTTGCGGCCGCCAGTGCGAAGAATAACTTTGCTAGAACCTGAGAACAACCACAAAGAGATTTGTACCCGTACGTCACGCGTGCGCATTGCGGGGCATACGCATGCGCAGAAATGCCGTTTTTTTTCACCTGATCGCTGCACTGCGAAAATCGGCAGCTAGCGATCACCTCGGAATGACTCCCCTTTTGTGCACTGCAGGTGTGGCAGATATAACGTGCAGAGAGAGTAAAGGGCCCTAAACACTGGCAGATCTCACTGCACGATATGAACGTTCTCGATCATCTCGTGCAGTGTGTAGGCACCAACGATTAACGATGTGCGGCCCCGCGCTCGTTAATCGTTGGTGCCCCGTCGGTTATGCATGCAGGCAGAGCTGGCGCCAGCCGCTCAGCAAAGGGATGCAGTGCAGGGAGGCGCCAAACTGAAGAGGCGCTCAGCCTCTCCCTGCTCTGCATCCCTTGCTGCTGCCAGCTGCCGCTGCACCTGTCACCCTAGATGACAGGAAGCGGAGCTGGCAGCTTGCAGTGCGGTTCCCCCTCCTCCTCCCCAGAAAGTGTGCACGCAGTGTGTGGCCTGGGCCACCCACAGCCTACACACAGCGCCGCTGCCATCCCGGCCCTAGCTGCCTAGAGGGTTGGGGGCATGGCCTAATCGCGGGAGCCGTGGCCACGCCCCTTTATGAAAACAAAATTGTTTTTTTAAAAAGTGTTTGCTGTTCAGAGCAGGGTAGGTGTAGTATCTGCTCCCTGAGGCCCCAGCACTCAGCCCCTGAGCCCTTCAGCCAGGGTCAATTCAAGGGGGGACTGTGATCACTGTGATCACAATACACCCATACAGGAACAATAACATTAGCAGCAGCCTCTCAGCCCCACTGCAGCACAGCACACTGTAGCATGTGCTGTGCTGCCAAGATGAGAGCTGCTGCTGCCCAGTAAGGTGGGAGGGGGTTGGGAGTGCAGGGGACCAGGCCCCCCCCCCCCCCCCGGGCCCCTTCATCAGTCCCAGGCCCGGGTAATTAGCACCCGCTCCCGCCCCCTCTCGGGGTCACTGACAACATCCTACAGAGCCAGTGGAGTAACGGAGCCTGCGAGAAACCGGAGAAGAAGGGAGAGGAGGAGCAGCGCCCGAGCCGGGACCTCCTGCAGGTACCGGGGCCGCACTGTGGAGGGAATGAAGGCTGTACCTGACATAGGGGGTCATTCAGAGATGAACGCAGATCGCTGCATACGCAGCCGGATCTGCGTTCACCTCTGCACATGCTCAAGACCGCCCAGCCGGACACTACTGTGCAGTGTAATGTGACTAGCGGACACTACTGTGCAGTGTAATGTGACTAGCGGACACTACTGTGCGGTGTTATGTGACTAACGGACACTACTGTGCGGTGTAATGTGACTAACGGACACTACTGTGCGGTGTAATGTGACTAACGGACACTAATGTGCAGTGTAATGTGACTAACGGACACTACTGTGCAGTGTAATGTGACTAGCGGACACTACTGTGCGGTGTAATGTGATGTGCGGTGTAATGTGAAGTGGCATGTGTAAAAGGGAACTCTACCTGGCTCAGTGTAAAAGGAAACTCTACCTGGAATAATGTGTGACTGGCTCTACCTGGTGCAATATGTAAAAGGGGGCTGTATCTGGCGTAATGAATATAAAGGGCACCACCTGGTGTAATGTATATAAGTGGTACTATTGTGTGGTGTAATTTTGAATAATGGAGACTACTGTGCATGCATCATAATTATTTTACGCCCCAATACTTTAGGTAATTTTTTTATGACCGTATATTGACGGATCTTGAGGGGGGCACCTAAATGTCTAGTTACAGCTCTGAGGATGAGATAGGTCACATTTGTATTTGTAGAAAGGTGCAAAATTGATAGGTTGCAGGAGGGCGCCGAACACCCTAGCACCGGCCCTGCATGCAGGCCAATATGGACAAGATTGTCCATATTAGCATGCATTGTTATAGAGCCGGGTGATGGGGGGAGTGAAGAAACTTCACTCCCCTCGTCACCTCTTCCCCGCCGCCGGGTCACTTGTCTGCCATATCGGCGGTCGGGCAGCTCGGCGGCTGGTCGCCCAGTCTGTAGGGCCCTTTAGATTTGGGTGGGGTGTGTTCAAAGTGAAATCAAAATTGCAGTGTAAAAATAAAACAGCCAGTATTTACCCTGCACAGAAACAAAATAACCCACCCAAATCTAACTCTCTCTTTGCACGTTATATCTGCAGTGCACATGGTTTTGCCCAACTGCTAACAAATTTGCTGCTGCAATCAACTCTGAATTACCCCCAATGTACACGACTGAACACACATATAATATTGCGAGTTTATTATGAAATACCTGCCATCAAAATCTTGACAACAATTGACCGACAGTCAAATTACCGACAAGGTTAAAATACAGACAAGGTCAAAATACAGACAAGGTCAAAATACTGACATTTAAAATGTCGACAGATCAAAAAGTCGACATGAGTTTTTCATTGTTTTTTGGTGTGTATGTCAAAAGAGGTCGACATGGATACCGTGTAAGTGTACCGCGCCCCCTCGCATGGCGAGCGCACTTCAGACACACTATTATATTCCCCCTCCAGGTCCACTGGGATGGTAAAGTATAAACAAGTTGGTTTCAATGAAAAATACTGAAAAACCCATGTCGACTTTTTGACCTGTCGACATTTAAATGTCGGTATTTTGACTATGTCTGTATTTTGACCTTGTCTGTATTTTGACCTTGTCTGTATTTTGACCGTCGGTCAATGGTTGTCTGTGTTTTGACCGTCGGGATTTTGATTGTAGGTAAATTGACCGCATCCCAATATTAAAACTTAACTTTTAATTTAGTTCCGCATAAAAAAGGTAGGTTTGATACAGAAAAATGTTCAAATACACAAAATATACATATATTGGTAACAATCTTCACAGAAAATGTGTTCAAATGTATAAAGTATATAAATAAATAAAGTAGTTGATAAATTCCACACAGGGAAAGAAGAATCTGATTCAAAATTCATTAACAAAAATCAGGATAAGCCTGATAACAAATTAGGAGCACCTATGGTGAAAAATATATGGAAACAAATATATGCCTGGTTGATCAAGATAAAGGGCACAAATAGATGAAAATGAAATGAAATCACAATTGTAGTGACAATAGGTTATTAGAAATCTATTAGCCTAATTGATCAAGATAGAGGGCACAGGTAAGTATAACTATAAATATAATTCACAATTGAAATGATAATTAACTGATGGTAATCCCCTGGTCGAAGCTATGTTTGCTACCGAGAAGATCCTTATAAGAATTTGATTCCAAACGACATTCATAAGAAAACAAAACCAAGATTGCCAAAAATATTGGTGATCTAAGGTTATTAGGGAGTAGCCAAGAAATAGGTACAGACTTTGAAAATTCGGAAGGTGCTCTAACACTTCTGCTGTTTGTAGTCAGAGATTAAATCTTTGCTGCACCTGATATTCCCAAGTGGTCACCCAGCTGGGTACTAATCAGGCTTATCAACACTTAGCTTCCAAGATCGGATGAGATTGGGCGTTTCCGCTGAAATATGGCAGTAATTGAAACACTATGACACAAATAAGAGAGTGTAATAGAGGATGAGCAACAAGAGTACTTCTGCTGTCCAGTTAATAGCGCAGATTCTCTGTTACTACGGGCATTGCAGAGAGTGGTCTCGCATCTGGATGAGAGGGTACAGAATTATAGGTGAGGTGAGTAGAGGATAGGGAGGGGACCCCACCTTCTGCTGTCCACTGTCTTATGTGTTATAGCGGACAGTGGATGAGAGAGGTAGGTTAGGTTAGGCTCACCTATTAAATAATTGGTAGTAATGCAGATGTGTCCACTGGGACTCTCTGCATTACTACCAATTATTTCATTATTATTATATATATTTCTTTCTTTGTTTGCTAAAGTGATCCTTAGATTTTTCTTCTCGGTAGCAAACATAGCTTCGACCAGGGGATTACCATCAGTTAATTATCATTTCAATTGTGAATTATATTTATAATTATACTTACCTGTGCCCTCTATCTTGATCAATTAGGCTAATAGATTTCTAATAACCTATTGTCACTACAATTGTGATTTCATTTCATTTTCATCTATTTGTGCCCTTTATCTTGATCAACCAGGCATATATTTGTTTTCCATATATTTTTCACCATAGGTGTTCCTAATTTGTTATCAGGCTTATCCTGATTTTTGTTAATTAATTTTGAATCAGATTCTTCTTTCCCTGTGTGGAATTTATCAACTACTTTATTTATTTATATACTTTATACATTTGAACACATTTTCTGTGAAGATTGTTACCAATATATGTATATTTTGTGTATTTGGACATTTTTATGTATCAAACCTACCTTTTTTAATGCGGAACTAAATTAAAAGTTAAGTTTTAATAAATTTACAAATTTCAAAGTGTGCCCCAACACAGAGTCTTTCTTTTTTCTCTTTCCTATTCAATTTATTACTGACTCTGGGAGCACCACCAACCTATAATATTTATCAGGTACCTTTTTAAAGGATCTCTATGCTCAGTATTGTTGGTTAGTCTAACAGTTTTCTACAAGTTTTGTACAAACCCATGTTCATTGCTATAATAACTTTCCTGTGCGGAACCAAACCAAACCTCTCTGTTAATCGCATCCCAATATTGCAATGTTGTTAGCATTGCAGGAGCCTACGCTTATTTTATTTATTTTTTTTGTCCTAGGCCTCAAGTTTCCAAGCCATATCTGCATTAAGATAGACTCTCCCAGTTCGTCACATGAGAGTCACTTTTCCATCCACACAGATTGCATGGCTCTGACACTTATCAACAAATGGGACAGATCAAGGTCTCTGGCAAACATCAAAGCCAGGGCTTGGAATGGCACCCTGCAGCCTGTACAGCTGCCCAGAGCATCCTGCGGAAGCTCCGGGCAGTGCTGCATTTCCCATTGCTGGCAGCCCCACTCCCATCTGCATGACATCATGATGTTATGCACTCAGAGGCTGTGCCAGCACAGGGTGCTCTACTCTGCTGCCCTGTTATGGCCATGTTAAAAGCCCATACTTCAGTTACCATTCAACTATGACAAAGTTATTGGCTGATTTAACAGTGTGATTGGAGGGGGTCCCTATGTGTTTTAAGTAGAGATGAGCGGGTTAGAGTCTCAGAGAACCGAATTCCCCTGAACATCATGTTCCGAGCCAGAATCCGAGTCCAGCTCAGGTCTTCCAGCCAGACTCGGAGACCAGAACGAGGCAAAACGTCATCATCCCGCTGTCAGATTCTCACAGGTTTTGAATTCCATATAAACAGCCGCACATCGCTGCCCTTTTCACTCCAGACTTGGAGAGTGAGGGAGACAGACCTCTGTCTCACTGTGGGTGGTGGCGTCGGGTGGGGTCAGTGTGTGCTCTGTAGGGGTGCTGTTTCTGTCACTGTGGTGTCCCTGTGCTGTTAGGGGTGCTGTCCTGGCTGTCACTGGTGTTTCATGTGCTGTTAGGGGTGCTGCAGCTGTACATGGGTGTTGCTGTCCTGGGTGTCACCGTGTTGTACAGGGGGCAGGGGCACTGTCCTCTTGTATGCTGTGAAAATACAGGGGTGCTGGCTATAAAAATCTGGGGTGCAACGAAATTAAATGTACACTGGCCCTGTCTTGTATGCTGTAAAAATTCTAGGGTGCAGTGAAAATAAATGTACACTGTCCCTGTCTTGTATGCTGTAAAAATTCTGGGGTGCAGTGAAAATAAATGTACACTGGTCCTGTCTTGTATGCTGTAAAAATTCTGGGGTGCAGTAAAAATAAATGTACACTGGCCCTGTCTTGTATGCTGTAAAAATGCTGGGGTGCAGTAAAAATAAATGTACACTGGCTCTGTCTTGTATTCTGTAAAAATTCTGGGGTGCAGTGAAAATAAATGTACACTGGCCCTGTCTTGTATGCTGTAAAAATTCTGGGGTGCAGTGAAAATAAATGTACACTGGTCCTGTCTTGTATGCTGTAAAAATTCTGGGGTGCAGTAAAAATAAATGTACACTGGCCCTGTCTAGTATGCTGTAAAAATTCTAGGGTGCTGTTGTTAAAATAAAAGTAAACTGGTCCTGTCTTGTATGCTGTAAAAATTCTGGGGTGCAGTGAAAATAAATGTACACTGGCCCTGTCTTGTATACTTTAAAAATACAGGGGTGCTGTTGTTAAAATAAAAAAACACTGGTCCTGTATGCTGTAAAAATACAGGGGTGCTGCTGTTAAAATAAAAGTACACTGGTCCTGTATGCTGTAAAAATACAGGGGTGCTGTTGTTAAAATAAAAGTACACTTGTCCTGTATGGTGTAAAAATACAGGGGTGCTGTTGTTAAAATAAAAGTACACTTGTCCTGTATGCTGTAAAATACAGGGGTGCTGTTGTTAAAATAAAAGTACACTTGTCCTGTATGCTGTAAAATACAGGGGTGCAGTGAAAATAAATGTACACTGGCCCTGTCTTGTATGCTGTAAAAATACAGGGGTGATGGCACTGTCCGCGGTTGCGATGTCTAAGCCTGTCATGCACAACACTGTATTGGAAGAGGAGGCTCCTACCACTATTTGCATGCCCTCTGCAAGTGCTGGGAGGAGCACCGCCAGTCCAGTTGCTGATATTGAGATTGAGGATGTCACTGTAGAAGTACACCAGGATGAGGAGGATATTGGTGTAGCGGGCGCAGAGGAGGATGTTGACGATGAGGATTCTGATGGTGATGTGGTTTGTTTGAATAAGGTACCAGTGGAGACAGTTGTTGGCATGGCATGAAAAAGCCCATTGTCATGCCTGGGCAAAATACCAAAAAAGACACCTCTTCGGTGTGGAATTATTTCTCCACAAATCCGGACAAGAGGTGTCAAGCCATCTGTTGCCTTTGTCAATCCATAATAAGTAGGAGTAAGGATGTTAACCATTTAGGAACATCCTCCCTTATATGTCACCTGCAGTGCATTATCATAAGTCATTGTCAAGTTCAGAAACTTTGGGTAATAGTGTAAGCAGTCCACTGACACCTAAATGATGTGGTTTGTTTGAATATTATTTCTCTGTGAGGATGAGGATGTAAACACTGAAGGGGGAAAAATCTGAGGATGAGGATGACATCTTGCCTCTGTAGAGCCAGTTTGTGCAAGGAGAGATTAATTGTTTCTTTTTTGGTGGGGGCCCAAACAAAGCAATTATTTCAGCCACAGTCATGTGGCAGACCCTGTAGCTGAAATGATTGGTTAGTTAAAGTGTGCATGTCCTGTTTATACAACATAAGGGTGGGTGGGAGGGCCCAAGGACAATTCCATCTTGCACATCTTTTCTTTGCCTCGTCATTCCAGGGGTGCTGCCCTATATGGGGTGCTGCCCCTCTGCCCTATCAGTCCAGGGGTACTGCCCCACTGCCGTTTAAGTCCAGGGGTGCCGTTGCCTGTCTGCTGTGCTGTGTAATTATCCAGAGTTGCTTTCTATGCTGTATAAATCCAGGGGTGCTGCCGTATAATTCCAGGGGTGCTGCTGTACTTGATCCTAGGTTTAAATGAAAGCCTAGAGCAGATATGAAACAAGCTTCAACGTCACAAACAGATTTGTGAAAACATAGCTGCAAAGGTAGAAATGGAAATTGCTATTTTGACTAAGTGTTTTTTAATAAAGTGGTGAGAGATCACATTTGTGGCCAAATTCAGTGTGACTGAGAACGAAGAGACAAAAACATAATCCAGCACAACTGCCGGAGAGGTAAAAGAGAGATTTTCTGCCAGAGCATTAGAGAGAGGTTCTTCTCAATTATTTCATGTTAAGGACTCACTCAAATGAATGACTCTAATCCGTCAACCCTAATTTTGATTTATTATTGATGTTCCACATTTTGGGATTATTTATTTACAAGATGCACATTTGTTGTACAGGGTTTTTTCCTAAGGGCTGCATAGGGTTATCGCAAGACCTTGTGGTGTTAGAAGAACAGAATTTCAGTGATCTTGCAATGCATCAGCTTTCCATTGCACTGCAGTACTAGATGGGTCAGGAACTTCTGTGAGGCACAAACAGTTACTGAATAAGGCCCAGTATGGAGTCTCATCGTGGCTTACAGCCAGGAAGATGTCTGGTTTGCCAGGCTGTGGCATGCTGTGGGCACAGAGGTTAGCATTGCTTCCTCCCACAGTCATACTTATAGTATGAAATTATTTTCAACTGTAGAGTGGTAAACTCCACTAGTGCAGGGGCTCAGTAACAAAAAATGTTTTGCATAATCCTGCTAAGTACTGTACCGAACCCACCCAAACTCAACTTGTCCCATCCGGGGCTGCTGTGGGGGTACAGGAGGGGCTGCTAAAACATCTATGAGGCTGGTTTATTTAAAAATTAAATATGAAAAAAGAAACAAGACACACAGATATGCTCACATGCGTTTAACTGGTAGATGTGAAAAACAAAAATAAGGCAGCTGCCACAAAATATGTAAATAAAAATGCAATAAAAAAATGGGAAAAAAGAAACCCACGAGATTTTCACAAAATAAGTCTCCAGACTCCGTGGAGGGGAAATTATCCAATCCAATAAATCCGAGATTATCTTAATCCCTGAAAATGGAGAAGGGGGTACAAATTTGGAGACTTGTCCCTAGTTTTTAAGTTTTTTCAGTAATGTGGTAATTATGCAGTATATTTGCTTGGTTGAAGTCCTTTCCATTCCACACTAATATACTGTAGGAGTGGAGGTGAAAGCCTGTGTGTTGTTCCAGATTGCGTGTGCCTCTCTCATTTTAATCACCTTCTTGACACTGTCCTTTTCCACTTGCCTCTTCTCATAATGTGAAAAGTCATCAAAGATGGAGGTGGTATGTTTGTAACTAGCTATGATTCGGAGAACTTGGCGAGCTTTTTCCAGGGGGACCACATGTCGCTGAAATGATGGGTTTATTAAACTGTGCATGCCCTGTTTAAACAACATAAGGGTGGGTTTCGAGGGCCCAAGGACAATTCCATCTTGCACCTCTTTTTTTCTTTGCATTATGTGCTCTTTGGGGCACAGTTTTGAAAACTGCCATCCTGTCTGCCACTGCAGTGCCACTCCTAGATGGGCTGGGTGTTTGTGCCGTCCACTTGTGTCACTTATCTTAGTCATCCAGCGACCTTGGTGCAACCTTTTGGCCTAAAAACAATATTGTGAGGTTTGAGGTGTTCAGAATAGACTGGAAATGAGTGGAAATTAATGTTATTGAGGTTAATAATAACATAGGATCAAAATTGTCCCCAAATTCTGTGATTTTAGCTGTTTTTATGGGGGGGTTTTCAAAAAACATCCAGATCCAAAGCCAAAACGAAAACCCGAAAGGGTGGTTTTGGCAAAACCTATCCAGATCCAAAACACGAGCGGGGATCCAGATCCAAAACCAAGACCCAAGAAGTGTCCGCCGCACATCTATAGATTAAAGAAGCAAAACTATCTCAGGTTCGTTGTGGGTATGAACACAAAGCATTTCATTTATACTTAAGAGAATAAAGCATTTCTATTTTATGATTCAGTATGCTCCAGGAAATTAAAGTAGTGTGAGATGCACTCTTTATGGATTTAACAGAAGTAAAGCTGCTGGGCAGGGGAGGATTATTGAGCAGGAGGGTGAGTATGAAAATGAGTTCAAAAGGGCTTGGGGATGCCTGGAGAATGGAAGTTGGGATTCTCCTGTGAGCAGTATATGAGATGAGATCCTATTGTACACATCCTGACCTGAGATCCAAGAGGTTAATAGGCAAATGAGTCATACTTGACTACCCTCCCGTTACGGCTGGGAGGCTCCCAGCTCCCCGGAAAGGCATGCAAGTGTAGCACCCTAGAAATAGATGTATGGAGGGATACTGTGTAATAAGGGAATATGAGTACATATATCAATTGGGTATAGTTGTGTAAGGTAGATAGGTATGGTATAATACTAGTACTTTTATTAATGGTCATAATAATATGGATGGAGCATTGAGGGTATGGAGGGAATCTTCCAGAACCCTCGTGCTGAGAAGGGGGCCGCGAGCCAGAGAGGACCGTTGGAAGACAGACGGTTGAGCTGGGTCTGGAGGGCGAGGAGGTGACGCAGAGGCGGCGGCAGTGAGAGAGGACCCGAACGGAGGCGCGGGAGAGGAGAGAAATAAGGACCGCGAATAGGGTCGGACCGTGAGACTGGGCCACTGAGAGGACGGGCAGGAGGAGAGTTAGAATACGGCTCTCTCCTGCAGAGTCTATGGTGAGCGTCTAGCACCGAGCGATGAGGTGCTGCTGCGCGGAGACCTGACAGTGGGCTGGTGAAGGAGAGAAGGACGGCGCGGAGGGGAGAGCTGTGCACAGAGGTATCTTGTGCTGAGAAGCATTGTATAGCCTCCTAGAGACCTGCTTACCGGAGCACAGCTCTGTTGTCACCTTGGTATGGAGTAGATGAAATGTCAGGAGGAGGAGGTGGGTTAAGGAGGAGTCAAGCACCATATGCCATCCTTTACAGAACTGTGCCCACCCTTATTTAAATGCATTGAGTATATTGGGGGAATAGTCCTTGCCAGTGTGATTGATAGAGGAGTATATTCAGTGAAGCTGCAACCTTAGTTTATCATCATATCTACATTTGCAACTTTATTAATGGGGGAGACGGTACTTATTGCAGCATCAACATATGATGAAAGCCGGTGCAAGAAAAGTAGCTCTACTGAAAGTATTCAGCAGCACAAATAATACAGTCAGAAGGGGGTAATACTCATCATATTACTGGCACCCTATAGAGACTACAACTGGGGATACTGGAAGAGCAATATACTGAAATTGGGAGGCTAATACACCTCTTCCTTGGTTAATGAGACTTTATCGTACATCATTGGGTCCGCAGGGTGGCCAGTATTCTTCAGTATTATCCTGTGATAGCCATTACTATATATGTAAAGAAGTATGTATTGAGAGACATTGTACTAATGTGGATATGATGGGACGTCTATCTACAGCGGCATAGCCTTCCAAGAAATTTTAACGCCATCATTCCGAACAGGATTACTGGAGGGTGGTGGATGTTTTGCTAGAGACTACTTCTAATAGAATGCTATAATTGCATCAGCTGAAGAGAGTTGGGCGTTCCCGAAGTGACTAGAACTGATTGGAGTACCGCCTAGGGTGCTGCCCAGAGCCCAGTAGCACCGAGCAAAGCTTTGGATTACACAGCAGTACACGGAGGAAGATTCACCTTCCCCTACAACATTTGATCAGAGACAGAGGAAAGTGTACCGAGGGGAGGCGGTGGAGCAATATATATCTTGGATGTCATTTGGATACAGACAAAGAGGCTAGTCGAGGCTGGATAGTTAACCCTTTGTATATAAATGAGACCAATAACCTAACTTCGGGTAAATAGAAACAACGTATACTGGTTTAATACTGAGCTCATATATTTTTATTGGTACCAAGGTAACCTTGTTTTTTGTACTGCATGCAAAGGAACTTGTATAGGTCCAGGGTTGAATTGTTATTATTGTTTGTGTGTGTTAATAATATATACATTGAACCATAACTTTATGTACTGGTGGTGTTTTATTGTGTACAACATACTTACCAGGATGGACATCGAATCCAGGTGACGGTATCCCGAGAAGAACTGAGAGACAAAGAAGAACACAAGGGGGGAAATTTACTAAGCTCCCGATTTTGACCGAGATGCCGTTTTTTCATCAAAGTGTCATCTCGGTAATTTACTAAACACTAATCACGGCAGAGATGAGGGCATTCGTAATTTTTTGCAAGTCCAAGTAAAAAATTACGAATGAATACACCATCGGTCAAAACGCGGCTGTTTAAGTATGAATCTCGGTCATTTACTAAGAAGTGCAAAGCAAAAAACAAACAAACACTGCCGTGAAAAATTACAACTCGTAAAAAAGTGATAAAAAAAAACAGACCTACTTTTTTTTTCCGTGATTGGATAGGCATGCAGGGATCCATGAGATCCGTGCATGTATATCAGTGGGAAGGGGTGGGAAAGTTGTTATTTTATTAAAAAAAATTGCGTGGGGTCCCCCCTCCTAAGCATAACCAGCCTCGGGCTCTTTGAGCCGATCCTGGTTGCAGAAATATGGGAAAAAAAATGACAGGGGTTCCCCCATATTTAAGCAACCAGCATCGGGCTCTGCGCCTGGTCCTGGTCCCAAAAATACGGGGGACAAAAAGAGTAGGGGTCCCCCGTATTTTTAAAACCAGCACCGGGCTCCACTAGCTGGACAGATAATGCCACAGCCGGGGGTCACTTTTATATAGTGCCCTGCGGCCGTGGCATCAAAAATCCAACTAGTCACTCCTGGCCGGGGTACCCTGGGGGAGTGGGGACCCCTTCAATCAAGGGGTCCCCCCCCCCAGCCACCCAAGGGCCAGGGGTGAAGCCCGAGGCTGTCCCCCCCCCATCCAATGGGCTGCGGATGGGGAGGCTGATAGCCTTTGTTGTAAAAGAAAAGATATTGTTTTTAGTAGCAGTACTACAAGGCCCAGCAAGCCTCCCCCGCATGCTGGTACTTGGAGAACCACAAGTACCAGCATGCGACGGAAAAACGGGCCCGCTGGTACCTGTAGTACTACTACTAAAAAAATACCCAAAAAAAGACAAGACACACACACCGTGAAAGTATAATTTTATTACATACATACACACATACATACATACTTACCTTAAGTTCCCACGCAGGTCGGTCCTCTTCTCCAGTAGAATCCAAGGGGTACCTGTTGAAGAAATTATACTCACGAGATCCAGGGGTCCAGGCTCCTCTGGAAATCCAGGGGTAATCCACGTACTTGCATAAAATAAGAAAACGGAAAGCCGAGCCACGAACTGAAAGGGGCCCCATGTTTTCACATGGGACTCCTTTCCACGAATGCCAGAAACCCACTCTGACTGATGTCTAAGTGGGTTTCTTCAGCCAATCAGGGAGTGCCACGTTGTAGCACTCTCCTGATCGGCTGTGTGCTCCTGTACTGAGTGACAGGCGGCACACGGCAGTGTTACAATGTAGCGCCTATGCGCTACATTGTAACCAATGCTGGGAACTTTCTGCTCAGCGGTGACGTCACTTTAGGTCAACCGCAGGGCAGAAAGTTCCCATCATTGGTTACAATGTAGCGCATAGGCGCTACATTGTAACACTGCCGTGTGCTGCCTGTCAGTGAGGACAGGAGCACACAGCCGATCAGGAGAGTGCTACAACGTGGCACTCCCTGATTGGCTGAAGAAACCCACTTAGACATCAGTCAGAGTGGGTTTCTGGCATTCGTGGAAAGGAGTCCCATGTGAAAACATGGGGCCCCTTTCAGTTCGTGGCTCGGCTTTCCGTTTTCTTATTTTATGCAAGTACGTGGATTACCCCTGGATTTCCAGAGGAGCCTGGACCCCTGGATCTCGTGAGTATAATTTCTTCAACAGGTACCCCTTGGATTCTACTGGAGAAGAGGACCGACCTGCGTGGGAACTTAAGGTAAGTATGTATGTATGTGTGTATGTATGTAATAAAATTATACTTTCACGGTGTGTGTGTCTTGTCTTTTTTTGGGTATTTTTTTAGTAGTAGTACTACAGGTACCAGCGGGCCCGTTTTTCCGTCGCATGCTGGTACTTGTGGTTCTCCAAGTACCAGCATGCGGGGGAGGCTTGCTGGGCCTTGTAGTACTGCTACTAAAAACAATATCTTTTCTTTTACAACAAAGGCTATCAGCCTCCCCATCCGCAGCCCATTGGATGGGGGGGACAGCCTCGGGCTTCACCCCTGGCCCTTGGGTGGCTGGGGGGGGACCCCTTGATTGAAGGGGTCCCCACTCCCCCAGGGTACCCCGGCCAGGAGTGACTAGTTGGATTTTTGATGCCACGGCCGCAGGGCACTATATAAAAGTGACCCCCGGCTGTGGCATTATCTGTCCAGCTAGTGGAGCCCGGTGCTGGTTTTAAAAATACGGGGGACCCCTACTCTTTTTGTCCCCCGTATTTTTGGGACCAGGACCAGGCGCAGAGCCCGATGCTGGTTGCTTAAATATGGGGGAACCCCTGTCATTTTTTTCCACATATTTTTGCAACCAGGATCGGCTCAAAGAGCCCGAGGCTGGTTATGCTTAGGAGGGGGGACCCCACGCATTTTTTTTTATTATTTTACAGTGTTTAATTAAAAAAAAAAAAAAAATAAACCCCAGCACGGATCACACAGATCCGGCCGAGATTGATTGTAAAAAAAGTCGGCAGTGTTTTGCTAATCACTGCCGTAAAAATAGAAAAAAAAACACGAATGACATCGACATCGGAACAAAAGAAAAACCCGAATACGACAGCTTAGTAAATTAGTCGTAATCAATTCAAAAAGTTGCAGTTTTACTCTTTCGATGTCATTCGTGATTGAACTTTGACCTGAATCTGGAAAATACGAATCTTAGTAAATTTACCCCAAGGTATTAAAAAGAGTATTTTGATTATTGTGTGTAAGGAGTGATACAAAAATATAAGTTTCACTATTATCAATCTCATCATGATCACGCTCTCATGTGTTTTTAGCACAAAATACAAAGAACAGAATGAGTAAACATTCTGAAGATAGTACTTGTTACCCATTACATGCCAGGTTGCATACTGACTATATACAATTCATGTTTTTAACTTCATTGTATTATAGGAGTGCTTTATGTTATATCTTTAGAATGGTGGTTGGTGTTTGTTATGAATATAATATGGTGTTTTTAATAGGACAAGAAGGGGGAAATATATATTTAATACAAGGGAAATATATATATATTTATTACAAACTATGTTCTGTGTGTGTCAGTATTCCTGACACAGGTATATTTTACAAGCAAGGGCAATGTCCATTGTCTGGTTATATGAGACAGACAAAAACAAGACAAGTGTTTGGAGTTGGACATATGTCAACATTGTAATGTTTGCGTCTTCATATTAAGACAATGGTGTTTTCACCTTGTGTGTTAATCTATATAATCCATGTTACACATTGGTATTTTTATGTTATTTCTAACACTCAAAATTGAGGCAACAGTGCCCCCTACTGTTTCTTAGCATTTATGTATATGTCATAATATGAACTTTGGACACATGAAATACCCTTACTCAGGAGTTCTTCAGCCTATATAAGATAGAAATTTGCAATGTTAAAGTAGCCTAGATAGCCTGGATGAACCAGGATGATCTGAAAATAACTCAGCCTCTAGACGAAGAGGGCGAGGCTCCTGAGTATGATGTGATTGCTGTATCGAACTGGATCTACTGAATTAATCCATAACCTTATCTAAGTATACAATAAATTCATATTTATATATTCAAGTTATTTTGTTGAAGTACTTTTCTGGGAATCCACCCATCTGGGTCTCCTCGAACTTAACCCACCTGTAACATTTGGCGAGCCAGCCAGGAGACCCCGTTTGGACCCCAGAAAGTGCTATATATTTTGTGTAAGAAAAATGTTTAAAAGGTTATTCAGTAAGAAGCGGGCAAGTGTTCCATCATATCTAAATAGATCCGGACACTGTTATGATATTTTGGAGACGGACGCTAAATACATGCAACGAATCAGTACTGTAAGTCCTTTAGAAGATTTACAGAATGTTGATTTAAGTATTTTTTTGGAAAATGAGTATCGAGCCGTGACTGCAATTAAGAAGCTCAATGCACAGGCTGTCTGTAAACTCGTTTTACAGGTACAGGAAGTGCTGATAGAGCGAGATGCACTAAGGGAACAAAATACTGTACTACGAACTTGTGTATGGTCCCAGGAACAGTGTACCAGTGAATTGCAGACACAGTTTGAAAATTATGTTGTAAAAAGAGTGAATTGTAAGAAACAGCTGGGTAAAAAGCCGAAACATGATTCTGTGCAGATACGCACATTGATTACCTCCAAAAGTGGGAACAGTTAGATAGTGATTCTGAGGTAGAATATGAGGAAGATGTAACAGGGCAGCTGCACTCTGTCAGACATACTACTTGCACTTCCTCACAAGAGAATAGACAAATTGAAGATGGGACGCCTAATCAGTTTGTTTGCACTAACTGTATACAAACCACAGTAGATAATAAGAATGTAGTTAAAACTGCAGATGTAACAAAGGATGTTGACATTCTCAGACAACAGTGTGAAGTTTTAGCCCTCTCACATAGTTTCAGCCCAGATAGTGATGAAATCAAGGGGGGCTGTTCAGAGTTAGGAGGGACTGATGTTGATAACCACAAGATTTCACAAACTGCATGTGTGAAAGGGGGGTTTGATTTACACAATACAGAGAGGGGAGAGAATTGCTGCTCCATGCAGAATATCACAGACACAGCCCAAACTGTGATAATAAATTGCCAGACAGAAATGACCATACACATTGACACTACGGATAAGGGCAACAATGATTCTGAGCAGAAATGTGAATGTGGGGTGGTAGAAGATTCTTTTAAAAAAGTTACATGGGAAAACATACTGAATGATTTCAAGCTTCTTGCTGAAAAAAGTGAACAAGATGTGTTTCATGAGCAAACATGCAAAGTAAACTGGATACCTGATAATTGTATACCAGCTGATGACACACAGGCTGGGAGATACTCATTCAACAAGGGGGTTGGTAAGACACTGATAAAGATTTACGATGTGCAACCCACTACAGACAAACTGTCTGATAACAGAGAGCAACAGAGAGTTAGAAACACACTGATTTGGGGATTTAGTTCAGATTTTGTGTTTGGTACTGAAATTCGAACCCCAATGTATTCAATGGTATTGAAACTGTTGAAAGATGCGCAGTTACCAACGACAACCGCAAATCTACTTGCTGGACTTGTCAAATTTAAACCATTGTTGACAGAGATAACAGAACTGTCTAATTTGGATTTTTCCATAAGCACAGCTCCACGGTGGGAGGAACTATTGGAAGATGGAGTTAAATACTGGTTTATGTATAATTTTGTCACATTTACAGATGAAGACCAAGAGTGGACAGCTGATGCAGTGTTGCAGCAACCTTTACAGACTGTCAGACTTCAGACAGAAGCCGTTGCATAGACAATAACTCCAGTACCTCTTTGCTTTGAAAACTGGACAATTGTCAAGCCTATTTGGATGGTTGATGACATGGAACATACTGACAAATACGCCTATGTCTTGAAGGGCGTGCAGACACAAGAACTGAGTACAAAGCGTGGTGTGCAAGTTGTCACAGATACAACACTGATGGTGCTAAGATGCTGGGTTCAAATACTGATGCTGTTGTCAAGCCATGGAAGAGTGGAAGCTTCATTCCAGCAAGCTCAAGTCAGAGGTATTGCCTGTATCCAGACCATGGTTGATATTACAGAGAACTGTCAAGTTTACCAGCAGTTGAAAATGTGGAGTATTTTCCCTGACACTGAAAAAGGGCACATGAACTTTGAAATATAAACTGCACAAGTATGGCAATTTGAATATAATTTCCTGACAAGAAGAAGGATGCTGTATTTAACAGCTACAGAACATCGTCATCCAGGAGTGAAGTTGTCTCAAGCAGAGAGAAGCAAGATAAGAGACTATCCCGATGTTGACAAATACTTAAATACTTTTTTGTTGTTATTATGGGATGTCCAAGAAGATTTGAGCAGACAGACACCCATTTTGCAGACACAAACAAGAGTATATTGGTTCTTTAATGATTCATACCATTCACAAAACTGACATCAGTATGATTGAAGGAATGGATGTGTTGTTTAGGAAACAGGATTGTTCATGCATATGCAAATTGGTGTTTAGAGCAGACTGTATGTATATATGCTTTATTAACCAGAGGGTGGTAAAAGCTTGAATTTTTGGGGAATATTTTCTGTTTTTTTTCACAAAAACACACAGCTATGATAAGATTGTTCTGTAGAAATGTTTAGAAATAAAAACAGGAAGAAGAGATATTAGTAGTAGGATAAAGACATTTTTATTTTGTTTTAATGTGATGGTTTATCTCACACTGTCTATTGTTCTTAAGCCAACAGGCTGATTACTTCTACACTCGTTGAAAGAGGAGATGAGAGGACTTCACTTGAGAGGTGCCTGTGATGACTATGACTAGAGAGAAGTTTCTTATACAAGAAAGAGACCATGAAGATAATACATTTGCACAAGATGGATGACACAGCATCTACATAATTATGGAAAATTGAACTTGAACCATATATTGCATGGATTCATACATTCAGCAATATCCCAAGACTTTATTGAACTAGACTTTACAGACATTATTTACCCTTTGACAGCCCATATCAAGCGAGTACCAAAGTTAAAGGAGGAGTAAATAAATACTGACAATGATCCAGAATATGATATCCTGGTTTAATACAACAAATTGATTCTCTGGATTAAAAATGTTGCTCATAGGAATCCTACATCTAAAAGGATGCTTTGCTTATGTTTTTTAAAATAATATTTGGTGATTTAAATGTGGTATATAGTCAATAGGTAAATGTTGTTCTTGTTTAGAAAATGTTAAGATGATAACTGATACAGGATATAACTTGCAAGGTATATGGTGCAAAATCACTGAGAGCAGGGGGTGGAGTGTAAGGAGTGATACAAAAATACAAGTTTCACTATTATCAATCTCATCATTTTTTGGATGGTTGTTTGGGGAATTTCTTGGCGCTCCAAAGAGTCTCTGCTGCCTCCTACTTTAGTCCCGGATCTATCCCAATAGATCCAAAATGAAATATGTAGACAGTGGAAAAAGTGGAAAAAAGAGGGATGGCGCTGAGAATAATTCGTTAATACTTATCTGTACGTCAGGATATCCTGATGTTGTAGGTGTTGTAGGTGGTCTTCCTTCTCCTTCTGTTTTTCTTTGAAGGTAATCTTCCAAAGAATTTCAGATGGTGTATGTGAATAGAAGAATTGGAATGACTAGGTTATGTTCTAGTTCCAATTTTTTCTATGTAGATTATGCAATATGAAAATTGTTGCCGGATATATCTGGCTTACACAATAAATAGTTGCTTTAAATGGTGATTGGAGCTAGAGTATCTCTCAATCATGCGCACTTTTTTAGGGTGAGTGCGTACCTCCACTTACACTATAACAGTAGTTGGTAAACTTATAAAGGTATCTTTTCTCCCCTTTGTCAGGATTTCAGCTGATGTTAAAAATACATAGACATCTGCAGAAGGCGTACCTAACTTACACTTGTTAGGTGCAATATCCTCCTATAAAGGTATCTTTATAAGTGTAGGAAGTCGTACCGGTACTCACGATGTTAATGTGTGTCACAATCGCATCAAGGTATCTTTGTTCTTCAAGAAGATAGAAGCTCATATATGATAAAATTAAAAAGGGTTTATTTTCTTTTTACAAAAAAGACAATGATAAGATCCAAAAAAAGGTTAAAAGAAAATTAATACATATTGGCTGCCGGAGGGCACCGCCCGTTTTGTGGATCTAGGAAGACCAACCAAGTCTGTGCATAGGAACCGGTAACTATGAAACTGAGATGGAAAAAATAATAAATGGTCGTACCTTCAATCCAAAAGGCGGGCGGTGTGGTGTCCAGCAGGCAATGGTCCTCATCCAACGCGTTTTGAGTATACTACTCTTTTTCAAGGCTGATGGAGGACTGTGTTTGCTGGGTATTTATGGTAAAAAACCGGAAATTAAGAAAATGACATCACTTCCGGTTCCGGTGTATCTCGGAATTGGTACATCTAATTTTATAGTTTTCAAATGTTTATACATATTGCCCAGTGTAACCGGAGGATATGTATATGTTCTATGTGGTTTTGCTGATGTTCTGATTCCATTTAGTCGATTTGCGGAGAAAACGCCGCACCGGAAGTGGTGGTGGGGGTTTCTGGGAGATGTAGTTTTTTTCTTATTAAGCGGGTATAGCTCTTTTCTGTGAGCTATTTCTTTGGGACTTTCAAGTGGTGTATATATGGGTTGGGGATTACTTAGAATCGTTGGTAATATAGTGTTCAATATTTTACAAGTTCTGAGATAGATTGGTGGTTGCGCGCCGCAACCGGAAGTTCGTGACCGGAAGTTTTGTCCGGGGCTTCTGGGTAATGTAGTTTTTTGTGACGAAATGAAGTCGGCTCTTTATTTCTTTGTTCTTCTTTATGTTGAATTTTCTTAATGCAAAACAAATCGGTCTGGCGACTTGATGGTTGTATCTGGAGGCTTGATGGTCTGTATTATTATATGTAGAAAATTTTCCTTGACGGATGCAGCAACCGGAAGTAGCCCCTATGGTTTCTGGGGAATGTAGTCTCTGGAAAAAGACACACGATATTGGAGATTACTTTGTCCATAGAGGGAATCTTGGGACATATTCTTAATGTTGATAGTAGTCTGGACAAAATAAAGATGGATAAATCTGTTTAATGTTTTTAGGAACTAAAAATAGGAATTAATAGACAAAATTAGTATAAAGCCTCCTTTAGAGGTAATGAACAATTATGGTGTACTATAAGTACTGTATATTTATTGGTGAGTTGAAATGGGGTAAGTGATTGGATATAGTTTGAAGCCATAGTGAGAGGGTGTTTCGAATAGGATATTTCTGATTAAAAGGTATTAATAACCCACTAAGTCGGTGTGCATGCATTTATTGTATAGTGAATCCCCGAAACAAGCTGATTAAGGTGATTATAGAAATGGAAATTTTGTTCATAGGAACCACTTAAGTTCGAAGTCGTGGTTCAGCCCTCTTGGATGGAGTGTTTTCAAATCAAAAATGGTTCGCATTTCTGTTCTTGCTAGTCTGTTTTCTATGTTTTTGTCCTTCCATGTTGTTTTTATGTGTTTCAACCCAACGAATCTTTTTATATGGTTGATGGAACATTTGTGCTCCATCTTGAAATGGTTGGACAGGTGGTGTGTTTGGAGTCCTTTTTTAATGTTCCTTAAATGTTCGGAGATTCTTATCTTAAATGGCCTGGAGGTCCTCCCAATGTATGATAAACCGCATGAACATTCAATTAGGTAGACTACATTCGGGGTATTGCATGTAATGAAATCTGTAATTCTCAAGGTTTTATTATTAATTTTGACTTCTGTGTGTTTGGAATTAGAATCCTTGATGTTCCGACATCCTATGCATATTCCACACCGGTGGAAGCCTTTGGTTCTAATCAGATTTTTTGATGGTATAGGAAGGGCGCTTCTTACTAGCATGTCTTTTAAGTTCCTCGATTTCCGATATATAAATGATGGTTTTTCGGGAATTATTTTTTTGAGGACAGGATCTCGTTGTAACAGATGCCAGTTTTTCTGAATTATTTTTTCCAATTGTTTGTGTTGTGTATCATACTTAGTGATAAATGCCCATTTTGCATGGTCCTTGTTTTTTTCTTCTTGTTTTTTCTCCCGTGGTTGAAGTATCGCGTCCCTGTTTTTTTTGTCTGTTTCCTCTATCGCTTGATCTAGTATTTCCTCTTTGTAACCCTTCTCCATGAATTCCTTCTTCATTAGTTGGGTTTGTTCAATGCAGATTTCTTTTTTACTGCAGTTGCGTTTAACTCGAAGAAACTGGCTCTTAGGTACTCCTTTAAGCCAGGTATGGTGATGTTGACTATCCATGGGTATATAGGTATTTACATCTGTTGGTTTGTGGTAAGTTTTTGTTTGTATGCTGTTGTTTTCTATGTAAATAGTTAGATCCAAGAAATTAATTTGGACTTTGCTGTGAGATAGAGTGAAGTTGATATTGAAATCATTGTTATTAATTGATTCGAGGAATGTTGATAGGGAATCTTCATCTCCTTCCCATATGAGTAGGACATCATCTATGTATCTCTGCCATTGGATTAATTTGGTACCCCAAGCTACGCTGTTGTAGATGTTCTCCTCCTCCCAATAATTCATGAATAAATTAGCGTAGCTTGGGGCAAATTTTGTCCCCATTGCGGTTCCTGTACGTTGTATATAGAAATCCCCATTAAAGAAAAAGAAGTTGTTTTCTAGAATGAATTTTATGGAATCTATAATGAAGGTTTTTCTTTCTTCGGAGTAGTCTGACTTCTCTAAGGACCATTTGATAGCTTCAATCCCTTTGGAATGTTCTATACAGGTATAGAGAGATGTTACATCTGCTGAAGCGAGAAGGCGATTGGTGTTCCATTCAAAACTTTTTAGTTTTGTAAGCGTGTCTCCTGTGTCTTTGAGATATGACTTACTTTTTATTACTAGGGGTTGTAGAAAGGAATCAATAAGTGACGATAAATTTGATGTCAGGCTGTTAGTTCCGGCAATAATAGGTCGTCCTGGTGGATTGGTGAGGTTTTTGTGGATCTTGGGTAATATATAGATACTGGGTGTATTTGGTTCTTGGATGTCCACAAAGTTGTACTCGTTTTTAGTGATTCCTCCTTTTTCAAGATGTTGCATGATCATTTTCTCAAAGCTTTCTTTTATTTTATTGCTGGGATCTCCTTTTAATTTGGTGTAGGTTGATGTTTCTGCCAATTGTCTGTATACTTCTTTAGTGTAGTCCTCCTTGTTAAGGATTACAATACCACCTCCCTTGTCGCATGGTTTAATAACTATGGTTTCGTCCTTGGCTAGGTCCTGAATCATAGCTTTTTGTTTCTTTGTTATGTTTGGTTTGATCTTGGGTTTTTTCATGTGTTCAACTTCATCTAGAATTATTTTGGTGAAGGTATCTATAAAATTCCCCTTCATATATGTGGGGTAGAAGGTGGATTTTTTTCTTCTTTTCTTCTTTTTTTGGGGTTCCTCCTCTTGATTTTGTTCCTCATTTTCGGGTTCCTGGTGGTCTTCGTTATTGGTGGTATTCTTTTCTGTTTTACTAGCGAAGAATTTTTTTAAGGTGATTTTGCGTACAAATTTTTGGATGTCCACATATTTATCGAATTCCTCCGTTTGTGATGTCGGTGCGTATTTCAAACCTTTTTTTAGGATTTTTTCTTCTTCCGTTGTTAGAACTCTATGGCTTAAATTGTATATGAGTTTCCTGTTCTCCTGAACACAGGTGTCAGGAATGGATTGTTCTCCAGTTTTTTGGGCAGTTTTTTTGGGTTTCTTTTTTAATATCTTTTTTGTTCCTCCACGACAGCCCCTTTTTTTTGGGCGATTTTTTTGTGTCGTTTCCTTTTGGGAGTCGTTTTTTGGAGATAGATTTTTTTCTTCTAAGGACTCCTGTCTGTCTGTTGTATGTTCCGTCGTCCATCTGTAACCCTGGACCTTTCTCCTAAAAAAGGGGATTTTGATGATCGACGATTCTTTTCTACTTCTCTTTTTTCATGATCTTTAGTGGTTTTTAAAGGGGTCCTTCTGGTTTTTCTTCCATTTATTTCTTCGTATTCTCTTCGTATGGAGGTTTTTCTAGACCAGTATCTTGTTCTAGAAGGATAACGTTGTGGGTATTTGGATCTATAGTCTCTATGTCTTCTTTCTTTATCTTCTCGGTTGTGGTATCTTGATTCTCCATGATATTTGTTGGTTTCTATTGTGGGTAACCAACAAAGATCCTGGAGAGAAAACAGGGATCGAACCCACAATAGAAACCAACAAATATCATGGAGAGACAACAGAGATCGAATTCATGAAAGAAACCATTACCATCATACACCAAGAAAGTACGACCAGTCAGAAAGGGATTTCAGGAGATCAAAATCATTGCAATCAAGATACCACAACCGAGAAGATAAAGAAAGAAGACATAGAGACTATAGATCCAAATACCCACAACGTTATCCTTCTAGAACAAGATACTGGTCTAGAAAAACCTCCATACGAAGAGAATACGAAGAAATAAATGGAAGAAAAACCAGAAGGACCCCTTTAAAAACCACTAAAGATCATGAAAAAAGAGAAGTAGAAAAGAATCGTCGATCATCAAAATCCCCTTTTTTAGGAGAAAGGTCCAGGGTTACAGATGGACGACGGAACATACAACAGACAGACAGGAGTCCTTAGAAGAAAAAAATCTATCTCCAAAAAACGACTCCCAAAAGGAAACGACACAAAAAAATCGCCCAAAAAAAAGGGGCTGTCGTGGAGGAACAAAAAAGATATTAAAAAAGAAACCCAAAAAAACTGCCCAAAAAACTGGAGAACAATCCATTCCTGACACCTGTGTTCAGGAGAACAGGAAACTCATATACAATTTAAGCCATAGAGTTCTAACAACGGAAGAAGAAAAAATCCTAAAAAAAGGTTTGAAATACGCACCGACATCACAAACGGAGGAATTCGATAAATATGTGGACATCCAAAAATTTGTACGCAAAATCACCTTAAAAAAATTCTTCGCTAGTAAAACAGAAAAGAATACCACCAATAACGAAGACCACCAGGAACCCGAAAATGAGGAACAAAATCAAGAGGAGGAACCCCAAAAAAAGAAGAAAAGAAGAAAAAAATCCACCTTCTACCCCACATATATGAAGGGGAATTTTATAGATACCTTCACCAAAATAATTCTAGATGAAGTTGAACACATGAAAAAACCCAAGATCAAACCAAACATAACAAAGAAACAAAAAGCTATGATTCAGGACCTAGCCAAGGACGAAACCATAGTTATTAAACCATGCGACAAGGGAGGTGGTATTGTAATCCTTAACAAGGAGGACTACACTAAAGAAGTATACAGACAATTGGCAGAAACATCAACCTACACCAAATTAAAAGGAGATCCCAGCAATAAAATAAAAGAAAGCTTTGAGAAAATGATCATGCAACATCTTGAAAAAGGAGGAATCACTAAAAACGAGTACAACTTTGTGGACATCCAAGAACCAAATACACCCAGTATCTATATATTACCCAAGATCCACAAAAACCTCACCAATCCACCAGGACGACCTATTATTGCCGGAACTAACAGTCTGACATCAAATTTATCGTCACTTATTGATTCCTTTCTACAACCCCTAGTAATAAAAAGTAAGTCATATCTCAAAGACACAGGAGACACGCTTACAAAACTAAAAAGTTTTGAATGGAACACCAATCGCCTTCTCGCTTCAGCAGATGTAACATCTCTCTATACCTGTATAGAACATTCCAAAGGGATTGAAGCTATCAAATGGTCCTTAGAGAAGTCAGACTACTCCGAAGAAAGAAAAACCTTCATTATAGATTCCATAAAATTCATTCTAGAAAACAACTTCTTTTTCTTTAATGGGGATTTCTATATACAACGTACAGGAACCGCAATGGGGACAAAATTTGCCCCAAGCTACGCTAATTTATTCATGAATTATTGGGAGGAGGAGAACATCTACAACAGCGTAGCTTGGGGTACCAAATTAATCCAATGGCAGAGATACATAGATGATGTCCTACTCATATGGGAAGGAGATGAAGATTCCCTATCAACATTCCTCGAATCAATTAATAACAATGATTTCAATATCAACTTCACTCTATCTCACAGCAAAGTCCAAATTAATTTCTTGGATCTAACTATTTACATAGAAAACAACAGCATACAAACAAAAACTTACCACAAACCAACAGATGTAAATACCTATATACCCATGGATAGTCAACATCACCATACCTGGCTTAAAGGAGTACCTAAGAGCCAGTTTCTTCGAGTTAAACGCAACTGCAGTAAAAAAGAAATCTGCATTGAACAAACCCAACTAATGAAGAAGGAATTCATGGAGAAGGGTTACAAAGAGGAAATACTAGATCAAGCGATAGAGGAAACAGACAAAAAAAACAGGGACGCGATACTTCAACCACGGGAGAAAAAACAAGAAGAAAAAAACAAGGACCATGCAAAATGGGCATTTATCACTAAGTATGATACACAACACAAACAATTGGAAAAAATAATTCAGAAAAACTGGCATCTGTTACAACGAGATCCTGTCCTCAAAAAAATAATTCCCGAAAAACCATCATTTATATATCGGAAATCGAGGAACTTAAAAGACATGCTAGTAAGAAGCGCCCTTCCTATACCATCAAAAAATCTGATTAGAACCAAAGGCTTCCACCGGTGTGGAATATGCATAGGATGTCGGAACATCAAGGATTCTAATTCCAAACACACAGAAGTCAAAATTAATAATAAAACCTTGAGAATTACAGATTTCATTACATGCAATACCCCGAATGTAGTCTACCTAATTGAATGTTCATGCGGTTTATCATACATTGGGAGGACCTCCAGGCCATTTAAGATAAGAATCTCCGAACATTTAAGGAACATTAAAAAAGGACTCCAAACACACCACCTGTCCAACCATTTCAAGATGGAGCACAAATGTTCCATCAACCATATAAAAAGATTCGTTGGGTTGAAACACATAAAAACAACATGGAAGGACAAAAACATAGAAAACAGACTAGCAAGAACAGAAATGCGAACCATTTTTGATTTGAAAACACTCCATCCAAGAGGGCTGAACCACGACTTCGAACTTAAGTGGTTCCTATGAACAAAATTTCCATTTCTATAATCACCTTAATCAGCTTGTTTCGGGGATTCACTATACAATAAATGCATGCACACCGACTTAGTGGGTTATTAATACCTTTTAATCAGAAATATCCTATTCGAAACACCCTCTCACTATGGCTTCAAACTATATCCAATCACTTACCCCATTTCAACTCACCAATAAATATACAGTACTTATAGTACACCATAATTGTTCATTACCTCTAAAGGAGGCTTTATACTAATTTTGTCTATTAATTCCTATTTTTAGTTCCTAAAAACATTAAACAGATTTATCCATCTTTATTTTGTCCAGACTACTATCAACATTAAGAATATGTCCCAAGATTCCCTCTATGGACAAAGTAATCTCCAATATCGTGTGTCTTTTTCCAGAGACTACATTCCCCAGAAACCATAGGGGCTACTTCCGGTTGCTGCATCCGTCAAGGAAAATTTTCTACATATAATAATACAGACCATCAAGCCTCCAGATACAACCATCAAGTCGCCAGACCGATTTGTTTTGCATTAAGAAAATTCAACATAAAGAAGAACAAAGAAATAAAGAGCCGACTTCATTTCGTCACAAAAAACTACATTACCCAGAAGCCCCGGACAAAACTTCCGGTCACGAACTTCCGGTTGCGGCGCGCAACCACCAATCTATCTCAGAACTTGTAAAATATTGAACACTATATTACCAACGATTCTAAGTAATCCCCAACCCATACATACACCACTTGAAAGTCCCAAAGAAATAGCTCACAGAAAAGAGCTATACCCGCTTAATAAGAAAAAAACTACATCTCCCAGAAACCCCCACCACCACTTCCGGTGCGGCGTTTTCTCCGCAAATCGACTAAATGGAATCAGAACATCAGCAAAACCACATAGAACATATACATATCCTCCGGTTACACTGGGCAATATGTATAAACATTTGAAAACTATAAAATTAGATGTACCAATTCCGAGATACACCGGAACCGGAAGTGATGTCATTTTCTTAATTTCCGGTTTTTTACCATAAATACCCAGCAAACACAGTCCTCCATCAGCCTTGAAAAAGAGTAGTATACTCGAAACGCGTTGGCTGAGGACCATTGCCTGCTGGACACCACACCGCCCGCCTTTTGGATTGAAGGTACGACCATTTATTATTTTTTCCATCTCAGTTTCATAGTTACCGGTTCCTATGCACAGACTTGGTTGGTCTTCCTAGATCCACAAAACGGGCGGTGCCCTCCGGCAGCCAATATGTATTAATTTTCTTTTAACCTTTTTTTGGATCTTATCATTGTCTTTTTTGTAAAAAGAAAATAAACCCTTTTTAATTTTATCATATATGAGCTTCTATCTTCTTGAAGAACAAAGATACCTTGATGCGATTGTGACACACATTA
The DNA here is from genome assembly GCF_028390025.1 of Pseudophryne corroboree. Classification (NCBI taxonomy): domain Eukaryota; kingdom Metazoa; phylum Chordata; class Amphibia; order Anura; family Myobatrachidae; genus Pseudophryne; species Pseudophryne corroboree. The sequence goes on from NC_086445.1 coordinate 812,998,161, forward strand.
ACATCGTGAGTACCGGTACGACTTCCTACACTTATAAAGATACCTTTATAGGAGGATATTGCACCTAACAAGTGTAAGTTAGGTACGCCTTCTGCAGATGTCTATGTATTTTTAACATCAGCTGAAATCCTGACAAAGGGGAGAAAAGATACCTTTATAAGTTTACCAACTACTGTTATAGTGTAAGTGGAGGTACGCACTCACCCTAAAAAAGTGCGCATGATTGAGAGATACTCTAGCTCCAATCACCATTTAAAGCAACTATTTATTGTGTAAGCCAGATATATCCGGCAACAATTTTCATATCGCATAATCTACATAGAAAAAATTGGAACTAGAACATAACCTAGTCATTCCAATTCTTCTATTCACATACACCATCTGAAATTCTTTGGAAGATTACCTTCAAAGAAAAACAGAAGGAGAAGGAAGACCACCTACAACACCTACAACATCAGGATATCCTGACGTACAGATAAGTATTAACGAATTATTCTCAGCGCCATCCCTCTTTTTTCCACTTTTTCCACTGTCTACATCAATCTCATCATGATCACGCTCTCATGTGTTTTTAGCACCAAATACAAAGAACAGAATGAGTAAACATTCTGAAGATAGTACTTGTTACCCATTACATGCCAGGTTGCATACTGACGATATACAATTCATGTTTTTAACTTCATTGCATTATAGGAGTGCTTTATGTTATATCTTTAGAATGGTGGTTGGTGTTTGTTATGAATATAATATGGTGTTTTTAATAGGACAAGAAGGGGGAAATATATATTTAATACAAGGGAAATATATATATATTTATTACAAACTATGTTCTGTGTGTGTCAGTATTCCTGACACAGGTATATTTTACAAGCAAGGGCAATGTCCATTGTCTGGTTATATGAGACAGACAAAAACAAGACAAGTGTTTGGAGTTGGACATATGTCAACATTGTAATGTTTGCGTCTTCATATTAAGACAATGGTGTTTTCACCTTGTGTGTTAATCTATATAATCCATGTTACACATTGGTATTTTTATGTTATTTCTAACACTCAAAATTGAGGCAACAGTGCCCCCTACTGTTTCTTAGCATTTATGTATATGTCATAATATGAACTTTGGACACATGAAATACCCTTACTCAGGAGTTCTTCAGCCTATATAAGATAGAAATTTGCAATGTTAAAGTAGCCTAGATAGCCTGGATGAACCAGGATGATCTGAAAATAACTCAGCCTCTAGACGAAGAGGGCGAGGCTCCTGAGTATGATGTGATTGCTGTATCGAACTGGATCTACTGAATTCATCAATAACCTTATCTAAGTATACAATAAATTCATATTTATATATTCAAGTTATTTTGTTGAAGTACTTTTCTGGGAATCCACCCATCTGGGTCTCCTCGAATTTAACCCACCTGTAACATTGTGCATTATACTTAGTATAACTTTACCAGCTTTCCCAAGCAAGCCAGCTTATAATTAGTGCTTGGGTGGAGGCACGCCATAGGAAGTAATAAAGTAACCCAACATTTAATGTACCATAGAAGAGGGAGGGGTTACAAGTGGAGGCACTGCTGAGATCCTAATGAGTGGAGACAATCAGGGTGTATAACCTATAGTAAAGACTATGGAAGACGTAACAGTAGCCACCATTTATCGATGGTGTAGAGATAAGGGGGTGGAACCTCTATGTAGTTTCGGTTTAGAGGGGATTTTTTCAGCTGTCAATGATGATGTAATTCTTAAAGCTGTGAGGAGTCTATATGCTATCGACCAGCCCTGTGTAGTCGATCGGTGGAAAGGGCAGTATGGGGATACTGATGCAGTGTTGATTAGCAATCGGAACCCATTAGATCCCCGGTTAATTCCAAGTATGGTAGTATTGGAAGGGGATGTAGTGCAAAAAGCACAATTATTATGGCCCGACGATGGGAGTGGTGCTGAGGAAGAGAACCCTTCTGGGGGAGACGCTGGTATTAGGGCTACAACCTCCCGGGGGTGTCTTCGCACTAATAGTGAGGACCAGGAAGTTCACGAACTCAAAGGTGAAACTACTGGGACTGGAGTCGACAGGGTAGTAGACAAAATGGTTAGTCAACTTGAACGATGGCACTACGAGGGTGGATATAGACGATTGAGGATATTTTCGGGGATTACTCCTGTGCCAGCTGGGGAGGAAACCTATGACAACTGGCAAGAAGCTGCTATTCAACATTCTGAAGAATGGCAATGCCCAGAGTCGATTAAGAAACAGCGTATAGTGGAGAGTCTTCGGGGACCAGCTATGGGGGTTATACAGGCCACCCGGAGAAGTAAAGCAGAGGCTACATTGAAAGACTATATAGAGGCATTGGATTTCTAGTTTGGCACTCTGGAGGATGTGGGGGATTTAATGGCGAGATTGACTCGGACTTATCAAGAGCCCGGGGAGACCTTGACGAACTACATATACCGGGTGGATAGATTGATCTACCAAATTGTGGATAAAGGGGGTATTGCCCCTGAGTGTGTTAACGAGAGTCGCCGGAAGCAGGTGTTAAAAGGGGCGTTAACTAACCACCCTGTGGCTCAACGTCTCAGATGTACTATGGCGTCTGGTTTCCCCCCTTCCTTAACGGAGTTAGTAAAGGAAGTAAAATTAGAAGAGGTACAGATCAAAAATCGAGAGAAGACCATTAAGAAAGTAAAGGTAGTATTACCTACCATGACTCCCTCACCCCCAATTCTTGAAGATCGATTGCTCAAATTGCTGGAAGAGCAAAACAAGAAAATAGATCAGTTAATTGCCATCCAAGCAAATAACAACCCTAGGTTGTATTGGACCCCCGAGGGGGAAAAGGGGAGGAGTAATGGAAGAGGAAATCGATTTCCTATTACCTGCTATAGTTGCGGACAACCCGGACATCGGTCCTTTGAATGTCCAAGTGGGAGGCTGGAAGGACGGGGAAGTCAGCAAAACCAGGGTCGAATGATGATGGGGCAGTGGGAAAACCCCAACGGGAGTGCTGTGACCCCCTCACAGGCTCCCCAATCATAAATGTACGAGCAATGGGGAGTGCCCAGTGGTCTTCCAACATCCCTGATGCCCTAATGGGGCATGCACCACTGGTGAAAGCCATGATAAATAGGCAAGATTGTACAGTATTGATGGATAGTGGATCCCAAGTATCTATAGTTTTTGAAACTTGGTATAGGGAACATTTGTCCGATGTTCCCATTCAACCTCTCTGTGGTTTAACTGTGTGGGGTCTGAGCGAGCAAAAGTACCTGTATCTGGGTTATATCATTGCACAGATTACTTTCGATCCCGGATTTATACCCCGAATGAAACAGTGCAATTAATCGCCTTGGTTTGTCCAGACTCGCCTGGAGACAATGGTCAACTCTCTGCAATAATAGGGACTAACACCAGTATGTTCCGCCATCTCATGCGATGGTGTGAGAAGCAAGAGCGAGGGAATAATGTAGCTTCAAAAAGTCTCCCTGTGAGAAGTAGCTATCAGAGTTCAGTAATCAAAAGCCTGGTTGTAATGGGGGCAGAAGAGGAAGTAGATTCTGATATTGAACCCACTATTGATTCCACTTCTCACACACATCTAGGCCTAATAATAGTAAAGGTGGTGGGGTCGGAATCTTACTGTCACAGTTTTTCACATACACTGTTCTACCTCAGGTTCCATCACTCGCATTCACCTCATTTGAAGTTCACTCGATCAGGATTTTCACCCCCTTCTCTCTGCGTGTTGCAGCTATCTATCGCCCTCCTGGGCAACCTAAACAACAATTTCTAGAAGATTTCTCTGCCTGGCTCCCACACTTCTTATCCTCTGACATCTCCACCATCATTATGGGCGATTTCAATATAGCTCTTGACAGTCCACAATCTGTTCATGCATCCAAACTCCTCTCTCTAACCTCCTCTCTTGGCCTAACTCAATGGTCCGACTCCTCTACTCACCATGAGGGCCACTGCCTTGATCTTGTGTTCACCAGGCTCTGCTCAGTTTCCGAATTCACTAACACTCCTTTCCCTCTCTCTGATCACAACCTGATCACCTTCACAATCTCTTCTATTACTTTAAATTCTAGGACACTAAAACCAAGCAAGCCTCCTCTAACCCGCAGAAATACTAACAATATACATTTTCAACAACTTTCCACTTCTCTGCAACAACTGCTCTCACCAATCTCTACATTTACTACACCTGACACTGCTGTATCACACCTGCACCAGACCCTAGAGAGTGCCCTTGATGAAGTGGCTCCAGCTACCCATCACACTCCACGTAGGCTTAGATGCCAACCATGGCACTCTAAATCAACAAGACACCTACAAAAACTGTCACATAAAGTAGAACGTCAGTGGCGGAAATCTCAGAATCCAAGTGACTTTCTCACATATAAGACTACCTACCACTCCTATCGTCAGGCCCTGGACACTGCCAAACAAACATATTTCCAATCTCTCATCTCTTATCATGCCAACAACCCCAAGCGACTTTTTAATACATTTAAATCCTTTCTTTACCCTCCCTCACCTCCCCCACTAGCTACTATCAGTGCACAAGAACTTGCTTCCTACTTCAAGGATAAGATTGATAAAATTCGAGATGAAATGGTATGCTCTAACTCAGCCAGTGACCTGCTCAATTCCCTACCTGAACCCTCTGGCACTTTCTCTTCATTTGATCCAAAATCCGAGATGAAATGGTATGCTCTAACTCAGCCAGTGACCTGCTCAATTCCCTACCTGAACCCTCTGGCACTTTCTCTTCATTTGATCCCACAAGTGAAGATGAAGTATCAACACTCTTTCATCCTCCTAATCCACTACCTCTCCTCTTGATCCTATACCCTCACATGTCAGTAAAACTTTGTCTCCTGTGCTTATCCCAACCTTAACTAAAATCTGTAATCTCTCTCTCTCTACTGGTATCTTTCCCTCTCTGTTTAAACATGCAGTCATTACTCCCATTCTAAAAAAACACAACTCTGACCCAAACACACTCTCTAACTACCGTCCCATTTCTCAGCTACCCAGTCCCTCCAAGCTACTTGAGAGGCTTGCCTACACTCGCCTTACACACTTTCTTAACTCGCACAACTTACTGGATCCACTTCAGTCAGGCTTTCGTGCCCAACCTTCCACAGAGACGGCACTGACCAAAGTAGTGAATGATCTAGTCACTGCTAGATCAAAAGGCCATTACACACTACTTATTCTTCTAGATCTCTCTGCTGCTTTTGACACTGTTGACCACTCTCTTCTCATACAAACACTACAATCCCTAGGTCTTCAGGACACAGCCCTTTCTTGGTTCTCATCCTACCTATCTAATCGCTCTTTCAGTGTTCACTTCTCTGACTCTACCTCCTCTTCTCTACCTCTATCAGTTGGAGTACCGCAAGGCTCAGTCTTAGGTCCTCTGCTTTTCTCAATCTATACCTCCTCTCTTGGTAAACTAATCAGCTCCTTTGGATTTCAGTATCATTTGTATGCTGATGATACTCAAATCTACCTATCTTACCCAGATTTGTCACCACCAGTATTGGCTCGTGTCACTGGATGCCTGTCTGCCATTTCATCTTGGATGTCATCTCGCCACCTCAAACTCAACATTTCCAAAACCGAATTAATTATTTTCCCACCAGCTAAGAGTAGTTACCAACCTGATATCTCTCTAACTGTTGACAATGCAACTATCCACCCCACCCCACAAGCTCGTTGCCTAGGTGTCACCCTTGACTCTGAACTGTCCTTTGTTCCACACATTCAATCTGTCTCTAAATCATGTTACATGCACCTTAAAAACATATCCAAAATACGCCCTTATCTTACACAAGACACTGCAAAAACTTTAATCCATGCACTCATCATCTCCCGCATTGATTATTGTAATAGTCTCCTTACTGGTCTTCCCAAACATAGGCTATCACCACTTCAATCCATTTTAAATGCAGCTGCGAGGCTAATCTTCCTCGCCAGACGTTCTTCATCTGCTGATCCGCTCTGTCAGTCCCTCCATTGGTTACCGGTATTCTACCGTGTCAAATATAAAATAATTTTACTTACATACAAGGCTATTAACCAAACTGCACCATCATACATCTCCTCACTCATCTCAAAATATCTCCCTACCAGACCTCTCCGCTCTGCACAAGATCTGCGTCTCTCATCCACATGTATTACCTGTTCCCACTCAAAATTACAGGACTTTACCCAGGCTTCACCCACTCTGTGGAATGCACTCCCACGCACAATAAGACTCTCCTCTAGTCTCCAAACCTTTAAACGTTCTCTGAAAACTCATCTCTTCAGACAAGCCTACCAAATTTCAGACCCACACACATAACCTTCACAGCTTCCCTATCAAGTTACATCCCCTCTGTACAGTCCACATAAACTCACATTTTGTCTTCCAACATTGCTGGGTGATCATATCATATACAACCCATTAAGAACCTAGCAACCTGGGGAACCATTATGTGACAGGTACTAGAACAGAATAGATATAGATACCAAGTTAAGTGCACACTAATATGAGCAGCTTAGTGACGTAATATGGTAGCCTGGAGGCAACTCTCTAGAAAAAACCTCCCATCCAACCAGTGGAAATGATCATGCAGAAAGAAAACGGTACCAAATACATACAACCCAGCGCTTCATGTAGGAGGGCCACTGTGATTACTGGTCCTCATGAATGGGTTCCCATAAGTAAAAAAAGAACAAAGTGCATATAGTGAAGAACCGTTAGGTACTGGACAGTTCAATATAGATATTAAAAAACATTTATTATGTAAGATTAAAACATCTGTTCACACATGGATCAGTGTAGAAACAGCAACAAACGTGACACAAAGTGCAATGTGTCTAGCAGCAAATGAGATATCCACACAGGGAGTCCAAATGTACAATTACCGGATCAAGGTGAAAAGAAGGCATAAAGTATATGTTGGTCCACGGCAATAGCAGCAGCTACTTCTTCTCCCGTCCAGTTAAGAGTCCAGGATCTCCCTCTAATTATCAGGTTTAAAATTCCAACGCGTTTCTCCCCTATGCAGCGGGGCTTTCTCAAGGCTTCCAAGAGTATTGTTCAATCCCATATTGCTTCCCTTTTTAAACATCCACCTACCAATCCCAATACCGCTGACCCTGGTATGTCCCATCCAGTATAATGAAACTACAGTTCCCACAAGTCCTCAGTGCGTCACTTCCGTTTTTAGTGCAGCAAAGTATTGTGACATTACGGTGGCGGGGCGGGCGCTGTTGGCTCCTATACATGTGGATACTACAAGTCCCATGAGCCTTTTCCCACCCCGCCCCGCCTGCCGCTTACAACTTCCTGTTCAGCGAGCATCGCGGACCATGTGTTCCTGTAGTTTCCCATTAGTCCGTTGGCATGGCAACACATGTGTCACTTCCGCCGCTGTACTCGGCCGTTGTCATGGTGACGCGTGTCCGTAGTATAGATTCCAGAACGTCAGTTGTCACCATTATTAGCTTTCATAAAGTCTCATATCGGCTTGAGTATATGTATAGTGCATATTTTTCCATGGTGTCCGGAGTCGGGGGAATGAATAGAAAATAAACAGAATATTATAAACTAATCAAAACCTATACAGCATATACAATACTAATACATTGTATTCATAGAAAGGAGACCCATCTTAGGATTCTACCCCCTATATCACACCTATAGATAGAAGAAGTATAGAGAGTGCAAGGTGACCCAAGTCTCTCCCCGGAGGCCCATCCCTTATTATAAAAACCATTTGACTTCAAAGTCAAGGTTTAGGCCCCCCGGTTTAAGTGTACTACATTCATATATAAGGCGCATCTCAGCCTTGGCTAATTGGGTTGATAGATCTCTTTGTCTCCAATTGCCTTTGACCCACTGTAACCCCAAGAATCTCTTTATCGCAGATGTACATTTATTATGGGTCGTGCGGAAGTGGTCAGATAGTGCGTGGGTCTCCAGCCCATTTCTGATGTTCCTAAGGTGTTCGCCTATCCTGACCTTCAAGGGTCTCGTGGTCCTCCCTATATAAAAGAGGCCACATGTGCACTCAATAGCATAAACCACATTTTTCGTATTACAGGTCACAAATTCTCTGACACCAATCTTTTTGTTGTTAATAGTTACCTCTACGGTTTTACTATTACCATCCCCCTTTATATTGCGACAGCCTATACACATGCCGCAACGAAAAAATCCTTTGGATTTGATCGTGGGGAGTGATTTCGCAGGGGGTAAGGCACCTCTAACAAGGGAATTACTTATATTTGGTGCCCTCCTGTAAATGCACTTGGGTTTACTGGGGAGTTTATCTCCCACTATAGGGTCTCTTTTTAGTATTCCCCAGTGCTTTCCTAGGATTTTTTCCAGGTCCTTGTACTGGCTGTTGAAAGATGTAATGAACGCCCACTCATAGGGGGTATACTTGTCTTTTGTTCCTCTTTCTTTCTTATTTAGTAGATCTTTTCTTCCAAGGTTCTCCATTTTCTTGGCTGTATTGGTGACCATTTCTGTATTGTATCCCGATGCTGTAAAATCTTCCTGCATATCTTTCACCTGTTCATTAAAGACCATGGTTTCAGTACAATTCCTCCGTAGGCGGCGTATCTGCCCACTGGGTATTGACCTGAGCCAATCGGGATGGTGGCAACTATTTTGTCTCAGATATGCTCTCGAATCTGTAGGTTTCTTAAAATTTTTGGTGTGTAGGCTCCCATCCTTTGAGTAGATCGTAATGTCCAAAAAATGGAGTTCCTCATTGCTGGTCTCAAAGGAAAAGGCCACATTGATGGAATTCTGGTAAAGATACTCATAAAAATCATTAAGGGCAGTGACGCTTCCTTTCCATAGAAAGAACATGTCGTCAATATATCTTGACCAGGACACCAGGTTCGCTCCAAAGGGGTTGTTGCTCCAAATGTATTGATCCTCCCACAACCCCATAAACAAATTAGCATAACTTGGAGCGAACCTGGTGCCCATGGCTGTGCCCACTTTTTGTAGATAAAAAGCATATTTAAAGTAAAAATAATTGTTGTTTAGAATAAAATCCACTCCTTCCACAATAAAATCTTGCATGCCTTTAGGTAAGTTACTTTTGCCTACTGCCTCGGATACTGCTAAAATTCCGTCCTTATGTTGGATCACTGTATACAGTGACTTAACGTCCGCTGTCACCATGGTGTATGAATCATCCCAATCAACGGTGGTAAGCAGATTTAAAAAGTCAGTGGTGTCTCCAAGGTGTGATCTATTCTTTAAAACCAATGGTTGCAGGTGAAAGTCTAAAAATTCAGACAGATTGGAGGTAACAGAATTAATCCCTGATATGATGGGTCTCCCTGGTGGTTTGAGGGGGTCCTTGTGTATCTTGGGCAAGATGTATAGAATTGGAATGACTGGTTCCTCATTAAATATAAATTTAGATTCCCTTTCTTCCAACACCTCTTTTTCTAGATAACCTTTCAACAATTTCTGTAACTTGTCCATAATTTCTTGTGTGGGATCTTTTTTCAATTTCTGATAAGTTTCCTGGTCTTCCACTTGTCTGAGTACCTCTTACTCATACATACGTTTATTTAGGACCACCACCCCTCCGCCTTTATCGGCGGGTTTTATGACCAATTCGTTGTTTTCTTTAAGAGCTTTCAGAGCTTGTCTCTCTTTCCATGACATATTAAATCTGATCTTATTGTTCGGTAGCTCTTTAAGGTCCTGATGTACAAGGTCATAAAATGTATCTATGAATTTGCCTTTGGCATGTAATGGATAAAAGATGGATTTGGGCCTAAAGGGGGTCAATTCCATCTCTGATTGTGTCGATTCCATACCTTCCTTATTTAGGAAAAATCGTTTAAGGGTTTATTTCCTAATATACTTGTTGAGGTCTATGAAAGTGGAAAATTTATTCAGGGGGATTGAAGGAGCGAATTTTAGTCTTTTTTCAAGGACTGAAATCTCTTCTTTCGCCAATACATGATCACTAAGGTTAAAAATCTTCACTTTACCCCCTTCTATTTCCATGTCCTTATGTCCTGTTGTTCCAGTGGTCCGTTTTTTGGGCCTAGCTTTTTTCCTCTTGTTTCTCAATTTCTTTCTGCCCTTACCACCCCTACAGCCTCTTTTTGTTAGTTGTATCTGTGTGTAATCCGACCTGTCCCTAAAAAAGGAGACGTTCCACTTTTTCTTGTAATTGAGGGATGGTTTGTTCTCCCTGTTTTTAAGACAGCATTGCGTCTTTCTTTAAAGGAACCTATTAATCTCGGGGGAGTATCCGAGGCAGTAGGCAAAAGTAACTTACCTAAAGGCATGCAAGATTTTATTGTGGAAGGAGTGGATTTTATTCTAAACAACAATTATTTTTACTTTAAAGATGCTTTTTATCTACAAAAAGTGGGCACAGCCATGGGCACCAGGTTCGCTCCAAGTTATGCTAATTTGTTTATGGGGTTGTGGGAGGATCAATACATTTGGAGCAACAACCCCTTTGGAGCGAACCTGGTGTCCTGGTCAAGATATATTGACGACGTGTTCTTTGTATGGAAAGGAAGCGTCACTGCCCTTAATGATTTTTATGAGTATCTTAACCAGAATTCCATCAATGTGGCCTTTTCCTTTGAGACCAGCAATGAGGAACTCCATTTTTTGGACATTACGATCTACTCAAAGGATGGGAGCCTACACACCAAAGATTTTAAGAAACCTACAGATTCGAGAGCATATCTGAGACAAAATAGTTGCCACCATCCCGATTGGCTCAGGTCAATACCCAGTGGGCAGATACGCCGCCTACGGAGGAATTGTACTGAAACCATGGTCTTTAATGAACAGGTGAAAGATATGCAGGAAGATTTTACAGCATCGGGATACAATACAGAAATGGTCACCAATACAGCCAAGAAAATGGAGAACCTTGGAAGAAAAGATCTACTAAATAAGAAAGAAAGAGGAACAAAAGACAAGAATACCCCCTATGAGTGGGCGTTCATTACATCTTTCAACAGCCAGTACAAGGACCTGGAAAAAATCCTAGGAAAGCACTGGGGAATACTAAAAAGAGACCCTATAGTGGGAGATAAACTCCCCAGTAAACCCAAGTGCATTTACAGGAGGGCACCAAATATAAGTAATTCCCTTGTTAGAGGTGCCTTACCCCCTGCGAAATCACTCCCCACGATCAAATCCAAAGGATTTTTTCGTTGCGGCATGTGTATAGGCTGTCGCAATATAAAGGGGGATGGTAATAGTAAAACCGTAGAGGTAACTATTAACAACAAAAAGATTGGTGTCAGAGAATTTGTGACCTGTAATACGAAAAATGTGGTTTATGCTATTGAGTGCACATGTGGCCTCTTTTATATAGGGAGGACCACGAGACCCTTGAAGGTCAGGATAGGCGAACACCTTAGGAACATCAGAAATGGGCTGGAGATCCACGCACTATCTGACCACTTCCGCACGACCCATAATAAATGTACATCTGCGATAAAGAGATTCTTGGGGTTACAGTGGGTCAAAGGCAATTGGAGACAAAGAGATCTATCAACCCAATTAGCCAAGGCTGAGATGCGCCTTATATATGAATGTAGTACACTTAAACCGGGGGGCCTAAACCTTGACTTTGAAGTCAAATGGTTTTTATAATAAGGGATGGGCCTCCGGGGAGAGACTTGGGTCACCTTGCACTCTCTATACTTCTTCTATCTATAGGTGTGATATAGGGGGTAGAATCCTAAGATGGGTCTCCTTTCTATGAATACAATGTATTAGTATTGTATATGCTGTATAGGTTTTGATTAGTTTATAATATTCTGTTTATTTTCTATTCATTCCCCCGACTCCGGACACCATGGAAAAATATGCACTATACATATACTCAAGCCGATATGAGACTTTATGAAAGCTAATAATGGTGACAACTGACGTTCTGGAAACTATACTACGGACACGCGTCACCATGACAACGGCCGAGTACAGCGGCGGAAGTGACACATGTGTTGCCATGCCAACGGACTAATGGGAAACTACAGGAACACATGGTCCGCGATGCTCGCTAAACAGGAAGTTGTAAGCGGCAGGCGGGGCGGGGCGGGAAAAGGCTCATGGGACTTGTAGTATCCACATGTATAGGAGCCAACAGCGCCCGCCCCGCCACCGTAATGTCACAATACTTTGCTGCACTAAAAACGGAAGTGACGCACTGAGGACTTGTGGGAACTGTAGTTTCATTATACTGGATGGGACACACCAGGGTCAGCGGTATTGGGATTGGTAGGTGGATGTTTAAAAAGGGAAGCAATATGGGATTGAACAATACTCTTGGAAGCCTTGAGAAAGCCCCGCTGCATAGGGGAGAAACGCGTTGGCATTTTAAACCTGATAATTAGAGGGAGATCCTGGACTCTTAACTGGACGGGAGAAGAAGTAGCTGCTGCTATTGCCGTGGACCAACATATAATTTATGCCTTCTTTTCACCTTGATCCGGTAATTGTACATTTGGACTCCCTGTGTGGATATCTCATTTGCTGCTAGACACATTGCACTTTGTGTCACGTTTGTTGCTGTTTCTACACTGATCCATGTGTGAACAGATGTTTTAATCTTACATAATAAATGTTTTTTAATATCTATATTGAACTGTCCAGTACCTAACGGTTCTTCACTATATGCACTTTGTTCTTTTTTTACTTATGGGAACCCATTCATGAGGACCAGTAATCACAGTGGCCCTCCTACATGAAGCGCTGGGTTGTATGTATTTGGTACCGTTTTCTTTCTGCATGATTATGTGACAGGTAGCATCTATCCTTGTGTATCAATGCCTATTTCCCTATAGATTGTAAGCTTGCGAGCAGGGCCTTCCTACCTCTGTCTGTCTGTCTGTCTGTCTGTCTGTCTTTGCCCAGTTTTGTTCTATAATTGTTGTTCTAATTGTAAAGCGCAACGGAATATGCTGCGCTATATAAGAAACTGCTAATAAATAATAAATAAATAATTGAACCCCAAACAATGAAATACCGACTAGATAGCTGCTTTGAGGGAATTGACATCGACAATGAGAGCAAACATCGTTTATTCGAACAGCTCAAATTGAGGGAAAATGTGTTTTCCAGGAGTGACTGGGATTTAGGGACCGCCTCTGGAGTAGAACATCACATTAAATTGAACAATGATATTCCATTCAGGGAGAGATCCAGGAGGTTGGCTCCCGCCGATTTCGACGATGTAAGGGCCCATCTACGTAATCTATTGGAAAACAATGTTATAGCGGATTCGGAGAGTCCGTATGCTTCACCCATTGTGGTCGCTCGTAAGAAGAGTGGAGAGATCCGGTTATGCATAGATTACCGCACTCTGAATAGTCGAATGGTGCCAGGTCAGTACACGGTACCAAAGGTGGATGAGGCTTTGGATTGCCTTCAGGGGAGCCAGTGGTTCTCTGTTCTCGACCTTCGGTGCGGGTATTATCAGATCCCAATGAGTATGGCTGACAGACAAAAAACGGCATTCATCTGTCCAATCGGATTCTTTGAATTTATGAAGATGCCTCAAGGCATAAGAGGGGCCCCAGCTACTTTTCAAAGAACCATGGAAAAAACTGTTGGTGACATGTGTTACCATGTGGTTTTGGTATACTTGGATGACATCATAGTATTTGGAAAAGATCTAGAGGAACACAACGAACGGCTACTCAAGGTGCTGGACAGATTGCAGGCTCGGGGGTTAAAACTGTCTGTAGAAAAATGCAAGTTGTGCAGGTCCTCGGTCAAGTATTTGGGGCATATAGTGAGCCGGCATGGTATAGCTACAGATCCGGACAAGGTGGCTACAGTGAAGAATTGGCCCAGACCAGAGAATCTTAAAGAATTGATGTCATTTTTAGGCTTCTGTGGCTATTACCGTAAATTTGTATCACTGTATTCTAAGATTGCTAAACCATTAACCGAATTGACCAAAGGGTACCCACCTGTCACTAAGCATCCTCAATATAACTCAGAGGGAGAAAAAAATCTATTATAAACCTAAAGAACCTTTCGGGTCCAGGTGGACGGCCCAATGTGAGGAAGCATTTGTCACCTTAAAAGATCGTCTCACGCAGTCCCCGGTGCTGGCCTATGCTCAACCAGATCTTCCTTATGAGGTGCATGTTGACGCATCTTTTGAAGGTATTGGAGGGGTATTATACCAGGAGCAAGTTCGACAGTTACGACCCATTGCGTATGTCAGCAGAGGATTGTCCACCAGTGAAAAAAACTATCCAGTCCATAAATTGGAATTTCTGGCGCTAAAATGGACGGTAATCGAGAAGTTTCATGATTACCTTTATGGTGTTCCGTTCATTGTCCAAACCGACAATAATCCCTTGACTTATATCCAGTCATCGGCAAAACTGGATGCAACGGGTCATAGATGGCTGGCCGCGTTAACCAATTATGAGTTCACTATTAAATACCGTCCGGGAATTAACAACAAAGATGCGTTATCCAAAATGCCACATGAAGAAGGGTGTGTTTCAACTGAAGAATGGATTGAAATACCAGCGGCCGCTGTGAAAGGATTGTGTCAGCAGATTAGTATGCATAGATTTAGTACAACAGCTGCTATACTGGTGACGGGAGCATCAGACTTAGCCATTCCGTCCTCCTACTGTCGTTTGGGACGGGCTGCATTAGAAGGAATAGGGGTTGTAACCCCTGAGCAGCTGTATCAGGAGCAACGGAATGACCCGGATATCTACTCGATTATACAAATTCTGGAAGAAACAAAGCTGGGTACTAAACATTCAAGAATGTCAAGGGAGGCTATAGTGTTGTTAAGACAACGTAAGAAGCTGAGATTGAAGAAGGGAATTTTATACCGAAATATCCAGAATGGGGATGGGACTAGCAAATTACAAATAATACTGCCCCCTAAATATAGGAGGATGGTCTTAGAGTCGTTGCATGATAAACACGGGCATTTAGGTTATGACAAGACGCAGGGATTAGTGGCTGATAGGTTCTTCTGGCCATTTATGAACCGTGACATTGAGCAGTACTGTCGAACCTGCGGAAATTGCATATTGAGAAAAACTTTGCCTTCACGATCCGCCCCCTTAGTGAATATCTGCAGTTCCGGACTAATGGATTTAATATGCATTGATTTTTTGACATTTGAGGGAGCAGGAGGCCAGGATAGCCATATTCTAATTGTAACCGATCATTTCACCCGCTACGCTCAGGCGTATATAACCAGGAATCAACGAGCCGTGACAGTTGCCAAAACCTTGTGGGAAAAATTCTTTGTACATTACGGTTTACCCGCCCGAATCCACTCCGATCAAGGAAGGGAGTTCGAAAGTAGACTAATTCGAGAATTATGCCAGTGTTGTGGTATCCAGAAATCCCGTACTACACCATATCATCCACAAGGGGACCCCCAGCCGGAGCGGTTCAATCGGACATTATTAAATATGTTAGGTACTTTGGGAGCTCAGAAAAAGCAGCAATGGCGACGTTATGTGTCTACGTTGGTTCACGCATATAACTGCACCCGGAATGAAGCTACGGGATTTACCCCATATTATCTCATGTTTGGCCGGGAGGCTCGATTACCAATCGATGTCTGTATGGGCACCAGGATAAACACCTCATCCACTTCGTCTCACTCACAGTATGTCAAACAACTTAGGCAACAGCTAAATGAGGCTTATCAATTGGCACAGAAGGTTGCCGGTAAACAAGGGGAAAGGAACAAAGCCCAATATGATAGTCACGTTAAGGAGCACCGCTTACTTCCTGGAGATCGAGTGTTAATACAGTCATTAGGACTACCGAGAAAACAAAAATTGAATAATCGATGGAGATCGGAGCCCTATATAGTAGTGAAGCAGTTGCCGAATATCCCAGTCTATCAGCTTACACCTGTCAATGGACATGGAACAATGGTAACCTACCATCGGCAACATTTACTGCCTATCCCGCAGGATACGCGATGGGAAGGAATGGAGAATCATAGTCCCTCAAGAGGGCAGAATAATATCCGTAGTAGGAAGGAATGGGTAGATACCCATAATGAAGAAGAGGAGGATGAGGGTATCCTGGATGATTATCCTCTGGGATATTATTATCGTGAGGAAAATGATGAAAAGACAGATCATAGGCTATCCATGGAAAATGTAGGATCTGAAGGGAGGTACTCCACGCAAAGTTCGGGAAGAGATGATAGCAGAGTGATGGACAATGAGGATAGTTGGGGAAACAGTGAAGATTCTCATGGTATGGGGAATGCTGGGGGAGAGGTGGAGAATGTCCTTGATCCTGAAAGAATGCCCCCTAGACCACAGAGAGATCGCCGACCCCCAAGGATATTAACCTATGAACAGTTAGGACATCCTACCAACATTCCATTGGTAGTTAAACCTCACCTGGTGGTGTCTTGGCCATACTTTGGGTGTTCTTCATGCAATTATTAGATATAACACTAGAGCGCTGGAATAGATGGTGATGTCCACTAGGTTCTAAGTGTACTCACCAGGGGGAGAGTGTAGCGCCCTAGAAATAGATGTATGGAGGGATATTGTGTAATAAGGGAATATGAGTACATATATCAACTGGGTATAGTTGTGTAAGGTAGATAGGTATGGTATAATACTAGTACTTTTATTAATGGTCATAATAATATGGATGGAGCATTGAGGGTATGGAGGGAATCTTCCAGAACCCTCGTGCTGAGAAGGGGACCGCGAGCCAGAGAGGACCGTTGGAAGACAGACGGTTGAGCTGGGTCTGGAGGGCGAGGAGGTGACGCAGAGGCGGCGGCAGTGAGAGAGGACCCGAACGGAGGCGCGGGAGAGGAGAGAAATAAGGACCGCGAATAGGGTCGGACCGTGAGACTGGGCCACTGAGAGGACGGGCAGGAGGAGAGGTAGAATACGGCTCTCTCCTGCAGAGTCTATGGTGAGCGTCTAGCACCGAGCGACGAGGTGCTGCTGCGTGGAGACCTGACAGTGGGCTGGTGAAGGAGAGAAGGACGGCGCGGAGGGGAGAGCTGTGCACAGAGGTATCTTGTGCTGAGAAGCATTGTATAGCCTCCTAGAGACCTGCTTACCAGAGCACAGCTCTGTTGTCACCTTGGTATGGAGTAGATGAAATGTCAGGAGGAGGAGGTGGGTTAAGGAGGAGTCAAGCACCATATGCCATCCTTTACAGAACTGTGCCCACCCTTATTTAAATGCATTGAGTATATTGGGGGAATAGTCCTTGCCAGTGTGATTGATAGAGGAGTATATTCAGTGAAGCTGCAACCTTAGTTTATCATCATATCTACATTTGCAACTTTATTAATGGGGGAGACGGTACTTATTGCAGCATCAACATATGATGAAAGCCGGTGCAAGAAAAGTAGCTCTACTGAAAGTATTCAGCAGCACCAATAATACAGTCAGAAGGGGGAAATACTCATCATATTACTGGCACCCTATAGAGACTACAACTGGGGATACTGGAAGAGCAATATACTGAAATTGGGAGGCTAATACACCTCTTCCTTGGTTAATGAGACTTTATCGTACATCATTGGGTCCGCAGGGTGGCCAGTATTCTTCAGTATTATCCTGTGATAGCCATTACTATATATGTAAAGAAGTATGTATTGAGAGACATTGTACTAATGTGGATATGATGGGACGTCTATCTACAGCGGCATAGCCTTCCAAGAAATTTTAACGCCATCATTTCCGAACAGGATTACTGGAGGGTGGTGGATGTTTTGCTAGAGACTACTTCTAATAGAACGCTATAATTGCATCAGCTAAAGAGAGTTGGGCGTTCCCGAAGTGACTAGAACTGATTGGAGTACCGCCTAGGGTGCTGCCCAGAGCCCAGTAGCACCGAGCAAAGCTTTGGATTACACAGCAGTACACGGAGGAAGATTCACCTTCCCCTACAACATTTGATCAGAGACAGAGGAAAGTGTACCGAGGGGAGGCGGTGGAGCAATATATATCTTGGATGTCATTTGGATACAGACAAAGAGGCTAGTTGAGGCTGGGTAGTTAACTAGTTAACCCTTTGGATATAAATGAGACCAATAACCTAACTTCGGGTAAATAGAAACAACGTATACTGGTTTAATACTGAGCTCATATATTTTTATTGGTACCAAGGTAACCTTGTTTTTTGTACTGCATGCAAAGGAACTTGTATAGGTCCAGGGTTGAATTGTTATTATTGTTTGTGTGTGTTAATAATATATACATTGAACCATAACTTTATGTACTGGTGGTGTTTTATTGTGTACAACATACTTACCAGGATGGACATCGAATCCAGGTGACGGTATCCCGAGAAGAACTGAAAGACAAAGAAGGACATAAGGTATTAAAAAGAGTATTTTGATTATTGTGCATTAAAGTGTACTTAGTATAACTTTACCGGCTTACCCAAGCAAGCCAGCTTATAATTAGTGCTTGGGTGGAGGCACGCCATAGGAAGTAATAAAGTAACCCAACATTTAATGTACCATAGAAGAGGGAGGGGTTACACAAGTCTCCTGCATCTGCCGCCAGCACCAAGACTCCACTGTGGGTGGTCCGAGGGGGACCCAATGATGCAATTCGCACTGAATCCTGTCATCGAAGCTCCATCTCCCGCTATACAGTGCCTGTTTTCTCTGTGCTGTATATCAGGGGACAGAGCCATGATGATGCGTTCGTGCCACCACATCCCCTGAACATCCCCCTTAGCACTGGCTATGCCTCTTATGCTCCGACCAGGCTGACCCCATTCGGACGAGGTGGCAGCAAAGTTGGCAAGTATGATATGAGCCCAAGTTGATAGCAGTCATCTTGTCCAAGTGCTGAATAAAAGCTGAGAACCCAACTACAGTCAGAAGACTTTCAGTTCTAAAGAGTTTAGCTGAGAAGTGCTATACAATGCATTTGTACAGTAGGGACTGTATGATATATATACGTGCAAAGCCAGGAATAGCTAACTCAGCCGAAGTTATGCACAGAGTAATGAAGTAGTCTCCAGTCCATTTGAGTAACAACATGTAGACCCCGCAGCATGTGTATGAAACAAGGTCTCTGGAGAGAGAAAGAGGCATTGCAGGGACATATAAGTGGGATAGGGGTCTATTCATGAAAAAAACTAAAACTGAATTGCTACTTATTACTATACATTGCATCAGTTCGATGCTGGGAGGTCAGGGGGGTCAGAGCCAGCACGGGTGCCGGGCATTGAGCTTCCCTGCCATCTCTGCACCGACATTCCTGAGATAGCGAACCTGAACTCCATGAAGAAGCGGAAAGCAGGGCTTTCTGGTCCTTCATGAATCATATGGTGATGCAATTCAGCCACGGAGCAGGGGACCCGCTGGAGAAGTCAGGGACTTCTCCACGGTAACCTGCTCCGTGAACAGCATGAAGTAGAGAAAAGCCCTGTTTTCCACAAAACAGGGTTTTCTCTGCTTTATGAATAGACCCCCTACAACTATATTTTTGTATTTTCCCTGATATTTGATACAGAAGCAAAATATCCAAGCATGTATGTATAAATAAAGTAACGCGATACCATGAAAATACCAAAGATGTAGAAAAAGAAAATCCCCAAACCCACATAATGTACAGCACATTGATTTACTAATGCACCATTATGTAAATAGCAATAAATATGTTATAATACCTAATATCACTAATGGTGCCCATGACATATTTAGCAGGAGTTAAAATCAATATTTGAAAGATTTTATAACTATGAAAAACAGACCCCTTCCCTCCCCTCCCCTCCGCCCCAAATAGAGCACTGATCGGCCAAATATCTGGCACTAGTTCCTAGCAAACAGGGCTGTCTTAACAACATTATAGGCCCTGGGCAAAGCAATGCACTGGGGCTCCTACACACCCATTCACAGGAAGCAATTAAAAAAATTTCTAACATATCCCTCCTGCAGTCCAGCGCCATCTACAATCCACCAATCAGCATGCAGATAGTCATTCACTGCCTGGCTGCAAGCTGGGAGGCAGGTAGAGAATCCTGCCTCACTACTCTCATTGTGTAACCAAAACCCACCCCTGCTTGAAGGACCCTAGAATATTGGGGCCCTGGGTAGATGCCCAGTGTGCCCATATGTTAAGATGGCCCTGATGGTGAATTGATTCTAAGGTCATATGTAACATTTGGGGCTGCTATGTAAAATAGAATGGAAGATAGACATATGTTCCACATGTGGAACACTGGCATTCAGAGATTCACAGGTGGAATACTAAGTAAGATAAAACAATGTTTTACAATACATACAAATTTGCAACTATCACTACACGATATAACTATCACAGACATGGGACACCAATTTGAATTCCACATGCACAGCTGGAGCTAATAGCTAATGCCAGAGGCGGCATTGTAGTCAGTGATACCGTCTGTGGTAAACATTTTCCATTTGTTTGCCAAAGGCGAGTGTGACTTTGCAAGGAGGGGTGTGGTCTCATAGGAAGTCCACGTTTACTACAGTCTGTGGGGCATGGCCTCACAGGGGGCGAGGCGGTGTTCATAGGAAGCCCCCATTACTGGAGGAGATACGCAGCTGCCCCAGAGACTGGCTGCACTGTCGGCTTCCCTTCAGTGACTGGAGCCGGGCACTGCACAAATATGTCATGGTGCAGCACCTGGTTCCCTGTCACTGTGAAGGAAATAGCACTTTGTTGTCAACCCCTGGAAGGGTCACACCTGAGTGCGGTCCGCACACCCTGCATCTGCCTTGTGACGCCTCGGGCTAATGCTACTACTGTATTTGCACATTTTTTTTTATAACATTTTATGAAATTACAAGAAGCAGCAGATTGAAAACTACACAACATCATGCACTAGCACTGCACTATATGTTACAGCATGCCTTCTACATTATTTATTTCAAATGTCCAGCGACTTAAATATTTCAACAGTTACAGCTTCACAAGCCGATGTTCCACTTGTGGAACGTTGACGGGTAAAAAGATTAATGAGGCGCTACTTCTTAAAATATATATTATCCAATCCAACGCAGTAGTTTTAGCCTAAAAAAATGCTTTAAATCCTGCCGCATAATTCATAGACAATCTGTGATGTAAAACTGCATAGCAATAAAAAAGCCCAGAACAGTCTGTTATATCAGATCTAGTCATTCAGATCAATCACTGTTTGGCCCTGATTCTGAATAACATGCAATATTGCAACATTTGTTTTGCAACTGCACATGCATGAAAATTTCTGAAATCTCTTTTGGTGCATGCGTGACAGAGCGTGTATGCACAAAGGTGCTGTTTTGATCAGGTCAGATGGTATTAGAAATGGACAGAAAGTGATGGGCTCTCCTGGGCGGTGACTGGGAGGTAGCTAGTAGTGTTTGCAAAAATTGTCCACCTCTTGGGCATGCTATGGAAGTGTTGTAGGCACGTCAGTGAAAACAGGGTGCGTTCACAGACACACACAAGCAGTCGTAACAGGCAGGAGTCAGACGGAGAGACTGCACTTTACATAGGGCCAATGCAAGTGTCGATGGCGCAAGTGATGGTGCGCTGATGGCAGTGTTTATAGAAACACCGGCTATATTGCAGAGTGCAGAGATGCTGAAAGTGGTCATATCAGTCATTGCACAATCAGACACACGCTTGTACACCGGGGAAAGGGCTGATACTAGCATTTGCATATACTGACAGCAACGATTCTGGCGACTTACGTAACAGCCAATGCAGCTGGGTCCATCTCTGAATGAGGTCTCCAACAAAAAAATAAAATGTGATGGCAGAACAGAGCCTAATGGTCCATTTAGGGGGTTATTCAGGTATTTAAGCAAACTAAAAAAGTTAGCAATTGGGCAATACCATGTTGCACTGCAGGTGGGGCAGATGTTACATGTGCAGAGAGATTAATACTGTTGGGCGGGTTATATTGTTTCTGTGCAGGGTAAATACTGGCTGCTTAATTGAACACACCCCACCCAAATCTAACTCTCTCTGCAGATGTTATATCTGCATACGCAGCCAGATCTGTGTCCATTTCCTCACATACTGTGGCCATCCCGCAAGACTGCCCAGCATGTGTGAGGCCCGATGCGTCCGCAATTAGATTGCAAATGCAAAGAAACTAAGGTTGAACCGTGATTTGCTGTCAGGCGGTTGGCCACCATTTTTTTAATCGGAGTGACTACGTGTGACATCACAAAGCCGCCCCGAAAATGGCCCCGCCCCCATATCCCCCCCCCCCCCCCTTCAATGTCCGTCACTGTCAACCACCCTGCAGCCGCATCCTTCCGGGATGTGGCCACAATGTGTAAGACCGCGCACGCACACTGCAGCCAGCACGCATGCACAGACCAACTGCACTATTTATTGTCTTGTTTGTTTGTTTTTATTATTTTTTTAAGCATGCACAGACCATTGAGATAATAGACCAAACACAATCAGCGTACAGTTATATACAGTTAGAGAGCAGGGCTTCTTTTCAGGTTACACAAAAAGCAATTTAGGCCAATTTGTGTGCAAAATTTTTTAAAATAAATCTAGAATACAAACTTTGGGGCCAGCTTATGTTAGGACAGAAAATTTAATTATGTGTACAGTTAATCACCATGCTGTTAATGTAAAAATCAATAAAACCCACTTAATAAACTTTATTGCTAGCTCAATTCTCAGCTGACATTGCATTGTAGCGCAGGATATTTATAATGATCAATGGTGCAATTAAAATCCCTGTGTACTAAGCTGCAGAGCACATGGACACTGCAGACAATACTCATTGGGGGTAATTCTAAGTTGATCGCAGCAGGATTTTTGTTAGCAGTTGGGCAAAACCATGTGCACTGCAGGGGAGGCAGATATTACATGTGCAGAGAGAGTTAGATTTGGGTGGGTTATTTTGTTTCTGTGCAGGGTAAATACTGGCTGCTTTATTTTTACACTGCAATTTAGATTGCAGATTGAACACACCCCACCCAAATCTAACTCTCTCTGCACATGTTATATCTGCCTCCCCTGCAGTGCACATGGTTTTGCCCAACTGCTAACAAAAATCCTGCTGCGATCAACTTGGAATTACCCCCATTGAGAGAAATTTGGCATCATGTTTTTCAGTGGTAGCGGTGGGACCATTACCATGTTAAGAACTATATAAGCCTTAAATAAGTTCCTGTCTAGCAGCTAGCAGCCCCATGATTCTATGTTGGGAGGCATTTTAAAAAATTATATCTCTGAAGTTTTGGAGAGAGAAAAAACTATAAAATAATGTTAAAAGTGTTAATAGTTATAATATGGTTAATATGGTTCTATTTGCTTTGTGTGTCCAATGAATAATTAATTGAACACTAATTTTTCTGTGTAAGAAGGAATGCGACCATATCAGTTGAAGCCAAGCTAGTAGAATCTAATTACGACCATGCCAGGTAAGAGGTTAAGTCAGTGGTTCCCAACCGCAGTCCTCAAGGCACCCCAACATTCCATGTTTTAAGGATATCCATGCTTAGGCACAGGTAGCTTATTTAGTACCTCAGTTTGATTATACCATCTGTTCACAAGCAGGGATATACCTAAAACCTGAACTGTAGGGGTGCCTTGGGGACCAAGTTTGGGAACCACTAGGTTAAGGGTTCATAACCCAATATATATTTATATTGTTTGTACTGTTTTATCTTAGGTTTAACAGAAAGAGATTTTTTTTAAAAAATGGAAATTGTTGTGATCTTAACACCTGGACAAGAAAACAGATAGCATAGCTGCTTTGGACTTTATTCAAGAACTACAATACAATTTGGTAGCCTACCACATTTGACCAAGCACTTGAAATGATCTGCTATTCAGATGATATTCATGTGTGATATACCAGTGTGCAAGTATGTGGGTACGCTCGGGTACGGAGTACCCTTAAGAATTTGGTAGCGGGCAAGCAGTACCACCTGCTACACCTTGCACCCCTGACCGCCATTACTACAATTATAATGCACCACAAAGCATCCTGGAGGCATTACTATATATTGTTATCAAATTTTGGATATTACTATATGTATTTATTATACTGGAGGCATTACTATATATTTCTAGCCTTGCCCCCAGAGTCCAAAGAAAAGGGTCTGTGTTGTCCGCTAGTGTCATGTAGCCACTCCCACTAGTGCCATGTGGCCACGCCCCCTCACAACACATGCCTACGCCCATTTATCGGCACTTACTACCACTAAGAAAATATTTCTACTTGCACCACTGGATATATATGTTTGTTAATGATTTTCATGATGCACACTTCTGTAAGGATTGTGGCCACACCGCCAAGCATTGTGGTGAAACATGTTAGATCAAACCCATAGTCTACTCATTGCCAAACTATCTGACACACAGGAAGCTTTGTGGGATAACTATATAGTCTCTCTTACCAGGGATGACCTAATTCGGTATCTGGTCTCAAGGTCGACAAGACTTAGGTTGACAGTGTCTAGGTCGACCACTATTGGTCGACAGTAACTAGGTCGACCGGGTTTATAGATCGACAGAGTCTCTAGGTCGACATGTTCTAGGTCGACAGGTCAAAAGGCCGACATGATTTTTAAAATATTTTTTGGTGTGCATGTGTGGCTTTGCCGTGCAAGGGACGTTCCTCTTTACAAGGTCCCGATGTTGGGAGGTATGCCACAGTGACATGGCTAACTTCCTTGTTATGGGAGAAGAAAAATACGGCAGCTAGAGGTGAGGAAGCCGACGCTGGGGAAGACTGCTGAAGGTAAGTGGCCTCTCTCCTTAATAACAGCTGGGTCAATTAATGTTGCCATAGGTGCCTATAGCACCGTGATATATTGTAAGATGCTATTAGTGCAAGCAGACAGAAGTCAGAGAAAACCCTTTAGTACATATCAAGAAGCAGTATGTATAGGGATTCTCTATGCTTTTATCCACTTGTTCCCCTTGATGGACCTTAGTACATGGACCCCTAGGTTTATTAAAGTGTCACTTTTACCACATATTGTTTATTGAAGTGTTACTTACTTCTATTTTTAAAAAGAAGACATTTTCTGATATATTTTCTTGATAAAAGTATAAACTGTATATATTTGTGTAGATAGTTATATAAATGTCCAAATCAAACACATAGGGGTATATTCAATTAGAGTTTGATCCTTTCCAACATGCATTTGTCGGAAAGGATCCGACATGGGTTATACAATAGGACGGCCAAATCCGATAGTTGGATTAACATTGTCGGAAACGTGATCAAAACCTGTCGGATTTGGCCCCGTTTTCGACAGCAGCATGTGGATCAGCGCCTATTCTGCTGATCCGCTGCTTTCCGACTTGTCAGAAAATAAGAGGCTGGATTGAATAGGTCAGAACCCCTTCCGACCTATTCCAGTCAGAAACTGCCGTCTTTCTGACAAGACGGCAGTTTTCGACTCTAATAGAATAGAATATATCCCTTAGTCTCATTCTTAAAAATACTAATGTCCTTAGTAAGTAAAACATATTTAAAAGCAGTATTAGGCTGTTACAGTTTTATCCACAGCTTCTCTCTATATAATTGGCCTGATCTGAGGATACGTCTGGAATGATGAAATAATTGTACTGAAAGCTTCAAGCTTTCCTTCTCTTTCATAACATCTTCTCAGTGACACATACTGTACAGGATTTCTCCAGAACTGCGTGGTATCTTTGGAATTAGTTACTGTCATTCCTCAGCAGGGTCGTTCTTATATTCCTGACTATTAACTACTTCTGCAAATAGACTTTTCTCTTTTAAAAAAAAACAATCAATATTAACCAGGACTAGCACTCAGCAGTCGGCCAATCATTACTTTAAATATTCCATAGATTTTTACAAGAGTTTACAAAACATAGCTTCTACCATTATTTGTACTTATTACACGGTCTGCCACTCTGAGCTATATGTGAAAAAATAGAGGGTCATTCCGAGTTGTTCGCTCGCAAGCTGCTTTTAGCAGCTTTGCACACGCTAAGCCGCCGCCTACTGGGAGTGAATCTTAGCTTATCAAAATTGCGAACGAAAGATTAGCAGAATTGCGAATAGACACTTCTTAGCAGTTTCTGAGTAGCTTCAGACTTACTCGGCATCTGCGATCAGTTCAGTGCTTGTCGTTCCTGGTTTGACGTCACAAACACACCCAGCGTTCGCCCAGACACTCCTCCGTTTCTCCAGCCACTCCCGCGTTTTTCCCAGAAACGGCAGCGTTTTTTCACACACACCCATAAAACGGCCAGTTTCCGCCCAGAAACACCCACTTCCTGTCAATCACACTCCGATCAGCAGAACGAAGAAAAAACCTTGTAATGCCGTGAGTAAAATACCTAACTGCATAGCAAATTTACTTGGCGCAGTCGCACTGCGGACATTGCGCATGCGCATTAGCGACTAATCGCTCCGTTGCGAGAAAAAAATAACGAGCGAACAACTCGGAATGACCCCCATAGTCATTTACCGCAGTATAGCAATAGGGTTATCAACAATAACAATGGTATCTGAGGATCCTAGTGGCACACCATTGTAATTACAATACGTTATGCTGCCTAGTAAGTTTTTTTTTGTCATTTGTAAATATGGAACAAGTATTATAAGTTATAATTAGGGATGAGCGGGTTCGGTTCCCTGAGAACTGAACCCCCCTGAACTTCACGCTCCGAGTCCGGATCCGAGCCCGGTTCGGGATTTTCCACCAGACTCGGAAACCAGAACGAGGCAAATCGAAATCATTCCGCTGTCGGATTCTCGCGGGTTTTGGATTTCATATAAGGAGCCGCGTGTCGCCGGCATTTTCACTCCAGTACCGGAGAGTGTAGTGAGAGGACGTGTCTCCTCAGTGTCTGTGCGGGAAAGTAGTGTGCTCTTTTGTGTCATTCCAGTGCTATTATGTGCTGCATTAGTACAGTGGTGGTGTCTTGTGCTGCATCAGTCCCGTCACAGTGGTGGTGTCCTGTGCTGCCATAAGTCCAGTGCTGCTGTATAAGTCCAGTCCAGTGCAGTGGTGCTGTCTTGTGTTGCATCAGTCCAGTGGTGGTGTCCTGTGCTAAGTCCAGTGGTGGTGTCCTGTGCTGCCATAAGTCCAGTGGTGCTGCCGTATCAGTCCAGCCCAGTGGTGCTGCCAGATCAGTCCAGTCCAGTGGTGCTGCTGTATAAGTCCAGTCCAGTGCTACTGCCATATAAGTCCAGTGTGCTGCCGTATAAGTCCAGGGGTACTGCCGTATGTCATGGGGTACTGCTGTATAAGTCCAGTCCAGTGGTGCTGCCGTATAAGTCCAGGGGTACTGCCGTATAAGTCCAGTCCAGTGGTGCTGCCATATAAGTCCAGCAGTACTGCCTTATAAGTCCAGTGGTACTGCCGTGTAAGTCCAGTCCAGTCCAGTGGTACTGCCATATAAGTCATGGGGTACTGCCGTATAAATCCAGGGTTACTGCCGTATAAGTCCAGTCTAGTGGTACTGCCATATAAATCCAGTGGTGCTGCCATTTAAGTCCAGGAGTACTGCTGTATAAGTCCAGGGGTACTGCCGTATAAGTCCAGTCCAATGGTGCTGCTGTATAAGTCCAGGGGTAATGCTGTATAAGTCCAATCCAGTGGTTCTGCCATATAAGTCCAGGGGTATTGCCGTATAAGTCCAGGGGTACTGCCATATAAGTCCAGTCCAGTAGTGCTGCCGTATAAGTCATCGGGTACTGTCGTATAAGTCATGGGGTACTGCCGTATAAGTCCAGTCCAGTGGTGCTGCTGTATAAATCCAGGGGTACTGCCGTATAAGTCCAGGGGTACTTCCATATATGTCCAGTCCAGTGGTACTGCTGTATAAGTCCAGTGTGCTGCCGTATAAGTCCAGGGGTACTGCCGTATAAGTCATGGGGTACTGCTGTATAAGTCCAGTCCAGTGGTGCTGCTGTATAAGTCCAGGGGTACTGCCGTATAAGGCCAGTCCAGTGGTGCTGCCATATAAGTCCAGGGTTACTGCCTTATAAGTCCAGGGGTACTGCCATGTAAGTCCAGTCCAGTGGTACTGCCATATAAGTCATGGGGTACTGCCGTATGAATCCAGGGGTACTGCCGTATAAGTCCAGTCTAGTGGTACTGCCATATAAATCCAGTGGTGCTGCCATTTAAGTCCAGGAGTACTGCTGTATAAGTCCAGTCCAATGGTGCTGCTGTATAAGTCCAGGGGTAATGCTGTATAAGTCCAATCCAGTGGTTCTGCCATATAAGTCCAGGGGTATTGCCGTATAAGTCTAGGGGTACTGCCATATAAGTCCAGTCCAGTGGTGCTGCAGTATAAGTCCAGGGGTACTGTCGTATGAGTCATGGGGTACTGCCGTATAAGTCCAGTCCAGTGGTGCTGCTGCATAAATCCAGGGGTACTGCCGAATAAGTCCAGGGGTACTGCCATATATGTCCAGTCCAGTGGTACTGCTGTATAAGTCCAGTGGCGCTGCCGTATAAGTCCAGGGGAACTGCCGTATAAGTCCAGTCCAGTGGTGCTGCCATATAAGGCAAGGGGTACTGCTGTATAAGTCATGGAGTACTGCCGTATAAGTCCAGTCCAGTGGTGCTGCCATATAAGTCCAGGGGTACTGCCATATAAGTCCAGTGGTACTGCCATGTAAGTGCAGTCCAGTGGTGCTGCCATATAAGTCCAAGGGTACTGCTGTATAAGTCATGGGGTAGTGCCGTATAAGTCCAGGGGTACTGCCGTATAAGTCCAGTCCAGTGGTGGTGCCATATACATCCAGGGATACTGCCGTATAAGTCCAGTGGTACTGGCATATAAGTCCAGGCCAGTGATGCTGCCATATAAGTCCAGTGGTGCTGTCATGTGCTGTATATTATTTACTTCAAATAAAGGGGCTATTAATATTTAATCCAAATAATTTTTACAGGCTTTGCAGTGTGTGTGTGGTTTAGGGGTACGCTCTCCTATGCCGCATATTGTTATATAACACCAGAAAAATAATGGAGAACAAAAATTTAGAGGATAAAATAGGGAAAGATCAAGAACAGCTGTTGCCGCTGCTGTTGTTGCTGCTGGGAGTCGATCGTCATCCCATAGAGGAAGTCAGAAGACCACTTGTACTACTTCAACTAAGCAACTGACTGTCCAACAGTCCTTTGCAAGGAAGATGAAATATGACAGCAGTCATCCTGTTGCAAAGCGGATAACTGAGGCCTTGACAGCTATGTTGGTGTTAGATGTGTGTCCAGTATCCGCCATTAGTGCAGTGGGATTTAGACAATTGATGGAGGCAGTGTGTCCCCAGTACCAAATCCCATCTAGATTCCACTTTCCTAGGAAAGTGATTCTCGGACTGTGCAGGGTCATTAAGAAAAGTGTCCTCCGTGTCCTGAAAAATGCGGTTGTACCCAGTGTCCACTTAACCACGGACAGTGGACAAGTGGAGCAGGGCAAACTAAGGACTACATGACTGTGACAGCCCACTGGGTAGGTGTATTGCCTCCTGCAGCAACAACAGCAGCGGCAGTACCAGTAGCAGCATCTCACAAACGCCAGCTCATTCCTAGGCAGCCTACGCTATGTATCACCGGTTTCCGTAAGAGGCACACAGCTGACAACCTCTTATGGAAACTGAGGGACATCACCGCACAATGGCTTACCCCACTTAGACTCTCCTGGGGATTTGTGATATTGGACAACGCCATCAATATTGTGCGTGCATTACATATGGGCAAATTCTAGCACGTCCCATGTTTTGCACATACAATTAATTTGGTGGTGCAGAATTTCTTGAAAAATGACAGGGGAGTGCAGGAGATGCTGTCGGTGGCCCGAAAAATTGTGGGCAACTTTCGACATTCAGCCACTGCGTGCCACTCCTAGATGGGCCAGGTGTTTGTGCCGCACACTTGTGTTGCTTAGCTTAGTCATCAAGCAACCTCGGTGCCCCTCTTTTTTTCTTTGCATCATGTGCTGTTTGGGGCCTAGTTTTTAAATCTACCATCCTGTCTGCCACTGCAGTGCCACTCCTAGATGGGCCAGGTGTTTGTGCCACACACTTGTGTTACTTAGCTTAATCATCCAGCTAATAACAAAAAACCAATCCAGATCCAAAATACGAGCGGGGATCCAAATCCAAAACCAAAACACGAAAAGTGTCCTCCACACATCTATAGTAAAACACTTTCTAATAGAATTCAGATTTAGACTGCCTCATAAATGCCCTATTGGTAGATACTAAGGGGTTATATTTACTAAAAGTCTATTTGGATCGATGTTGATTGATTGGTGGTCGATGTTGGGTCGGTTTTTGATAGATTTTGTGTTTCAGGGTCTAAATCACACTTATACTAACAGATGATTATTATTATTTTTTTAAACAATGTCAAATATCATCTGTTAGTAAATGTGTGATTTAGACCCCTAAACTCAAAATCGATCAAAAATCTACCAAAAGTGAATTTTTGTTAATATGCCCCTAAGTCTCGGCTAGGTAGCACATCCCATTATAAGTAGCTGGGGTGTGCAGTCCAGGCCCCCTCTGCTTAATATGTCCTATTGGAAGATGTCAGATTGTTAACTCCTAGAGAAGCAAACATCTTAACACTAACTTATATAAAATAATGACATGGACAACAATGTGGCATTTAAGAATGATCAGCCTTTTTATTTAAAAGATATCAAAAAATAAACTAATAAAAAATGAGCCTCCCCCTCAGTCTCTGAGCCTCCCCTGCGCCTCTCAACCCCCCTCACTGTGTCTCTCAGCCTCCCTTCACTCTGTGTCTCTCAGCCTCCCTCCCACTGTGTGTCTCTCTGCCTTCCCCTCACTCTGTGTCTCTCAGCCTCCCCCTCACTTTGTGTCTCTCAGCCTCACCCTTACTCTGTGTCTTTCAGCTGCCCCCTTACTCTGTGTCTCTCAGCCTTCCCCTCACTCTGTGTCTCTCAGCCTTCTCCTCACTGTCTCTCCCAGCCTCCCACTCACTCTATGTCTCTCATCCTCACCTCTGCCTTCTTACTCAGTATCTCTGAAGTGGAAGTGCACAGCAGACTCCTCTTTTCACCAGGGAGTGCACAGCAGGCTACTCTCTGCACCAGGAGCGGGAGCATGACAGTGTCAGAATCACACTCCCAGAAGCCCTGGCTAAATAAGAAGAGCTGTCATTCCACAGAGCACTGTGGATCAGTTTGTAACTATTGGCTGCTACAAGGTGGTCATAATATCATACTTCATAGTAGGAATATGGCATTTTTTTTTATTTTGTTTGCACTGTGAGCCACAGTGGTGTAAATGGTACTTAATCAGTACACTTCTTCCTTAATGTACATGAAAGACAAAAATGCAAGAGGCAAATAATGAAAACATTAAATGTCTTATTTGGCTGCTAATGTGGAAAATACATTTTTGCCAGATTTCGTAAGCTGGATATTGTACATACTGTATCTACAGGAAACCTGGAGTTCTGAGTCATTTGAATATTTCTAAGAAAACGTTTTTAAGAATATAATGGGAAAGCCTTGTTCTAGTTATACTTAATAAGGGTTTAGTCTATGTAAAACTTTATTTATTCTTATTATATTTTCCTATTTAGTGAAACGTTGTAAGTCTTAGGCACATAATTATTTTTATTCCATACAAAGTATAATGATTATCTTTTTACATTGAAATAAGGTTAGTTCCAGGCATAAAACTAATTTCATTTGTTGACATTATTTGCCAAATTTGTTTTAGAATGTGAATGCCCATCTTACAACAGTGTCAGCTCCTAAATTGGAAGACAAATCATGTGGTTTTGAAGCCAAAGGATCCATGGGCATTGCATACATATAGGGGGGTATCCAATAAAAGTGAATCCGTTTTGACTAATATCACGATTTTTGACTGATGGTCATTATCGCGGTATCCAATTAGAAGATGTTTTATTGGCTGGAAATGGGCGCGTGATTGTGCAATAACACATGCAATCAGGGATAAGTTCCCGATCACCTGTGTTATCGCGGCTCTAGCTGTTGCTTATCGCGGATTACGCTTTGGGTGCATCAAGGGTAGGAACGTACCGCATCGGGGCTATTTGGACAGACCCCAGTGAGCCTACTAGCAGTAGTAAATTACTGCTGCTAGAAGGATACCCCCCTCAGAAACAATTTAAATATTCAAAAAGAAAAAGACAGCAATTACAATAAATAACCAACTGAAGTACTGAGGTATGACATTGCAAACAATAAGACAGATAGATAGATAGATAGATAGATAGATAGATAGATAGATAGATAGATAGATAGAGACCAAGTTTTCAGGGTGCATAAATGCTCTAAGCTGTATAAAACACCCTTTTTTGTGATTAATAGAATTAAGATACAGCTGTGACATAAGTGCACAAACATTATTCAGGAACAGCAGAAAGTATGGACCCATAGTGCTTCCTTATGTTAAATGGACCTATTTGTCATATTTCAAGTTTCAAGTCCACCTCACATTCCTTGGAAGTACCCCAAGTTGTTCTACACCCATCTTTGGAAATTGCAAATACCTCTAGATATGAACATGGGCAGAGTGAAATGTCACTGCAATGGAAAGTGGGAAGAATCTTGGGATGTTCATTGTGAAAAATTGTAATATCGCATCTAACCACCTAAGTTTACAATCATTCCTTGTATTCAACATTTTCCCATTTTACTGTTAAAATATTTCTGCCCAGGGGCAGCAAGAATGCGTGTGTGTATGTGGGGGGAAGGGGGTGGGGGGGGGGGCTAGTTTGATGAATGGGCCCTAGTCATTTTCCCTTTACCCAGTGCAGCTGCTTCTCCCCTGATAAAGCTAAATATTTATCTTATAACATTCACTATAAATGGGTAAGAGACTCAGTACGCAATTGGCGTATGGGGTACCGTAAGGGTACGCACTTAGCGTAGCAGACGTTTAGCCGTGGTCGAGACGCACATGCGGCACGCTCGCTCACAACTTAATGCGTGGTGTCGAGCACGCTATAGGCGGCCGACTACCGTAATGCTACGCTACTAGCGTAGCGTACGCTCGTGACCACGAGGAGAACACGAGCGGCGCAGATGCTCACGGGATGACACTCAGTAAACCTTGTATGCAACACAGTGAAAGATTGAGTTTGTACTGTAAACCTTACTACTGAAATACTGTAGCGATATAACGCTGCTTAACCTTGTAAATACTAAAGCTGCTTGAGCGATTGAGACGCTCCGATTACCCTCTGCAATGTAATAAACACGCAATACCTTGCTAAGGTTCCAACACCTTTACTAACAATATCTAGCTATGTAAATAAAGGAAAAACAGTTAACAGTTCATACACTACAGGCTAACATCAATATCTAAGCAGAATAACTACACATAAATATACAATATCGTCACAATCTTATACAATAACAGAGACAGAGAATATGGCAAATACAAACAGGGAATAAGTTGGTCACAGAGAATAACTTACACACACTGGGGAATGATCGCAGCCCAGTCCTGGTACCAGCTCCGAGTTAGTCAAGATGAAAACCGTTTGTGGAGAGAAGACTGAGCTGGCCAGGCTGGCTGTCCTTATATACACTGCGTACAGTATACTACAAAGGGACCTACAATCTCATTGTTCATTGGACACAGGAATGTCTCCTCGCATCATAACAAAAGGTCATAGGTTAGTTTGAACAGGTGGGCTGTGACTATATCAAACTGCTCAGGTGGGAGGGAATCTCAGAATTCCCGCCGCATGGATAATGAACCGCAAATATAGTAAATGTCCAGAAACTACTAATAGACATAACTATACGCAGGAGCGATTAATCTTTACCTAACCAGCACCGGATTGTTTCTAATAAAATGTTCTTTAGTTAGGTACCAAACACCACTGCTCAAACCCT
Organism: Pseudophryne corroboree; assembly: GCF_028390025.1. NCBI lineage: Eukaryota > Metazoa > Chordata > Amphibia > Anura > Myobatrachidae > Pseudophryne > Pseudophryne corroboree. The sequence goes on from NC_086445.1 coordinate 813,032,008, forward strand.
GTCTGACCCTTCGTACCATGCAAAGAGGAATTCCTCTGTCCAGCGACCAGTTACATTAAACAAACTTACTGTTATTATTAAGGGGAACATTATCTATAAAACATACTATTTGGTTTTATTATTTAATGATTGAGTCGCCCGCTAGACGCACACAAACTCTACCGTAAATGCACATACCACGCGCTCGAGCGCATGGCCGAGGAGGCGCCATCACGCAGCTGCGAGTATCCGCACGCACGGGAGAGAATGTGCATGTGCAGCGGGCAAGCGCATGAGGTGAATATATGGCAACGTGTAGCATGATATTTTTCCGACTTTGACAGTCCACCCTTTGGCAGTCATCAATAACTGCCACTTCCTAAAACAGTTCAAAAAGAAAAATATATGTCATAATGTAAATACAATTTTATGATTGGGTAAAGGGAGGAGAGGAGCAGGTGGGAAAAAGGTATGACCTAGTGAGATAGTAGAAGCATGTGTGTATGAATCCATGTTTGAGGGGTCATGTATCATCGTGCCGTACGTGTTTTAGATCAAGCTTCGAGGTATTGCGAAGTATACATTTGAATCCTTCTTATCCCGTATTACAGGTCTGTGGATGGGCTGTCAAACTTACCGAGCTCTTTTCGGCTTTTGGTTGCAACAAATGGGGGAGCACAATTAGTTGATGATACATGAATGGGGGGATATGTGAGTGCTGATATCTGTATCTATATTCCCTATCGACTATGTGTGTCATTACCTGGAGGTTGTAGAGGTGAAGATAAGAAGCAATTATTATACATGCAGTCACACGGGTTTGGCATAATTGTAACTTGTCCTTGGAAACCTTGTGTCCTGTGTCTGAAAGATGAAACAGGAGTTGTTTCGTATCTCTCAGGGACGCTTCCAGTGAATCTGAACACAGCAGTAAATCATCCACATACTGTATCAATATTGATCCACTCTCTGGTTGGAAAGACTGTAAACAATCATGCAGGGCCTGTGAGAAAATACTTGGACTGTCTATGAAACCTTGTGGTAATCGAGTCCAAGTGTACTGAACTCCTCTGTATGTGAATGCGAATAAGTATTGACTGTCAGGGTGCAGAGGTACCGAGAAGAAAGCGGAGCAGAGGTCAATCACAGTGAAAAATTTGGCAGTGGGAGGGATTTGCATAAGGATGACAGCTGGATTTGGCACTACTGGGAATTGACTCTCAACTATTTTGTTGATCCCTCTTAGATCCTGCACTACTCTGTAACCCCTCCCCCCACTCTTTTTAACAGGGAAGATGGGACTATTGGCAGTGCTGGACGTTCTTACCAGAATGCCCTGTTGTAGCAAGCGCTCTATTACAGGGTAAACTCCTAACTCCACCTCTGGCTTCAGAGGGTATTGTGGGATTTTTGGAGCTATCCTACCATCTTTTACTTGCACAACAACTGGGGCTACGTTTGCCATCAATCCAGTGTCTTGTCCATCCTTGGTCCAAAGTGATTCCGGTATCTGGGAAATCATTTCCTCTACCTTGGACGGACACCTATTTACAACAACAGTGTGTGACATTAATCTTGTTGGGGAGTCTAGCATATCCTGCGCTTCCTGAGCGTGGTTTTCGGGTATGTCCAAGAACACACCTTCAGGAGTACAGTATATGACGCATCCCATTTTGCACAGTAAATCTCTCCCTAGGAGATTAGTCGGAGCCGATGCAGCCAGCAGAAAAGAATGCTTGGTATGCAAAGGCCCTATCGTAATCTCTGCAGGTTTGCTTAAAGGGTAGTGCTGTACTACTCCTGTTACTCCCATGGCTGGAATTGTTTACCAGTGGTTCTCATGCCCACGGTCGAATTTATCACTGACTTGGCCGCCCCCGTATCTACAAGGAAATTTAGAGATTTACCAGCTACATCAATTGTGACCTCGGGTTCACTTCCAAGGCTCGCAATTAAGTTCACTGGCTGCAGATTACAGGTGTGGCCCCGCCCCTATGGTGCGTGGTGACCTCCCTGCATTGCGCTGGCAGCTATTACCTGTGAAGGGGGTAAATGGGAACTATCAGTGACTTGCCAGTCTCTTTTTGGGGGATACCTTTTTGTTTCCCCTGCGTGTGGCTCATAACTCCGTCTCTGCGGTCCTTGATCCCAATTTCGTGTGTCATGTCGTTGTCTAGGGGGTAGATATGATTTTTGTGCATTTTTCGATTTACAGTCTCGTGCAAAATGTCCCTCCTTATGACAGTAATAACAAGTTACCACATTTGACTTACCCACAGGGGTCGGAGATTTATACTGAGGTGGCCTTGTGGTCAGGGCCTGTATACTTACGGCCATTAACCTATCACTTTGTGACTCCCTGTGTCTGGTGATATTCCGATCATGATCAATAGCGGCCTCTCTCAAAGTAGCCACCGACAGACCTCGCCAACATGGTTGGGTGGTCTGTACCCTCGTCCTCAATACTTCCTTTAAACCATCCATTAACACAGATACTGCTACTTCTCTATGATTCACATTTGTCTTAATGTCTTCTATGCCTGTATACTTAGCCATTTCCTGTAGTGCCCGATGAAAGTAATCAGCAGCTGTTTCTCCCTCTTTTTGTTTGATGGAGAAAATTTTGTTCCATTTGGCAACAGCTGGAAAATACTCTTTTAACTGTAAATTTATTCTCTTTACATTATCTTGGTTGTACACATCCGTAAGGGGTACCTCTTCATCTAATTTACAGTCAGCTATAAATCTCGCTGAGTCGACATTGGAGGGTAAACATGCCCTCAGCAATATCTGCCAGTCTTTGTTTTTTGGGCTCCACAGTATTTCCTAGTTCTCTAATGTATTTCTGGCTTGCAACTAGATCTTTCCTAGGATCAGGGAATTCAGACACCATTGATCTTAATTCCATTCGGGAAAAGGGGCAGTGCATGGCGATGTGTCTGACAGGAGTGAGTCCTGAAGTGTCAGTTCTCCCATTTGGCACTGCAATTACCCTAACGGGATTAAGTTCAATAACATCATTCTGAGTAGATTCTACAACATTTGGTGTAATGGTTTCAGCATAGTGTATAGTGCCGTACTTACCAGTTGATACGACCTCACCTGTCCCTCCACTAGGGGCCTTTGATACTGCTTTTACTGGTTGGGACGTGCCCACTGTTGTTTCTGCTATGGTGGCTGCTAGAGAGAGTGCCGATATTGTTGTGGGTTCATCCTCTTGGTCACAATCCTGGGGAAAGTTTAAAACAGGGTACAGCTTGCACGGGTTAATATTAGCATCAACAATCTTGGTTACTTTATTCTTAACATTTATACAGTTACTAAGTGCATGTTTATCATACACCAGTGTGTCATTCTCTGTAACCACTTTCTCTCCCGTTATGTATGGTGGTGGGGGAGCGGTGGCTATCAGTTTCCTGATAGGGTTAGATCCAGCCGCTTGAGCCAATCCTCTTTGTATTTCACCTTCCTGTTGCCATAACTGTAAATAATCATAATGTTTGATCCGTCTCTTTGCAGATTTAATGAGACATATCCTTCTCCTTAGATTTTGTAACACCTCGGGACTAAAACTGCCTACCCGTGGGAACTTTTCCCCATCATGCACAGTCATTCTTTCCCATTCATCGCACAAAACCTCTGTGTGTGAACCGTATTTCTCACACATGACATACCTTGCCGACCCGATTGGTCGGTTTACTAAGTCAACCCGAACCGAGGTTGATCGCCCCCTACCTGAACAACTGGCCCCCATCTTTGCAGGTGTTGCTTTCACTACCTCTGACCTTCAAATCAGGGTCTTCAGCGAACCCTTACAAAAACCAAGATGTCCGGGGTAGGCCGGCGGCGGAAGTTTACCGAGTACCTCCACTCACTCGCCCACGTCGACCAATACGCCCACACACTGCCTTAGCGCTGGCGTACTCAACCTAGGGCCCCTGCGACCTGAACCTCTATTTACTGGAACATGTGGGTGTGATCCGAAGAGCACTTAACCCTTTCCAGTAACTATTGGTTGTTAGAGAATTCCCGAGTGACCAGCGAACCTCCCTTAAAATAAAAAAAATTACACAAATCACGTTAGAATGTACAAATAGCGTTTATGACCCCTCTAGCGTACGCAAATGGTACTGGGTCAAGTTACTAACTAATGCACACAATTACGTGCGGTACAATCGTTCTGCACATAAGCAACTAATCTTATGTGCGAAGCGACCAGTGGAATAGAAAATTGTGGCTGCGAATTCCTTCAGCCAGAGCTTAATGGCCTATATGGGTACCGCACCAACCCTTCCTGGTGTTGTGCTCCTTTACTCTTTATCTATAGCGGACCTCCTAGTCTGCTGTACCTAGACCTCCTGGTCTGTCTGGACCTCCTGGTCTGTGCTACAGTAGACCTCCTGGTCTGCTATACTCTAATGCTCTTATTTTAATATGTTTAACAAGGGATGCCTCCCAAGCCACCGTGCCGTCACTTACACGTATGTACCTCACGAGAACTCGATGATTTCCTGTGGTTCAACCCCAAAATTTAGAAACTTATATATATACACACTCTTTCACCTCATATACTCTTTACTTTCATTTCTGCGCAGAAATCCCTTTCAGTATCGCAGGCTAATCCCGAGGAGTTGCAACTAGAGAAGGATCTATTAGCTTAAAATTTTGGACACTGAGATTGATTTGCGCTATTATCGCGTTGCCTCCTTATCGCCTAACTAAAACAATACTATCGTGTGATTTGTATTATGTGGGCGTACCCAGACGCTCCGTTGCGTAATATACGCTCCGTGCGTCGGCCCTTGCGTCGCGTACGCTAGTCCCGCCCTTTGTTAGAGACACATGTACGCAAGCCAGGTATATCCACAGAAATACAATTAACACGTTTATATCAATGTAGATGATCTTTAACTGTAATCATTTACTGAACACCACACAGAACTTCCTTGTATCTTAGGCAAGCCGTGCGCGTGTTTTACAAATTACTCCTTAACGTATTAATTTTACTTTTAACTACCAATAGCAGCAAATCTTTCTCAGCACGTTATCAATGATGAAATGGCAAACAGAAAAGTGAGGTGTGAAAATACACAAATGAAAAAAAAAGAAATACAGGTGTGTGCGTGCGTGCGTGTGTACGCAAAACAGAAATAAACAGTTTTAAAAGACAATAGCGTACTGTTCTTACCTTCCAGTTCCGGATTCCACCAGCACTCCTACAGCGTAGCGATGCAGACGCTTATCTAGTCAGCACTACTGTATCCCGATACGAAGGGATACTGCCTTCCCCTTGCTGACAGATAAAGTCTGTGTTCGCTAGTGCGGATATGTGGAGGACGGACGAGCTCCCAATTGATAAAGCTAAATATTTATCTTATAACATTCACTATAAATGGGTAAGAGACTCAGTACTTGGCGTATGGGGTACCGTAAGGGTACGCACTTAGCGTAGCAGACGTTTAGCCGTGGTCGAGACGCACATGCGGCACGCTCGCTCACAACTTAACGCGTGGTGTCGAGCACGCTATAGGCGGCCGACTACTGTAATGCTACGCTACTAGCGTAGCGTACGCTCGTGACCACGAGGAGAACACGAGCGGCGCAGACGCTCACGGGATGACACTCAGTAAACCTTGTATGCAACACAGTGAAAGATTGAGTTTGTACTGTAAACCTTACTACTGAAATACTGTAGCGATATAACGCTGCTTAACCTTGTAAATACTAAAGCTGCTTGAGCGATTGAGACGCTCCGATTACCCTCTGCAATGTAATAAACACGCAATACCTTGCTAAGGTTCCAACACCTTTACTAACAATATCTAGCTATGTAAATAAAGGAAAAACAGTTAACAGTTCATACACTACAGGCTAACATCAATATCTAAGCAGAATAACTACACATAAATATACAATATCGTCACAATCTTATACAATAACAGAGAGAGAGAATATGGCAAATACAAACAGGGAATAAGTTGGTCACAGAGAATAACTTACACACACTGGGGAATGATCGCAGCGCAGTCCTGGTACCAGCTCCGAGTTAGTCAAGATGAAAACCGTTTGTGGAGAGAAGACTGAGCTGGCCAGGCTGGCTGTCCTTATATACACTGCGTACAGTATACTACAAAGGGACCTACAATCTCATTGTTCATTGGACACAGGAATGTCTCCTCGCATCATAACAAAAGGTCATAGGTTAGTTTGAACAGGTGGGCTGTGACTATATCAAACTGCTCAGGTGGGAGGGAATCTCAGAATTCCCGCCGCATGGATAATGAACCGCAAATATAGTAAATGTCCAGAAACTACTAATAGACATAACTATACGCAGGAGCGATTAATCTTTACCTAACCAGCACCGGATTGTTTCTAATAAAATGTTCTTTAGTTAGGTACCAAACACCACTGCTCAAACCCTGTCTGACCCTTCGTACCATGCAAAGAGGAATTCCTCTGTCCAGCGACCATTTACATTAAACAAACTTACTGTTATTATTAAGGGGAACATTATCTATAAAACATACTATTTGGTTTTATTATTTAACGATTGAGTCGCCCGCTAGACGCACACAAACTCTACCGTAAATGCACATACCACGCGCTCGAGCGCATGGCCGAGGAGGCGCCATCACGCAGCTGCGAGTATCCGCACGCACGGGAGAGAATGTGCATGTGCAGCGGGCAAGCGCATGAGGTGAATATATGGCAACGTGTAGCATGATATTTTTCCGACTTTGACACCCCCAACCCCAGCGCACGCTGCCATGTGCTAGGCTGTGGAGAGTCTAGGGAGGTAGCAGGCTCCTTTCTGTCCATACATGATGGGATACACTGATCGCTCCCCACTTTGTAGCGCCATGGGTTTTTTTGTTTGTTTTTTAATGGGGCATTGGCACGACCATTTGATATTTGCACCCGCCCCCCATCCCACCCCCCAGTACCTGCATCCATTTCTGTTCTTGATGGCCCTGTTTCTGTCACACACTCACTACGCCTGTTGCCCTCCTGCAGTGTCTCATATCTTGCTGCTCCTGCAGCATCTTAGCAGTGCCTCGCTTTGCTGCCACTGCCACGCTCCAATAGTGTCTTTCACCTTGTTGTTCCTGCAACTAACCCTGAAAGAGCCTCAAGAGTCACTGTGCAATACTATTAAAGTTATATAAGGGGTACCACGCGGACTGTATTTATTTTATACGTCACTATTGTGCATTTCATGTTTTTATTAGCGATGTGCACGGACCCCCATGTTTTGATTTTGGTTCTAATTCACCATGTTTTAGTTTTGACAAATCCACCCTCACGTGTTCTGGTTCGGATTCAGAGTTTGGTTCAGTTTATAATAAAAATAAAATCTATAATCATTGATATATGTCGATAAAAACTACTAAAATCATGTACGTTTTGCAATCCAAAACCTGAAATTCGGAAAGGGAAAGGAATTCTGAAATATTTTGTGTGTTTATTATAGGCCTTACTTATTATTCAAAGTATTTCAGGAATGTATTTGCACTAAGGAAATTAAGTTTTTTTTATTACTGAAGATACATTATATAAATCAAGCATTTCAACTCTATGATATTTTTCAGATTTTTTTTTTAGTTATTCTAAAGCCTTTAATTAATGCAGGAAACATATATATTTGCAAATCTAAGTATGCTCCCATGATATTCAAATCTAGGTATGCTCCCATGATATTATTTGAGTGAATTAATCCATGTAATAAATCTAGTGCCTGATGGTTGAGAATTAGAAATGCTTTTGTTGATATTTTACTTGATAACTGAAATGTACATGTAGTGAGGCTGATGCAGAGCTGAATGTATGCCCCTGTGCTGTGTTTATCTTGCAAATAGCCACCAGGGCCAAAACTAGTGCTGTGCCAGTGGTGTCTGGCACACAGTGGCCTTACCCCTGCCGCGCTCTGGTGTCCGCCCAGCCACCTGCCCGCCGAGTACCTCACCGTCACCGCTCAGCTGCATTACCTGGTGACCTTTTGTAACAAAGGTACCCGGGCAGTGTTGCAGGCCAACCTCCCGGCTCCCCCCCCCCCCTGTGCATCTTCTGGGAGAGATGACGCCTCTCCCAGCCTATCCCCAACCCACCCACAGTGCCCTGTGCTGCGAAGATCCACAGCATTAGGACGGGAAGGAGAAAAGTACTGCCTACTGGTGGAAACTGCTGCCTCTGAGCCAAACGTATAACACACTCACACTTTCTTTCTTTCTTTCTTTCTTTCTTTCTTTCTTTCTTTCTTTCTTTCTTTCTCCCTCTCCCTTTCCCTCTCCCTCTCCCTCCCTAGCTTTGTAAAAGGGGACTCTGCCTGCTGTAATGAGTAACAGGGGACTCTACCTGCCTGACGTAATGTGTAAAAAGGTTCTCTGCCTGACGTAATGTGTAAAAAGGGGTCTCTGCCTGGCGTAATGTGTAAAAAGGGGGCTTTACCTGGCGTAATGAGTAAAAGGGGACTCTACCTGGCGTAATGTGTAAAAACTGGACTCTACCTGGTGTAATGTGTAAAAGTGGGCTCTGTCTGGTGTAATGTGTAAAAGGGGGCTCTGCCTGGCGTAATGTGTAAAAAGTAGGGTTATGCACTGGGCCATTTTTCGGGTTTTGTGTTTTGGTTTTGTATCTGGATTGGTTTTGCCAAAACCACCCTTGCAGGTTTTGGTTTTGCATCTGCTGCTCCCTATTATCTAACCAATTACTGACCCAAGTGCATATTGTGCTCCCTAGCCCTATTTCTTGTAGCTTATAGATAAGACGCATGTGTGGTACAGTGTCGAAAGCTTTGGCAAAGTCTAAAAAGATTATATCCACCTCCTTACCCTGATCCAGGTTCGCACTTACTGTTTCATAAAAGCCAAGTAAGTTGGTCTGACATGATCTCTACTTCACAAATCCATGTTGGTTCCTTTTAATGACCTTATTTGCTTCAAGGAACTTTTGAATACTGTCCCTTAGAATACCTTCCAATACTTTCCCCACTATAGATGTAAGACTAACTGGTCTATAATTACCTGGTTCAGCTTTGCTCCCCTTTTTAAATATCGGCACTACCTCCGCTATACGCCAGTCCTTGGGAACCATACCCGATTTAACCGAATCCATGAAGATCAAAAATAGAGGTCTTGCTAGTTCAGCGTGCAGCTCCATAAGAACCCTCGGGTGAATTCCATCGGGACCAGGTGACTTATTAATCTTCAACTTTTTTAATCGGTCACAGACTACCGCCTCACTCAAATAAGCATTTAGCAGTGGGACATTATCTTTGTTGAGATTTTGTGTTAGACCCAGCATTTGGTCCTCTCTGGTAAATACTGTTGAAAAAAACGTGTCCACCATTTGGTATCGACCTATTGCTTGTTGACCTTTTAACCGTTGTCCTATCATCTGGATACCGTTGTACAGAGGGTGTAATGCAGATGCAATGTGGCGGTTATGCATATTGATTGATGTTTTCGCATGTGTATGGGCTGCAGTGTGCAAGCACAGTGAGTATTTGAGTGTGGTCACCGCAAGATTTAGTTGCAACATGAGTGACAGGAAGTCAGTGTTTGGGGTGGCAATGGGGAGTAGTCATGCAAACGTCATGGCCGTTCGAACAGAGTTTTCTGGGCATGCATATTAGTAGCTGTGATCATGCTTGCTACTGGAGATGCCTATGCGTCCTGGGAGAGCAGCTTGGCCTGCGCATGCCTAGATGCATTCAGGCTCTGCATGGCGACCTAATGTACGATGATGTTAGTGATGCTTCTGCAATCATGCAACTCCAAAGATGCGATTGCAGTGGGCTTCCTTTTGCACTGATTATCTTCTGCCTATATTAGCATATAATCACAATTGCATACGGCAAGTCATTGCAACGGGAGTAGGAAGAACAACAGCACCTGAATGACCCTCAGTGTGTGTCCAGAGGGTTACAGTGGTAACAGAACAGAACTGATAATGAGACCAGCAACAGGTAAGTGGAGCTGGAGGGATGGGATGGGGTAATGGGTATGATTGAGGAAAGGTTAAGAATTGGTTAATGCTTTTATTTTCATTAATTAGTATGAAGGTTTTTTTTGTTAAACTGAGAAAGGTAATGAATAGAAATGGAATTAATGGATGTGGAGAGTTAATGTTTATACAGTATAGGACTCCCTTATATTACCTGAAGGAGTTATTAATTTTTGAGGAGAGGTTTTTAAGGATGGGGGTATGATATTGTGTGTCTGTCTCAAAACTGCTCTGTGTAATGTATGTGGTCACATCAGGTCACAAAAATGCTCTCTGTATTGTATGACATTCTCAGAAATGGCCTGATTTGGTTGGGTGTCAATAAATGCTCTCAGTATTATAGGGTAGTCACAAAAATGTGTGATTATTGTATGACAATCACAAAAATGACATGTTTTGCTATCACATAAATTATCTCAGTATTGTATACGAATCATAAAAATGCCATGTTTTTTGGCAGTCAAAAATGCTGAAAAAATGCTATCAGCATTGTATAGCAGTCACAGAAATTATCTCAGTATTATCACAAAAACGGCAGGTTTTGTTTGGCAGTAAAGAAATGCTCTCAGTATTGTATGGCAGTCACAAAAATGTTCTGATGATCTGAAGAAGTGCTTCAGGATAGACATAAGAAATATCTGTTTCAGATAGAGATGTGCACTGACCCCTGTGCTTTTGATTTTGGATTCATCTTTGCGTTTTGATTTTGCAAAACCACCCTCACATGTTTTGGTTTAAAATCTGTATTTATAAAAAAACAAAAAAAAAACAAACAGCTAAAATCATGTAACTTGGGCCTGTTTTTATTCCAACAATATTACAACCTAATTTCCAGTGATTTCTAGTCAATTTTGACCACATCACAGTTCACAATATTGTTCAACAATATTGTTCAAAGGCTGTACAGCTGAGCAGCGGTACTAACACACAGCAATTTAAAAGACTATAGCACATCGATGAAATATTGCCACACAGAATTGTCAGACAGGATGACAGTTTAATAAACTATACAACCCCATCAAGGACTTTTAGCAGTACCTACAATCTATCGGAATTCATCTGGGGGTCAAGCTTTTAGCCATCTGGCTCCGACTCTACGGAACTCACTTTCCTACACAGTTCGAGAGGACCCCACTTTAGAATCCTTCAAAAACAGATTCAAGACTTTCCCGATTACTTAAGCATTCCCTTAATGTCTCTTTCGCACTATGGGGGTCATTCCGACCTGTTCGCACGCATTGGTTTGTCACTGTGGTGCGAACGGGTCCGGAATGCGCATGCACAGCGTGTGCACTGCGCACGCACGTCATTGCCCGGCGACAGGGGTCACCGGGTTATGGCGCGAATTATGAGGAAAGCGGTTGCAGCGGTGACCGCAAGAAGATTAACAGAAAGAAGGCATTCCTGGGCGCCACCAAGCGTTCGCAGCCCTGCTAAGCTAAAATACACTCCCCAATAGGCGTGGACTAGTTGATCGCACCAGCAGCAAAAAGTTGCAGGCTGCGATCAACTCGTAATGACCCTCTATGTCTCCGTAATCTGTGTATTTTATGAAAAGTTTGTCTTTCATTGTTTTTAAACTGCATTATTTATATTCATTCTTTCTGTTAAGCGCCTTGCGTCCTATTGGATACAGAGCGCTATATAAATAACATTATTATTATTATTATTATTATTATTATTATTATTGTAATGATTTTATCTGAATTACCTAAATCTGTTTTGCAGCTACATAACAGCACCAATAATAATGTCCACATTACAAAAAAAACTTTAATATTAATAAACACAATGTTTTGCAGATGCCTCCTTGTGCAGAATACCCCCTCCCCCTCACAGTGCTACACCCCCAAACTGTATATGCAGAAAAGCCCCATGTGCAATGCATATCCCCCCTCCCTCTCCCATTGGAGAACAATCCGCTGTGCAACATACTCCCCCACCATGTGGAGAGTCCTCCTCTGTGCAATACCCCCATACAGAATACCCCTCCCCCTGTGTGCAAATCCCCCCCTTGTGCATATACTCTCATGTGCAGCATAGCCTCTCCCTCCCACTCCAGAACAGACTGCTGTGCAACATATTGTAATCCACGATGGCTGGCAGGCTGGCTTCATAGGGTCCCTGCTGGCTGGCTACAAAGGCTGGCTGGCTTGCTTCAGAGGCTGGCTGGCTCCCTGCTGTGACGCTGTGCCTGCTACTGAGTCCCGCTTCCCGCTGCCGCTTACTGCATCCAACAGCGCACAGGCTCCTCACAGTGTGGGTCGCGGGTGACGTCATGATGTCAGCCACGCACCTGCGCAATGCAGTACTGGGAATGCTGCAAATCACCGGGGGGTGGCAATGACTGAAGTTAGTTGTGATCTACCCACGGGAGCTCCACGAGCTACAGGTACCTTGCGATCAACGTTTTGGCCGCATCTACCCTAAGGACTTCAGATGGAAAGTTAGTGTTGTAACAACCCAGTGTTAGCAGGTCTGTCTAAGTGGTTAGAAGAGGTGCCACAATGTTCGTGGCTATGTGACAGACTCTTTCCCTAAGATGATTTCCCTTGTACCTTGTTAGTTGTACCTTGCTCAGAGAGGTAGGATAGATTGATATGCAACAGTGCTGGCAGCTACTCCAACAGGATGTTTCTTTTATTAAAGAATACTGTTTCAATAGCAATTACTACTTTTCTAAAACGATTATCTTAGTCTTCACTGGCAATTTTTTAATGTTGGAGCTCTTAGATCTGACAGTGCCACAGTATTGCATTGAGGTTTATCGTGTTACTGTTCTTGTTGCACAAGGGATGGAGATCCTAAAAACATAATAGTGTTGAAATGGGGTAATGGCACTTATAAACAATATCAATCCTGGATTTTATCGGTAGAAATGTCACTGTGTTTCAGCATACAAAAATGATGTAATTAGCAAAGGTATTCCTAGGACAAATAACTCAGTCTTTACTCCTTAAGGCGACTCAATGTCCCTCTCAAGCTCTTCTTACAAATTATGTCTCTGTCCTGGTCACTGTATTCAAGCAGGGGCTAGTCTCTCAGATGTTCTAACAAGGAACAAAAAAAGGGGGTTGGGCTTGACTGCACACCCTATTACTAAAGATATCAAGAGGTGCTGTCATGCTGAGGCTTCTAATACTATGCTGGAGGAAGAGAGAAGCAGATGCACACTCCTAGCACTAAGAACGCTTATAGTAAAAATAATTTAAATAAACCCTCACTATTAACATGGAGTATAATTGAAGTACTTAGCACACTTTGTGCAAATATGTTGGCCCATGTACCACAACCAGGTGACTCCATCACAAGTGTCCCTAACATTCCTAATACTATCACATTATATAAATTTATCCAGGACTTAAATAGTGCCCTTATTAATGTGTGATCTGAAATTTAGGAACCCAGCTAATTAAAACATCTGAGGGTAAATAGGAGGGGTTCCAATACTTCCTTCCACTGTAATGAGTATAACTTGAATTTAAATTGCATTCATCCTCTCAACATAAGACAACATTCTTGTCTTTTAAACATAAATCTGCATCATACATAATGCAGCCTAGGAAATCTTAATTATTGGTACACAAAACCCACCAGTTTGCATTCGTAAAACACAATCTGATTTAGCATCCACTTTTGTCTTTCACATCTCCATGCAAACCCAGTTTTGGCTTATCACACAACCGGAGATGCTGAAAGCACAAACAGTTTTCTTTCCAAACCTTAGCTTGTATCTCAAAGAAAATGTTTGCCCACCCAAAGGCCTGCTAATTGACACCTATACCTTGCTGGAGCTAGGACAATTAACATATGACATGCTATGTACAAGTTGCTGAAGAACAATTGTCAAAACCCTTTAGAAACAAAATAACTCATACTGTACTTTTCTCATAAGTGCCCTGTCCATGCAGTTCTATAACCGTGCAGTACGTAATTCTGCAACTGTGCACAGCGCAGCAATATAACATATTAAGACACATTATTAAACCCACTGGACCCGGCACTGTTAATACATTTTACATGCATCAAATAACCGGCACTTAGTGGCGGCCATTAACCATGTGGCCGACGGGGTCTCTGGCCACACCTACCCCTAACCTTCATCTTAGTGTCTAACCCTAACCTATGCCTTACCATCCTAACCATACCCTTCCCTCCACAGCCTAATCCTAACCCTCCTGCTCTCAGCCTAACCCTAATGTCAACATTTTCGACAATGTCTGCATTTCCTCCATCTACATTTTGAGAATGTTGACATATCACCACTGTCTACATTATAACTGTCAACATTGTGGTGTTACCATTATGAATGTTGACATTGTTACTGTCGATCTTTTAGTTACATCCCATCTCTAGAGGAAGATTAGTGCTGTACATATGTCTCCCTATGGAGAAGATAAATTACATGGGGGGATGATGACTGACAAGATTGATACCTGATTCCATTAAGACAACATCTGGGTAACACATAATAGGAAATTAATGTTACACTATTTATTACTTATCCAGTATCATTGTTAATTTTGGGATAATTCTGTGTAGAGATGTTATCATTTCAGTTTAATGATCTGCGCTTGTTATGCAGATTGCATTGTGCTGCTATCTTGGTCATTTGCATTACCTGTCTTTCCATTATTCATTTTAGTGGGAATAATATTTGCCTGCGGAAATGAATCATGTTTTGTGGCTCCTGTTACCTGCTTGTTATGCTTGTTGTACATTTTGGCAGCTGGTATCCAGTTGGCATTACTTTATGTATCTTTCTGAGATATTTGCTTGTGGCAAAGAAGCTCTTTGATTTCAATAACCTGTGCTCAGTAGAACATTTGTGTTTGAGTTATGCCACAGTGATCTGTTATGGAATCTGACTTGAAATTGTTTCTATTTACATTCCTATTCTAATATTCAACATTTGTGGTCAAACTAGCCAAAAGTCCTAAGTGCACAAGCAGTAGACAGTTGCATCATAGGGAATAGCATCACAAGGACGCTGCTTTCTCCATGACAAAAAAAATGCTAATTTTGTACATTATTGCCATGCAACTTAATTACATACGGGAATATTTATCAACATAATTTTTACTAAAATATTGTGAAAAGGGGTGTTTTCACACCCTTTTCACATTATTTTAGTATTGCTTAAATGTACTAACAGCAGTTGGAGGAGAATTCGCAAAAGACCTTAATATCAAATGTTTTGAGTACTCAGATTTCCTATAATTGTAATACTAAATATACAAATTGTATACTAAAAAACAATTGTTACAAAATACCAGAGGGAGCCCTGCGATGATATCTCTAAGAGAAGATAGCGTTATGCAGGGTCTCCTCCGGTTACCCGACTCCTGCTCTGCTCTGCCTGCCCTAAACTGAGTCCCAGCTGACTGCATACATCAGCTGATCCACCGGTCAAAGAGGAGGTCACCTATCAGCCCCCTCTGATGTATGTAAATTATTTTTCATTTAGTTTTTACATACAAGGACAGGCCCTGGAGCTAGAGCAGCAGGGGGGGGGGCTAGGGCGGAGGTGCGCGGAGGGGGGTAGTTCAGGCAGTGGGGACAGGAGCAGAAGACAGGCAGCAGCAAGGACAGTAGAGGAGGCAGCCAGACTGTAGTGACAGGAGGGCCGGGAAGATGGGAAGAAGCAGCAGGTGGCTGCCTGCGCAGACACATTGGGCCAAATGTAATAGGGTGCGAGTTATTGTGAGGGACAAACTCACACAATCTCGCACATTTAAATTATTTGAATGCAAGTTTCAGTATACGAGTTGCACAGTTTGAAGAAAGTCACCCATTGGCACCCAAAAGTCACCTGACTTTTACCTCACACACCCTGTATAAGTCTCAGCTCGGCCATTTTGACCTTTGAAAGGTATGTGTAGGAATTGAGGAAGGAGGAAAGTATTGTTCTGTGAGAGATTGTTATTATAGCATTCAGAATTGTGAGACAGCAGTGGAAGGAGGATGAGGTAATGGTTGTGGAGAAGGAGGAAAGGGAAGCTGAGGGAAGCATAAGTGTAGTTACACAATAAACATCCCACAAAACTGTAAAATAAAAAAATACAACTTTAATAAACATCCCAAAAAAAGACATTATCATTTTTATTAATCAAGTATTTTTTTTATTACAGTAATTTTCAAGTTTCAAACACATTAACAGAAAACAATAGAATAAAAAGCAAGTAGAATCTCATATTCATACATCAATATCATAAAATGATATATGAACAGTACATGTACAAATATATAGTGAAATGGAATAAGAATAAATGTCACAGCATGAAGCAGTAATAACATGAATATAGCTAATGAGGTGTGAGCTGTCAGGAGTACACAGGATGAAACAAAAATCTAGGGCCAGAGTGGATGGCCAATAGATGAATCAACAAAGGCATAGCGAGAGCTCTGCCAGAAGGACCAGACCTTATCAAACTTTTTGGTACATTTTCTCATTTTCTCTTCTGATACATAAACATCTCATGAGAAACAGTAATGTTAACTGACGCTATCCAGGAGGGTAGAGATGGGGGATCAGATGCCATCCAGCCACTAGCAATACAGTCCCTGGCCAACATGAAATGGTTATTCACGACGTAAAGGAGTAGTAAGGGATTCCTCCAGGCTGAGGCCAAAAATACAAATACATGAAGTTAAAGAGGCCACTCTAGGACATATCCACAGAAGATACCAGAAGTCAGCAGAGGGGGCAGAGCATTTAGGACAGCTGATTGTAACTAGTAACAGTTTGTTACAAACGGGGCTGGATGTAATGCAGTACAAGATGGCCGGAGCTCTGAGATTCTGGCCAAACTCATCAGGTTTTTTAAAGCAGCGATCACTTACAAGGCAAAACCAATCTGGCCTCAACTATATCCATGGAGTCAACAGTCCCCACCCCACCAACCCAGCAGCAGCCAGCAAGTCTGGTGAAAGAAGGCAGTCCACATCACAGCTTCCACCAACAGCAGATGATCTTTATGCAGCACCAAACCAACCAAATAAAGACTTTTGCAGGCAGCTAAAGAAGCTGAATAAGACCACCAGAGGACCCGCTGATATTCCAAATTTCTGTCTCATCCTTCTTTTTGTGATTTCTGTACCTTACAGTGGTTGTTGTTCTTTTATGTATTATGACATACGACCTGTACCGATATTGTGTGTTCCTTCCCAATAAATACATGTAAAAAAAAAAAGAACTACTTCCTCCTACTGCTGCCGCTGCTGCTGTTGTTGCTGCTGAGAGTCGATCGTCATACCAGAGGGGAAGTCGGAAGACCACTTGTACTACTTCAACTAAACAAGTGACTGTCCAACGGTCCTTTGCGAGAAAGATGAAATATGACAGCAGTCATCCTGTTGCAAAGCGGATAACTCAGGCCTTGACATCTATGTTGGTGTTAGATGTGCATACGGTAACCGCCATTAGTGCAGTGGGACTGCAGTGCCAACCTTAGATGGGCCAGGTGTTTGTGCCACATACTTGTATCGTTTAGCTTAGCCATACAGCTACCTCATTGCACCTCTTTTACTTCTTTGCATGATGTGCTGTTTGGAAGCTATTTTTTTAAAGTGCCATCCTGTCTGCCGCTGCAGTGCCACTCCTAGATGGGCCATGTGTTTGGCTCTCACACTTGTGTCGCTTAGCTTAGTCATACAGCCAACACGGCTCCATCTGTATATATATTTACAGTAGAGTTATATGTAGGGAGGGAGGGAACACAGCAGCACAAAAGAAGAAGAATAGAAGAACTGTTAAACACTGAGCAGTGCCTGTCCTACCACTGCCTGCAATCCAGGGGCAGTAATGGACTGCTCAAGCCTTCCCCTCCTCCCAGCTCCCGCTACACCTCTGCTGATCCCAAGCTGATAGGGGCAGCTGACAGTGATGGACTGCCGCTGCCTACCAAGGCTCCAGTTCCACAACCCCGGGGGGTTCCCAGGGTGACAGGGACAGCCATGTAGCAGTGATGAACTGCCACAGCTGCCCCTGATCCTCCTCCCAGCTCCCGCGACACTGCCACCGCTACTGGGGATGCCAGGGTGACAGAGGCAGCCCGATAGCATTGATGAACTGGCTTCCACGTCAGCCGGCTCCACTGCTGTTCCAATTTAGGTCCCCCATACCTCCTCTCACTTCACTGCAGAGACAGATTTAGACTTCACGGGGCCCTAGGCAGGATACCGGTTTGGGTCCAACAATTCATGGCACTATATTTTCATTCTTGATTATTAGTGGCATCACAAAGTACCTTGGTGCATATGAAGTGCAATCGCGTCACGTGCACAGACTACCAATAATCACTCAGTTGCATGAACATTGACATTACGTACAAATCTGAATCATCTTTTGGAACCTTAACTAAATTGTTCAGAGGTGTTATTATATTAAAAATGTTGCTCGCTAGTTATACTAGTAAATTCCTTCCCATGGGCAGCAAACAAAGGGGTAATAATTCCAAACCAACAGCAAAAGATTAAAGAGAGTATATGCCCTTTAAAAGGCAAGTTGGGCGTCCTATTCTAGACGACAGTGACATAGCGGAGAAATTAAACAAGTTTTTCTCGTCAGTATTCACAAGAGAGGACCAGATGGCGGGACTGACGTATAACCTCAGCAATGAGAATGTGTCACTGCGAAGTGCTTAAGTGAGGAAGTAGTCTGTGATCGATTAAAAAAGATTAAGAGTAATAAGTCACCTGGTTCTGACGGAATTCACCCAAGGGTTCTCATGGAGCTACACTCCGAATTAGCAAGACTCCTGTACTTGATTTTCATCGACTCAGTTACATCAGGCATGGTTCTCAAAGACTGGCATATAGCGGAAGTAATGGCGATATTTAAAAAGGGAAGTAAATCTGAATCGGGAAATTATAGACCAATAAGTCTTACATCTGTAGTGGGGAAAGAATACAGGATTTCCTTGACACCAATAAGGTTATTAATAAGACCCAACATGGATTGGTGAAGGATAGATCATGTCAAACTAACTTAATAGGATTTTATGAAACAGTTAGTGCAAACCTAGATCAGGGTAAAGAGGTAGATGTAATCTTTTTAGACTTTGCCAAAGCTTTTGATACAGTACCTCACATAAGACTTTTCTACAAATTAAGAGAACTTAGGCTAGCTAGCACAATATGCATTTGGGTTATTAATTTGTTGGACAAAAGGGAGCAGCGAGTGGTGGTAAATGGAACTTTTTCAAAATGGACTAAAGTACTCAGTGGTGTGCCACAGGGCTCTGTACTTAGGGGGTCATTCCGAGTTGATTGCTAGCTGCATTTGTTCGCAGCGCAGCGATCAGGCTTTAAAACACCAGTTCTGCACATGAGTATGCGGCACAACGACCAATGTAGTTTTGCAAAGGGTCTAGCGATGCATTTCAGTCGCACTGCTTGCCGCAGAGTGATTGACATGAAGTGGGCGTTTCTGGGTGGCAACTGACCGTTTTCAGGGAGTGCCAGGAAAAATGCTGGCATGGCTGGGCGAACGCTGGGCGGGTTTGTGACGTCAAATCCGGAAGTGAATAGTCTGAAGTGACTGCAAGCGCTGAGTAGGTTTTGAGCTACCCTGAAACTACACAAACAATTTTTGTAGCCGCTCTAAAAAATGCAGCGAGCGATCAAGTCGGAAATTGGAATGACTCCCTTGGACCACTATTGTTCAACATTTTCATAAATGATCTAGAAGTAGGTCTAGAGAGCACAGTGTCAATTTTTGCAGATGATACCAAACTGTAAAGTTATTAATTCGGTGGAGGATGCTGAGTCTCTTCAGAATGATTTATTTAAACTGGAAACGTGGGCAGCAAAATTCACAGCAGTTAAATTTATTTTAAAAATATTAGTATAGGAGATCACTAACAGGTTGAACTCGATGGACAAACTGTCTTTTTTCAACCTCAGAAACTATGTTACTATGGGGCAGATTTATTAAGCTCGGTGAAGTGATAAAGTGGAAGGTGATAAAGTACCAGCCAGTCAGCTCCTAACTGTCATTTTTAAAACCCTGCCTGTGACATGGTAGTTAGGAGCTGATTGGCTGGTGCTTTATCACCTTCCACTTTATCACTTCACCGAGCTTAATAAATCTGCCCCTACGTTACTATGGGGGTCATTCCGAGTTGGACGTAGCTATGCAAAATTTAGCACAGCTACGATCTTCTTTCCTGACATGCAGGGGAACGCCCTGCACAGGGCTATCCCGCCCCGCATGTCAGTCCGCCCCCCCCCCCTCACAGAAGTGCAAAGGCATCGCACAGCGGCGATGCCTTTGCACTTCAAGAGTAGCTCCTGACCAGCGCAGCTTTAGCGTGCTGGCCGGGAGATACTCGTCGCTCCCCGGCCCGCAGCGACTGCGTGTGACATCACGCACGCAGCCGCTGCGGCCCGCCCCCGTTCGGTCCGGCCATGCCTGCGTTGGCCGGACCAAACCCACGAAACGGCGGCCAAATGCTGCCGTTCCACCCCCTCCCGCCCAGCGATCGCCTCTGCCTGTCAATCAGGCAGAGGCTATCGCATCCCTGCTACGGCCTTTGGTCGTCTGGCATGCACTGGTGCACTACAGCGCTGGCGCATGTGCAGTAGGGACCTGTTCGTTCTGCTAAATTCAAACGCAGCGAGCGAACGGGTCAGAATGACCCCCTATGTTACTAAGCAGATAGGCTACATTTTCAGGATTATTGGCTCCGGACAGGCCCGGCGCTACCCGCTCAGCAAAGTGCTGCAGTGCAGGTAGGCGCCAGGCAGGAGAGGCGCTCTACCTGTTCTGCATCCCCGCTGCTGTGCCTGGGCCCCCTGCTGCTGCCGGCCACTGTGCCTGTCACTGCATGACAGGCAGCGGCTCCGGCAGCTGAAAGCCTCCCCTCCTCTCCCCCTCCCCTCCTGTGACAGTGACTGATCGGATGGAGGGGGCGGAGCTACGCAGACAAAGGGGGCAGAGCTACACAGATGGAGGGGGCGGGTCTACACAGGACCATCAGACTGCAGTGCCACAGAGGCGGACATGCTGCTCCAGATCCTACCAACCAGAGAGAGTAAGTGAGAAAGTGTGTGTGTGTGTGTGTGTGTGTGTGTGTGTGTGTGTGTGTGTGTGTGTGTGTGTGTGTGTGTGTGTGTGTATATGTGTATTTATGTATGTGTATGTGTGCGGGGGAGGGAGGGAATGTGAATAAACTGCACTTCTGTGGGTGTTACATGGCGTTACTACTGGGGGCGTTACGTGTAAGCTGCGCTACTACTGGGGCGTTACGTGTAAGCTGCGCTACTACTGCGGCATTACGTGTAAGCTGCGCTACTACTGGGGTTGTTACATGTAAGCTGCGCTACTACTGGGGTGTTACGTGTAAGCTGCACTACTACTGGGTGTCACGGTTCGGGTAACTGGTCGTCATTTCTTACCCGTCAAGTGTCTTCTGAGGCTGGCTCTGCGTTCCAGGCTCAGGGCCCAGAAGTGTTGCTGATGTATATATTCTGCATCGCTCCACTGTTAACCCGTAGCACTGGTACAGTGTCCTCTCCCAGTATACCTGTCAGGGCCCTGAATGGCATTCTCATCCCGCCGCGACCGCTGCAGCCGTGCCTTCAGTGTGCAGAGAGCTGGGTATGACGTCTCATGCTCACTGCGGTCTCTTTCACTGTCCCTGTGGCCTTGCTGCGCGGATGAGCAGGTGTGGCGTCTCCTGCCCGCCACGATCTCCGTTACCGCCGGTCCGTGCCCTCAGTGTGCAGAGAGCTGGGTATGACGTAATCTTCTCACTGCGGTCTCTGCTGCTGTCCCTGTGGTCTGGCTGTGCAGATGGATCTGTGTGGTGTCTCCTGCCTGCCGCGGCCTCCACCGCCATTACTGTTGTTTTCCACATGGGGGCAGCCATGTTGCTTGTGGTCACATGTTGCTGTTTCCTCCAATCCACTGCACTACAGAACACTGCCTAATTGCTTAGCCAATGCCTGCATACCAGGAGGTATAAATATCCTGTTCCTTTTCTGGAGGATTGTCAGTGCTTCAGTTGTCCTCCCAGTAATACCAGGCTCTTCCCATTGTGGTCGTTCCTGCCTGCAAACTCCACTAGAGACTCATACCAATTTCACTCCTTCTGGTGCAGCCTGACTCCGCAGTTTCCCTACACTGCATCCTACGTTTGCCAGAATACTAACACCGGCTCCCAGCACTCCAGCTTCCAGCGGTGTCCTGTTTCTGTTCCTGGTAATCTGTGCTCCCAAGAATCTCCCATATATGCTCTCAAAGCATCATTTAGATATGCTCCCAAGCATCTCCTGTATATGCTCCCAAGCATTACTAGTCTGTATCACCGCTCCCTAGCTACATTAGTGCTCACTAGCACTATCCACACAGCTCATCCATTGGACCAGTCCTATCTGGTAAAACCCGGCAGTTACAGAGTCACCAGCTTCTGTTCCCAAAGTCACCACTCAGTGCATTGGTGTGGGTAAGGACATACCTTCAAGGTCCTCTAAGACTTTCTCCTATTAAAACCACACCTAGAGACTTCCACTTCACTTTAAGGAACTGTGATTTATTGTCTGTGACTTTCACATTGCAACTGCTAATATACCGGTGAGCTGTGTACTCAGTAAAACCTTTGAAACTTATCCTCTGGTTGTCGTGGTCACGCCTTCGGGCATAGGTACTATAAGTGTACACGCATGTTCAGGAATCCTATTCTACCTCCTAAAGTTTAAGTATTCCTCAGCCCCTACAACTGAGGCTTCCTGCCATCAGCACCAGCCCTCAGTTGTGACAGTAAGCACTGACCTAATGGATCCGGTCGGAGATCGTCCAAACGATGAGGCCAATGCAAGAACTGGCAGTCCGCCTCGAACAACAGGAGGCTGCCCAAGGCCATGTTGTTCGCTGTCTCCAGGACCTCTCCTCCCGGATGGATGAAATTCAAGCGACCCTCCGTGGGTCAGGGGCGTCCAGTGTACCAACTACAGTACCAACGGTGGTGTCCCCACCCACCATGCCCGATTCAGTTCCACGTCTCCACTTGCCGACACCCACTAAGTTTGACAGATCTCCAAAAGCCTGCAGGGGATTCCTTAACCAGTGTGAGATTCACTTTAAGTTGCAACCTGGCAGTTTTCCTACAGACGGCACCAAAGTTGCGTACATTATCTCCCTCCTCAGTGGCAACGCCCTCGACTGGGCATCACCTTTATGGGAGAGGTCAGATCCCCTGTTGTCCTCCTATTCTGACTTCGTGGCAACTTTTAGGTGCATCTTTGACGAGCCAGGTCGTGTGACATCCACCTCTTCTGAAATCCTCCGGCTACGTCAGGGGACACGAACTGTCGGCCAGTATTTAGTTCAATTTCAGACTTTGGCTTCTGAAATTTCCTGGAACGATGACGCTCTTTATGCAGCCTTTTGGCAAGGCTTATCTGAACGCATTAAGGATGAGCTTGCTTCCAGAGACTTACCTTCTAAGTTGAACAAGCTTATTTCACTCTGCACTAAAGTTGACCTACGGTTCCGCGAAAGGGCTAATGAGCGAGGCAGGTCGACATCTTCGAAGACTTCTACTCCTCCTCCTCGTCAACCATCTCCACCCAAGGATGAACCTATGCAGATAGGTCATTCTCGTTTATCCCCAGCAGAGCGAAGAAGACGCCTCTCTAAACATCTCTGCCTGTACTGTGCTGCACCTTCCCATGTCATCAACGCCTGTCCTGAGCGTCCGGGAAACTCCAAGTCCTAGCCCGCCAAGGAGATGGTCGGCTAGGAGTGATGTTCTCCTCTCCATCTTCAAGTGATTGCAATCTCTCAGTCTCGCTTCAAGTGGCTCAGTGTACCAGGAATCTTATAGCTTTGTTGGATTCCGGGGCGGCCGGAAACTTTATGACTGAGAAATATGTAAAGCAGTGGTCCCTACCCACTGAAAGACTGTCATCTCCCATATCCTTGACTGCTCTGGATGGTAATAGGATTTCCGATGCAGGTGTTAAGTCCAAGACTCTACCTATCTGTCTGAAGGTGGGAGCCTTGCATTCAGAACTAATTTCTTTCCTAGTAATTCCAAAGGCCACTCATCCCGTGGTCCTGGGCCTCCCATGGCTCCATCTTCACAATCCTCAGATATACTGGAGGACTACCCATATCCTGGCATGGGGTACCTCCTGCTCTGAGACTTGCCTGTCTAAAGTGCTTCCAGTGTGCACATTCTCGTCCAAGTCTTCTGATGTTCCGCCTCCTCCTTACCAAGGTTTCTCAGATGTTTTCTGTAAGTCCTCTGCAGACATTCTTTCCCCTCATAGAGAATGGGATTGTCCTATCTATCTCATTCCGGGGAAGGCTCCACCCCGTGGACGCACGTATCCCTTGTCGTTGCCTGAGACTCATTCCATGGAAGAATACATTAAGGAAAATCTAGCAAAGGGATTTATCCGGCCTTCTTCCTCTCCGGCTGGCGCAGGCTTCTTCTTTGTGAAGAAGAAAGATGGCGGCCTGCGGCCATGCATTGATTATAGGGGCCTGAACAATATCACGGTGAAAAACCGGTACCCTCTGCCGCTTATCACTGAGTTAGTTGACCGCGTCAGTGGAGCCACCATATTCACGAAGTTAGATTTGAGGGGTGCCTACAACCTCATTCGGATCTGGGAGGGTGACGAATGGAAGACTGCGTTTAACACCCGTGACGGACATTATGAGTACCTTGTCATGTCTTTCGGACTCAGCAACGCTCCAGCTGTATTCCAGCACTTTGTGAACGAGATCTTCAGGGATATTGTCTATCATCATGTGGTGGTCTATCTCGACGACATTCCTATCTTTGCAAATGACCTGGAGGAACATCGGTTCTGGGTGATGGAGGTCCTGTTCCGTCTCTGTGCCAACCCACCTTTACTGCAAATTGGAGAAGTGTGTCTTTGAAGTTAAATCCATCCCATTCCTGGGGTACATTGTATCCGGTTTCGGTCTGAAGATGGACCCTGAAAAACTTCAAGCGATCCAAGACGATCCAGGACGATTCCTGTAACCCTCAAAGGCATTCAGAGATTCCTAGGATTTGCTAATTATTACAGGAAATTTATTCGGGACTTTTCCACTATTGTAGCACCTGTTACTGCTCTTACCAAAAAGGGTACCAATCCCTCCAAATGGTCAGAAGAAGCTACCCAAGCCTTTAATTTTTTAAAACAAAGATTCCTCTCTGCTCCGGTTTTGAAACAGCCAGATACCAGTTCGCCCTTCATCCTCGAGGTGGACGCCTCTTCCGTTGGAGTGGGCGCAGTTCTGTCTCAAAGAGCTAATGATGGTCATCTACATCCCTGTGGCTTCTTCTCACGAAAGTTCTCTTCTGCCGAGCGCAACTACGCCATTGGCGATCAAGAACTTTTGGTGATCAATCTTGCTTTGGAAGAGTGGAGATACTTGTTAGAAGGAGCTTCTCACACCATCATCATTAAGACGGATCACAAGAATCTCCTGTATCTAAAAGGCACTCAATGTCTTAACCCTCGCCAAGCCAGGTGGGCACTTTTCTTTTCCAGATTTAACTTCAAGCTACAGTTTTGTCCAGGGTCACAGAATCGTAAGGCTGATGCCCTTTCCCGCTCATGGGAGCAAGAAAATGAGTCTGAGTCTACTGACAAGCATTATGTTATTGATACAGTGGCGTTCTCCGCAGTGAGGATGGACTCTATGCCCCTGCCAGGGAAAAGTTTCATTAAACCGGCTCCCAGAAGGAAGCTCTTGCATTGGGTACATTCCTCTCGCTTCGCCGGACAAGCGGGCATACACAAGACCTTAGAATTCATTTCCAGATCATACTGGTGGCCGACCCTAAAGAAGGACATTGCTGAGTTTGTGGCCTCCTGCCCAAAATATGCCCAACACAAAGTACCCCGCCAGTCACCCGCTGGACAACTGGTTCCTTTATCTGTTCCTCATCATCCGTGGACTCATCTATCTATGGATTTCGTCACGGATCTCCCTGTGTGTAATAAATTCAACACCATCTGGGTGGTAGTTGACCGGTTCACCAAGATGGCTCATTTCATTCCTCTCACCGGTCTTCCATCAGCTCCTAAATTGGCTCAAGTCTTCATCCAAGAGATCTTCAGATTACACGGTCTCCCTGAGGAGATCATTTCCGACAGAGGTGTTCAGTTTGTAGCCAAGTTCTGGCAAAGTCTTTGCCAGGCTCTCCAAGTCAATTTGAACTTTTCCACAGCTTATCACCCTCAAACCATTGGGCAAACGGAGAGGGTGAATCAGGACTTGGAGGCCTTTCTCCGCAACTACGTCTCATCTTCCCAAGATGATTGGGTTCAGCTCCTCCCATGGGCTGAATTTTGCCACAACAATCAGTATCATTCTTCATCTTCCTCCACGCCATTCATCACCAACTATGGGTTCCACCCAAAAGTTCCGGAATTTCAACCGCTTCCAGCAACATCGGTGCCTGCAGCTAATATCACTCTTCGTCAGTTTTCAAATAACTGGAAGAAGGTATGAGCAGCTCTAGTAAAAGCATCTTCCAGGAACAAGAGTTTTGCGGATAAGAAGCGTAGAGCAATTCCCGCTCTTAAAGTTGGTGATTGTGTTTGGCTGTCTGCAAAAAATTTAAGATTGAAGGTCCCAAGCATGAAATTTGCCCCCCGTTATATCAGACCTTTCCTGATTTAGCAAGTCATCAACCCAGTGGCTTACAAACTTCAGCTACCTCCTTTTCTGAAGATTTCTAGGATATTTCATGTGTCCCTCCTGAAACCCCGTGATTCTAAATCGCTTTCATTCAGCGCTTCCCTCTGCTCCCAAGGTCCAGACTCAATGTGAAGTCACCAAGATCCTGGATTCTCGCTTCCGGTATGGTCATCTTCAATACCTGATCGGTTGGAAGGGATATGGTCCTGAAGAAAGTTCCTGGACGAACGCATCTGATGTCCATGCTCCAAAATTGGTCCAGAATTTCCATACCAGATTTCCTCAGAAGCCTAAGAAGTGTCCTGGGGCCACTCCTAAAGGGGGGGGGGGGTGCTGTCGCGGTTCGGGTAACTGGTCGTCATTTCTTACCCGTCAAGTGTCTTCTGAGGCTGGCTCTGCGTTCCAGGCTCGGGCCCCAGCTGTGTTGCTGATGTATATATTCTGCATCGCTCCACTGTTAACCCATAGCACTGGTACAGTGTCCTCTCCCAGTATACTTGTCAGGGCCCTGAATGGCGTTCTCATCCCACCGCAACCGCTGCAGCCGTGCCTGTGCCTTTAGTGTGCAGAGAGCTGGGTATGACGTCTCATGCTGACTGCGGTCTCTGTCACTGTCCCTGTGGCCTTGCTGTGCGGGTGAGCAGGTGTGGCGTCTCCTGCCCACCGCGATCTCCGTTGCCGCTTGTCCGTGCCCTCAGTGTGCAGAGAGCTGGGTATGATGTCTTCAACTTACTGCAGGTCTCTACCACTGTCCCTGTGGTCTGGCTGTGCAAATGGATCAGTGTGGCGTCTCCTGCCTGCCGCGGCCTCCGCCGCCATTACTATTGTTTTCCACATGTATCTTCCCAAGCTGACTTTCCCTCCAAGTGGTAACATGGGCGCAGCAATGTTGCTTGTGGTCACATGTTGCTGCTTCCTCCAATCCACTGCGCTACAGAACACTGCCTAATTGCTTAGCCAATGCCTGCATACCAGCAGGTATAAATATCCTGTTCCTGTTCTGGAGGATTGTCAGTGCTTCAGTTGTCATCCCAGTGATACCAGTCTCTTCCCATTGTGGTCGTTCCTGCCTACAAACTCCACTAGAGACTCACACCAGTTTCACTCCTTCTGGTGCAGCCTGACTCCGCAGTGTCCCTACACTGCATCCTGCGGTGTCCTGTTTCTGTTCCTGGTAATCTGTGCTCCCAAGCATCTCCCATATATGCTCTCAAAGCATTATTTATATATGCTCCCAAGCATCTCCTGCATATGCTCCCAAGCATTACCAGTCTGTATCACCGCTCCCTAGCTACATTAGTGCTCACTAGCACTATCCACACAGCTCATCCATTGGACCAGTCCTATCTGGTAAAACCCGGCAGTTACACAGTCACCAGCTTCTGTTCCCAAAGTCACCACTCAGTGCATTGGTGTTGGTAAGGACATACCTTCAAGGTCCTCTAAGACTTTCTCCTATTAAAACACACCTAGAGACTTCCACTGCACTTTAAGGAACTGTGACTTATTGTCTGTGACTTCCACATTGCAACTGCTAATATACCTGTGAGCTGTGTACTCAATAAAACCTTTGAAACTTATCCTCTGGTTGTCGTGGTCACACCTTCGGGCATAGGTACTATAAGTGTACACGCATGTTCAGGAATCCTATTCTACCTCCTAAAGTATAAGTATTCCTCAGCCCATACAACTGAGGCTTCCTGCCGTCAGCACCAGCCCTCAGTTGTGACACTGGGGCATTACGTGTAAGCTGCGCTACTACTGGGGCATTACGTGTAAGCTGCGCTACTAATGTGGGTGTTACGTGTAAGCTACGTTACTACTGGGGCATTACGTGTAAGCTGCGCTACTACTGGGGCGTTACGTGTAAGCTGCGCTACTACTGGGGTGTTACGCGTAAGCTGCGCTACTACTGGGGCATTACGTGTAAGCTGCGCTACTACTGGGTTTATTATGTGTAAGCGATGCTACTACTGGGGTCATTATGTGTAAGCAGTGCTACTACTGGGGTCATTATGTGTAAGCGGCGCTACTACTGGGGTCATTATGTGTAAGCGACGCTATTACTGGGGTCATTATGTGTAAGCGGCGCTACTACTGTGGTGTTATGCAGAGGCGGAACTACCGCCACTGCAACCAGTGCGTTGCACTGGGGCCCGCCACTGTCCAGGGGCCCAAAGCATGTAATGAGACAAACTGACTCATTACATGCCGCTGTGTGCTGCGGGCAACCGCTGCCCGCAGCACACAGCCGCTCGGAGAGAGAGAGAGAGAGGAGAGGAGCGCAGCGATACGGGGGAAGGAGGAGGAGGGAGGTGGAGAAGGGAGCCGCAGCAGCGCTTTGTTACTGGTTGAGGCGCTGCTGCTGTCCCTCTGCTTCACTATAGGCTGTCTTCCGCCGCTGTGAAGCGCATCCCAGCACTCACAGCGGCGGAGAACAGCCTATAGTGAAGCAGAGGGACAGCATCAGCAGCGCCTCCACCAATAACACAGCGCTGCTGCGGCTCCCTCCTCCACCTCCCTCCTCCTCCTTCTCTCCTGCCCAGGATCTCTGCCAGAAGCTGTACCGAGGAGCCTGAGCCAGCGGAGAAGGTAAGTATAATTCTTTCTTTCTTTCTTCATGTGCCGTAATGTGTAAAAAAGGGGGAATCTGCCTGCCGTGATGTGTAAAAAGGGGACGCTGTCTGCCGCAATGTGTAAAAAGGGGGAATCTGCCTGACGTAATGTGTAAAATGGGGGAATCTGCCTGCCGTGATATGTAAAAAGGGGGAATCTGCCTGCCGTAATGTGTAAAAAGGGGGACGCTGTCTGCCGTAATGTGTAACAAGGGCACGCTGTCTGCTGTAATGTGTAAAAAGGGAACGCTGTCTGCCGTAATGTTTAAAAAGGGCACGCTGTCTGCCGTAATGTGTAAAAAGGGGATGCTGTCTGCCGTAATGTGTAAAAAGGGCACGCTGTCTGCCGTAATGTGTAACAAGGGCACGCTGTCTGCCGTTATGTGTAAAAAGGGCACGCTGTCTGCTGTTATGTGTAAAAAGTGTACGCTGTCTGCCGCTATGTGTAACAAGGGGACGCTGTCTGCCGTAATGTGTAAAAAAGGGAATCTGTCCGCTGTAATGTGTAAAAGGGTCTCTACCTTGTGTAGTGGTGCTACTGTGCGGCGTAATTTGAATAATGGAGACTACTGTGCACCGTTTTATGAATTGGTTTTATTTTGTGGCCACACCCCTTCCCCACAAAGCCACGCCCCTATGTATTTTTGCGCGCGCGCCTACAGTGCGCACTGCCCCTGTTTTGCATGCAGGGGTGGGGCTCTGATGCTGTTTCTTGCACACAGTACTAAAATGTCTAGTTACGGCACTGTTGCAAGGTATCCATTTCTCTGGCCCTGAGCAGGTCCCCCTCACCAGATCCTCTCCAGGGGTGAGGGGGTGGTCTTGAATGGGATGGGGGGGGGGGCCCAAAGCATTTTGTCGCACCTGGGCCCACTGCTCGCTAGTTCCGCCACTGGTGTTATGTGTAAGTTGTTCTACAACTGGGGTGTTATGTGTAAGCAGCGCCACTACTGGGGGCGTTTTAAATGGGGGTACAAATGTGTGGCCACGCCCCTTCCTTGTGAGACCACATCCCTTTTTCGACATGCGCTGTTCCTTTTGTAAAGTATGGGAGGGTGCAAATTTATAGTTTGTAGGGGGGTGGCGAACACCCTAGCACCGGCCCCATCCAGACCTGCTGTATCACCACTGCTGCCTGTGTTCATGGGCTGTCAGTGTCTGTCCACTTACCATTCAGTGGGGGGAAAGTTCCCCCTAAACTAGTACAATTAGTTGGGAAAATGAAATAGGTTTGATTATTTCCAACTAGTTGGACCAACTGTTTCCTGACATTTTTATCAGCGTGTGGGAGCAGACGGCTGATTATTGTTTGCTCCCAAACACTGCCAGATTATCAATCAAACCAGACAACTAGGGTGAATTGTTTTGTTAGGAAAGATCTATTGGTCACATCTTATAACCAATAAGCTCCATCCTAACATGACAATGCATTTACAGTATCTATGATAGAGCTTGATAGAGAAGAAAACTATCCTTCATGGTTTGCAATGTTCTAAATAGAATTGCAATATTAGATACATGTGGAGGAAAAATACCTGTATCAATAATTGTTTGTGAATGAATTCACCACAAAAATAATATTCCAAGTTGCAATTATTTTCCCTAGATATTAGCATGTCATACATATTAGCTTATAATTTAAACAATATATTTGTTATCATTTCCTGTATATTACTGACCATGCCATTGATTTTCTTAAATAAAAATGGACTGCATGAGTTGTTTCTGAAAACTATAAGATGTTTGAGTATCAAATGTAATACGTAAACAGCCCTCTGGTTATAGACACTGCTTCCGCACAGTAATAAAATAATAATCTTTGTAAAATGAGAAGATATTATCACTTCAAGAACAAAGACATTGAGACCTTGATACAGTCACTTTAGACTTTTCAATCTTGTTTCAGCAGGATCTGCATTATATTAGATAAGGGAGACATTACACAGCCAATGTAAGCTCCTTGGTTCAGCTAGCAGAGCATAATATGCATCTCAATTATATCTGCGGAGCTAAAGCTAACTTTTGCTTTGAAACAGTAGAAGCAGTGACATCTGTTAAGTTACTGACTGAACTACGGTAATTAGGACAACCTGTTATAAGCAAAAGAAATGCGACATCAATGTATATAACTATCCAAAATTAAAGTGACATATTATAAGTGTAATTTTACTGATTAACAAATCCTACACTGAAATTTTGTTCTCTGTGATAACAAATCCCAATAAAAACATTCAAAAAATTGTGTAGTCACCAAGGATATTTGAAGGAATGTTTGGGTAGTTTGTAGTTTCTGAATTAAAAAATTAATACTTTTTTCTAATTGACTCGCGTTTTTGAGATAATGGATACTCGCAATTAATAGGGAATTAGCTATAACACACGACTATAGGAATCCAGTGCTGGTTCCAGGCCTACTAGCATCCTGAGTGAGAATTTTTGCAAGCACCCCCCTTCCCCGAAGTGGGCTTGGCTTCACAACTTTATATTATGTTATATACAGTATAGTATTACACCACCCTCTACAACACACACACACACACACACACACACACACACACACACACACACAATTTAGTAGCCTTACACATAATGCCCACAAGTAGTGTGTCTTACACATAATGCCCACAGTAATAGCTGCTTACACATACTGCCCTCAGTAATGCCCCTTACACATAATGCCCACAGTGGTGCCAGATAAACATAATGTCTGCAGTTAGTAGCAGTTACACATAATGTACCCAGTATAGAGTCAGATACACATAATGCCCCCAGTATACAGTCAGATACACATAATGCCCCCAGTATATTGCCAGTTACACATAATGTCCTCAGTATAGTGCCAGTTACACATAATGTCCCAGTATAGTGCCATATACTTATAATGCTCCCAGTATAGTGCCAGTTACACATAATACCTCCAGTAGAGCGTCAGATACACATAATTTCTCCAGTATAGTGTCAGAGACACATAATGCCCCCAGTATAGTGCCAGGTACACATAATATTTCAGTATAGTGCCAGATACATATAATGTACCCAGTATAGTACCAGATACACATAATACCCCCCAGTAGTGCCAGTTACACATAATGCCCCCAATAGTGCCAGATACACATAATGCCCCCAATAGTGCCAGATACATATAATTCCCCTAAAAGTGCTGCTTATACAAACTGTCCCCAGTGCTTACCGGCACCGCTGCTGGGCATGGCTCTGCTGCTGCTGTTTCACTTTGTTTTGGTTTAATATGTGACTAAAAGGTTTGACACACATGCTGCAAGTCAACTGCTGTATTTGCCAACATGTCTGTCGACATTATCACTATGTTAACTTGATCACTACCGAACCTATCCTTGAGCTGTATGAGGGAAGGTGTATGTACCTCACTATAACTTGGGAGCTACATATTGCAAAAAAAAATAAAATAAAGGACTTCTTAATATTTCAGTTCTACATAAAATGTATGTTATGGAAAATTGTTGTCCATTTACTTTCTGTGCAACCTTATATCTGTTGGTGAACTACAAGTCCCATAACTTCTATAAAGACAAATATCCATAGAACAAATGGATCATTAGTGTGTCAAATCCTCTCTCTTTCATTATCTGTGTCTGATTCATCTTACAACAGCTAGTAAAATAAAAAGATTTGCAATAATTTCTAAGACACCTTTCCATGGATGCCTCATAGTCTGCCACCAGCCTCTGTGCCATGGGTTCTACCCTCATTAGCATGTTTATGTCACACCTAGCCTCCATTGCTAATTGCTCCCATCTCCCAAAATTGACAATAGCCCTAATATTTTTCATGGAGCAGAGGAGACCCCCCCTTAGGGGTATTGCATTGCACATGTCAAATGCCCTTTCCCTAACTAATGGATGCAATCTAAGCTGATACCCCATTTTTTTCTTTTTTAACACCTTTCACTTGTTTAAGACTTTTTAATACATAGCTTTTTGCTTCCTACTTATTGACACTCAATAACACCTTACTTTTTCACTAGTGTGCTGTCCTGGCGTGACTGGCTATCACCTACTTGTTGGGGTCCCGCACCCTGGATTCAAACTTAGTGTTAGGGACAATACCAGAGACAAGGTCACCTAGACGCTGGTTGGTGGGCTAGTATTTTTTGGCCAAAAAGAATACCAAGAACCTTGTTGAGTGTGCATCCGCACTGTATTTTCTTTCTTTGTGGAACTACAAGTCCCAGCATGGTAGCACCTCCTGCTATATATGTAACTAGGGTGTGCAGTCCAAGATCCCCCTCCCCTATACAGGTTATATCACAGTAGAGAGGCTTATACAGGTTATGCCACAGTAGAGCCGCTTATACAAGTTACACCAAACAGTAAAGCTGCTTATACATGTTGCACCGGGTGTGGTTTGTTTTATCGACAGTATCTAGGTCGACAATGTTTAGGTCGACCACTATAGGTCGACAGTCACTAGGTCGACATGGATGGAAGGTCGACAGGGTTTCTAGGTCGACATGTGCTAGGTCGACAGGTCTAAAGGTCGACATGAGTTGTTGTTTTTTTGTGTCATTTTTCTTCGTAAAGTGACCGGGATCCCAAATTAGTGCACCGCGTCCCCTTGCTTCGGGCATGGTGCCTTCGCTCCGCTACCGCTTTGCTCGGCACACTTTACCGTTCCAATCGTAGTCCACGTGGATCGTTAAGTATGAAAAAAAAATTTGTGAAAAACTCATGTCGACCTTTAGACCTGTCGACCTAGCACATGTCGACCTAGAAACCCTGTCGACCTTCCATCCATGTCGACCTAGTGACTGTCGACCTATAGTGGTCGACCTAAACATTGTCGACCTAGACACTGTCGATCTTCAGACCGGATTCCGTTGCAGCACAGTAGAGACGCTTATACAGGTTACACCACAGTAGAGCCTTTTATACAAGATACACAACACAGTAGAGCCGCTTATACACCTTACACCACAGTAGAGCTGCTTATATAGGTTACGCTACAGTAGAGCCGCTTATACACGTTAAGCCACAGTAGAGCCGCGTATACATGTTACACTACAATAGAGTCGCTTATACATGTTACGCCACAGTAGAGCTGATTATACACGTTATGCCACAAAAGAGCCGCTTATACAGTTTACGCCACAGTAGAGCCGCTTATACACGTTACCCCACAGTAGAGCCGCTTATACACATTATGCCACAGTAGATCCTCTTATACACATTATACCACAGTATAGCTTCTACAGAAGTAGCTGTATTTAACTGTTTACTTAATTCAAATAAATGAAAAACACTATGTATGCTCCGACTGACCTCAGTGGCGCACGCAGGGGGGGTTCCAAGCACCCAGAAACCCCCCTCCACAAAAAAACCCATATTTTTTTGCTGCATATAGCGAGCCGCAATTTAAGCTCCGCCCTCCTGGCATTAGGCTCCGCCCGCCCTTTACAGGCCCGCGAATCGCGGGTTGTGCAATGTGCAGCAGATTCTTCCTAGCTGTGGCTCCCTCTGATCTCCACTCAGTCCCTCCACTATCGAAGACTCCCTGCGGTTCCAAAGATGAGTCTTATTAATGGCTGTCTGGCGTCCTCTGCAGTCTTCCTTGTAAGTGCTTAATAAAAGTATACTTTATTTTAATTATAGTACATATATATCCATGTGCATACATGGATATATATGTACTATATATCCATGTGCATACATATATACACATGAATATACATACATATAAACACACACAAACACTATGTGCTACGTGTATATGTATATATATATATATATATATATAGGTGTATATACTAGAGATGAGCGGGTTCGGTTTCTTTGAATCCGAACCCGCACGAACTTCACTTTTTTTTCCACGGGTCCGAGCGACTCGGATCTTCCCGCCTTGCTCGGTTAACCCGAGCGCGCCCGAACGTCATCATGACGCTGTCGGATTCTCGCGAGGCTCGGATTCTATCGCGAGACTCGGATTCTATATAAGGAGCCGCGCGTCGCCGCCATTTTCACTCGTGCATTGAGATTGATAGGGAGAGGACGTGTCTGGCGTCCTCTCCATTAGAATAGAGATAGATAGATTAGATAGAGAGAGATTGTGCAGAGTCGCAGACAGAGTTAGTTTACCACAGTCAGTGACCAGTGCAGTTGCTAGTTAACTTTTATTTAATATAATATATCCGTTCACTTCTCTCTGCTATATCCGTTCTCTGCCTGAAAAAAAAAACGATACACAGCACAGTCAGTCACACAGTGTGACTCAGTCTGTGTGCACTCAGCTCAGCCCAGTGTGCTGCACAGTCATCAATGTATAAATTAAAAGCTTATAATTAATTGTGGGGGAGACTGGGGAGCACTGCAGGTTGTTAGCAGGAGCCAGGAGTACAATTATATTAATTAACAGTGCACACTTTTGCTGCAGGAGTGGTGACCAGTGCCTGACCACCAGTATAGTATTGTTGTATACTACTAATATCTCTTTAAATATCAACCAGTCTATATTAGCAGCAGACACAGTACAGTGCGGTAGTTCACGGCTGTGGCTACCTCTGTGTCGGCACACGGCAGGCAGTCCGTCCGACCAGAATTGTATTATTTATTATTATATACCTACCACCTAACCGTGGTTTTTTTTTCATTCTTTATACCGTCATAGTGTCATCCTAATTGTTACGAGTATACTACTATCTCTTTATCAACCAGTGTACAGTGCGGTAGTTCACGGCTGTGGCTACCTCTGTGTCGGCACACGGCAGGCAGTCCGTCCGACCAGAATTGTATTATTTATTATTATATACCTACCACCTAACCGTGGTTTTTTTTTCATTCTTTATACCGTCATAGTGTCATCCTAATTGTTACGAGTATACTACTATCTCTTTATCAACCAGTGTACAGTGCGGTAGTTCACGGCTGTGGCTACCTCTGTGTCGGCACACGGCAGGCAGTCCGTCCGACCAGAATTGTATTATTTATTATTATATACCTACCACCTAACCGTGGTTTTTTTTTCATTCTTTATACCGTCATAGTGTCATCCTAATTGTTACGAGTATACTACTATCTCTTTATCAACCAGTGTACAGTGCGGTAGTTCACGGCTGTGGCTACCTCTGTGTCGGCAGTCGGCAGGCAGTCCGTCCATCCATAATTGTATTATTATTATAATATATACCACCTAACCGTGGTTTTTTTTTCATTCTTTATACCGTCATAATGTCATACTAGTTGTTACGAGTATACTACTATCTCTTTATCAACCAGTGTACAGTGCGGTAGTTCACGGCTGTGGCTACCTCTGTGTCGGCAGTCGGCAGGCAGTCCGTCCATCCATAATTGTATTATTATTATAATATATACCACCTAACTGTGGTTTTTTTTGCATTCTTTATACCGTCGTCATAGTGTCATACTAGTTGTTACGAGTATACTACTATCTCTTTATCAACCAGTGTACAGTGCGGTAGTTCACGGCTGTGGCTACCTCTGTGTCGGCAGTCGGCAGGCAGTCCGTCCATCCATAATTGTATTATTATTATAATATATACCACCTAACCGTGGTTTTTTTTTCATTCTTTATACCGTCGTCATAGTGTCATACTAGTTGTTACGAGTATACTACTATCTCTTTATCAACCAGTGTACAGTGCGGTAGTTCACGGCTGTGGCTACCTCTGTGTCGGCAGTCGGCAGGCAGTCCGTCCATCCATAATTGTATTATTATTATAATATATACCACCTAACCGTGGTTTTTTTATACCACCTAACCGTGGCAGTCCGTCCATAATTGTATACTAGTATCCAATCCATCCATCTCCATTGTTTACCTGAGGTGCCTTTTAGTTCTGCCTATAAAATATGGAGAACAAAAAAGTTGAGGTTCCAAAATTAGGGAAAGATCAAGATCCACTTCCACCTCGTGCTGAAGCTGCTGCCACTAGTCATGGCCGAGACGATGAAATGCCAGCAACGTCGTCTGCCAAGGCCGATGCCCAATGTCATAGTACAGAGCATGTCAAATCCAAAACACCAAATATCAGAAAAAAAAGGACTCCAAAACCTAAAATAAAATTGTCGGAGGAGAAGCGTAAACTTGCCAATATGCCATTTACCACACGGAGTGGCAAGGAACGGCTGAGGCCCTGGCCTATGTTCATGGCTAGTGGTTCAGCTTCACATGAGGATGGAAGCACTCAGCCTCTCGCTAGAAAACTGAAAAGACTCAAGCTGGCAAAAGCACCGCAAAGAACTGTGCGTTCTTTGAAATCCCAAATCCACAAGGAGAGTCCAATTGTGTCGTTTGCGATGCCTGACCTTCCCAACACTGGACGTGAAGAGCATGCGCCTTCCACTATTTGCATGCCCCCTGCAAGTGCTGGAAGGAGCACCCGCAGTCCAGTTCCTGATAGTCAGATTGAAGATGTCAGTGTTGAAGTACACCAGGATGAGGAGGATATGGGTGTTGCTGGCGCTGGGGAGGAAATTGACCAGGAGGATTCTGATGGTGAGGTGGTTTGTTTAAGTCAGGCACCCGGGGAGACACCTGTTGTCCGTGGGAGGAATATGGCCGTTGACATGCCAGGTGAAAATACCAAAAAAATCAGCTCTTCGGTGTGGAGGTATTTCACCAGAAATGCGGACAACAGGTGTCAAGCCGTGTGTTCCCTTTGTCAAGCTGTAATAAGTAGGGGTAAGGACGTTAACCACCTCGGAACATCCTCCCTTATACGTCACCTGCAGCGCATTCATAATAAGTCAGTGACAAGTTCAAAAACTTTGGGTGACAGCGGAAGCAGTCCACTGACCAGTAAATCCCTTCCTCTTGTAACCAAGCTCACGCAAACCACCCCACCAACTCCCTCAGTGTCAATTTCCTCCTTCCCCAGGAATGCCAATAGTCCTGCAGGCCATGTCACTGGCAAGTCTGACGAGTCCTCTCCTGCCTGGGATTCCTCCGATGCATCCTTGCGTGTAACGCCTACTGCTGCTGGCGCTGCTGTTGTTGCCGCTGGGAGTCGATGGTCATCCCAGAGGGGAAGTCGTAAGCCCACTTGTACTACTTCCAGTAAGCAATTGACTGTTCAACAGTCCTTTGCGAGGAAGATGAAATATCACAGCAGTCATCCTACTGCAAAGCGGATAACTGAGTCCTTGACAACTATGTTGGTGTTAGACGTGCGTCCGGTATCCGCCGTTAGTTCACAGGGAACTAGACAATTTATTGAGGCAGTGTGCCCCCGTTACCAAATACCATCTAGGTTCCACTTCTCTAGGCAGGCGATACCGAGAATGTACACGGACGTCAGAAAAAGACTCACCAGTGTCCTAAAAAATGCAGTTGTACCCAATGTCCACTTAACCACGGACATGTGGACAAGTGGAGCAGGGCAGGGTCAGGACTATATGACTGTGACAGCCCACTGGGTAGATGTATGGACTCCCGCCGCAAGAACAGCAGCGGCGGCACCAGTAGCAGCATCTCGCAAACGCCAACTCTTTCCTAGGCAGGCTACGCTTTGTATCACCGCTTTCCAGAATACGCACACAGCTGAAAACCTCTTACGGCAACTGAGGAAGATCATCGCGGAATGGCTTACCCCAATTGGACTCTCCTGTGGATTTGTGGCATCGGACAACGCCAGCAATATTGTGTGTGCATTAAATATGGGCAAATTCCAGCACGTCCCATGTTTTGCACATACCTTGAATTTGGTGGTGCAGAATTTTTTAAAAAACGACAGGGGCGTGCAAGAGATGCTGTCGGTGGCCAGAAAAATTGCGGGACACTTTCGGCGTACAGGCACCACGTACAGAAGACTGGAGCACCACCAAAAACTACTGAACCTGCCCTGCCATCATCTGAAGCAAGAAGTGGTAACGAGGTGGAATTCAACCCTCTATATGCTTCAGAGGTTGGAGGAGCAGCAAAAGGCCATTCAAGCCTATACAATTGAGCACGATATAGGAGATGGAATGCACCTGTCTCAAGTGCAGTGGAGAATGATTTCAACGTTGTGCAAGGTTCTGATGCCCTTTGAACTTGCCACACGTGAAGTCAGTTCAGACACTGCCAGCCTGAGTCAGGTCATTCCCCTCATCAGGCTTTTGCAGAAGAAGCTGGAGGCATTGAAGAAGGAGCTAACACGGAGCGATTCCGCTAGGCATGTGGGACTTGTGGATGCAGCCCTTAATTCGCTTAACAAGGATTCACGGGTGGTCAATCTGTTGAAATCAGAGCACTACATTTTGGCCACCGTGCTCGATCCTAGATTTAAAGCCTACCTTGGATCTCTCTTTCCGGCAGACACAGGTCTGCTGGGGTTGAAAGACCTGCTGGTGACAAAATTGTCAAGTCAAGCGGAACGCGACCTGTCAACATCTCCTCCTTCACATTCTCCCGCAACTGGGGGTGCGAGGAAAAGGCTCAGAATTCCGAGCCCACCCGCTGGCGGTGATGCAGGGCAGTCTGGAGCGACTGCTGATGCTGACATCTGGTCCGGACTGAAGGACCTGACAACGATTACGGACATGTCGTCTACTGTCACTGCATATGATTCTCTCAACATTGATAGAATGGTGGAGGATTATATGAGTGACCGCATCCAAGTAGGCACGTCACACAGTCCGTACTTATACTGGCAGGAAAAAGAGGCAATTTGGAGGCCCTTGCACAAACTGGCTTTATTCTACCTAAGTTGCCCTCCCACAAGTGTGTACTCCGAAAGAGTGTTTAGTGCCGCCGCTCACCTTGTCAGCAATCGGCGTACGAGGTTACATCCAGAAAATGTGGAGAAGATGATGTTCATTAAAATGAATTATAATCAATTCCTCCGCGGAGACATTGACCAGCAGCAATTGCCTCCACAAAGTACACAGGGAGCTGAGATGGTGGATTCCAGTGGGGACGAATTGATAATCTGTGAGGAGGGGGATGTACACGGTGATATATCGGAGGGTGAAGATGAGGTGGACATCTTGCCTCTGTAGAGCCAGTTTGTGCAAGGAGAGATTAATTGCTTCTTTTTTGGGGGGGGTCCAAACCAACCCGTCATATCAGTCACAGTCGTGTGGCAGACCCTGTCACTGAAATGATGGGTTGGTTAAAGTGTGCATGTCCTGTTTTGTTTATACAACATAAGGGTGGGTGGGAGGGCCCAAGGATAATTCCATCTTGCACCTCTTTTTCTTTTCTTTTTCTTTGCATCATGTGCTGATTGGGGAGGGTTTTTTGGAAGGGACATCCTGCGTGACACTGCAGTGCCACTCCTAGATGGGCCCGGTGTTTGTGTCGGCCACTAGGGTCGCTAATCTTACTCACACAGCTACCTCATTGCGCCTCTTTTTTTCTTTGCGTCATGTGCTGTTTGGGGAGGGTTTTTTGGAAGGGACATCCTGCGTGACACTGCAGTGCCACTCCTAGATGTGCCCGGTGTTTGTGTCGGCCACTAGGGTCGCTAATCTTACTCACACAGTCAGCTACCTCATTGCGCCTCTTTTTTTCTTTGCGTCATGTGCTGTTTGGGGAGGGTTTTTTGGAAGGGCCATCCTGCGTGACACTGCAGTGCCACTCCTAGATGGGCCCGGTGTTTGTGTCGGCCACTAGGGTCGCTTATCTTACTCACACAGCGACCTCGGTGCAAATTTTAGGACTAAAAATAATATTGTGAGGTGTGATGTGTTCAGAATAGGCTGAAAATGAGTGTAAATTATGTTTTTTGAGGTTAATAATACTTTGGGATCAAAATTACCCCCAAATTCTATGATTTAAGCTGTTTTTTAGGGTTTTTTTAAAAAAACACCCGAATCCAAAACACACCCGAATCCGACAAAAAAAATTCGGTGAGGTTTTTCCAAAACGCGGTCGAACCCAAAACACGGCCGCGGAACCGAACCCAAAACCAAAACACAAAACCCGAAAAATTTCCGGCGCTCATCTCTAGTATATACGGTATATATATATATATATATATATATATATATATGTGTGTGTGTAGATATGGATATGTATGTATATATATATATATATATATATACAATCCCATGGATCCGGCTCTCCTGTAATTGCCTTACTGCACCGGGTGCCTCCGTAATTGAAGAGATAAAAACACTGCAGACGCGGCACTCCAAGTGGCTTGGGAAATAACGACTCTTAAGCCAGGCAGATAAGTAAAAGACGACGTTTCAATGCCGCTTTATTCAGGCATTTTCCTCAGGTATAAAAAATAACAATAGTGTCTTACCTTATAAAGGCGTGCAATCACCCAGAGTGAGACGTGTGCCGGGCAGAACGCCCGCCGCTCCGTTCAGCGCAGCGGAAGTGACGACGCACAACATCACCTCCTGCTGCTGTGCTCCCCATCACCATGGCAACAGATACCGCTAAGTACATCGGACACTGAAAACAAAACATACATGACATAATCTAGCCACATCCGATTCCTAAGCAAGTACCAGTAATGCACGGCCTCTACAGTATGACATGCAACATATATAACCACAAATATGACAAATAG
Source organism: Pseudophryne corroboree (assembly GCF_028390025.1). NCBI lineage: Eukaryota > Metazoa > Chordata > Amphibia > Anura > Myobatrachidae > Pseudophryne > Pseudophryne corroboree. The sequence continues at coordinate 813,073,775 of NC_086445.1, forward strand.
ATTAATCAAAAGCTGGAACATTGATCTATATCGGAGCCTGTATCATAACAGTGATATCATTTTAATATACATAATGTATCATATCCAATGGTTTAGCTCAGACCTGATAGCCAGAGCCACAGGACAACCAATATAGATACTAATAATCTATACTATCCCATACAACGGATGTCGGTCATTATACTGTTGTGGGCCAACGATCCACCATAGAATCATATCTACTTGAACTGTATGTCAAAATAAACACAAATGGGGGAAAAATGAAAAAAAAAAAAAAAAGGTAAACAAAGGAAGAAAATTCGGCTAATTGTCAATAATAACTTGGGAGATATTACTCCCGTGATGTCAGGTGTATACGAGCCCCATTAGAGGAAACTATTGAACCCGTAGGATTCATTAAGTCCCCGTGGGTGAACCGTATTAAGACGGTAGATCCAACGGGTTTCCAATCTCAACAATTTCCCACCGCGATCGCCTCCCCTAATGGAAGCGGGGACATGGTCGATCATGCGATATTTAAGGGTAGTGAGTGAGTGCCGGTATTGGGCGAAATGCCTGGCCACAGGCTGGTCACTGGTTCCCTTACTGAGTGCTGCTTTAATGGCGGACCTGCGGGCTGCCATACGTTCCTTGAACATACGTTCGGTCTTACCAATATATGACAGCCCACAGGGACACAACAATTGATATACTACATACCGTGACGTACATGTGAGCGTATGATAAATGAACATGGTTTTACCAGAGTGTGGATGCTGGAATGTATCCCCGGCAATCATATATTGACATGTTGTACACGTGCAGCGTATGCACTCCTTCTTATTAAACATGGGGGATGGGGGTAAATAGTTGGTTATATCGGTTTTCGCCAAGATGTCCCGTAAATTTTTACTCCGCTTATAACATGACATTAATTTAGTATCCTGTAGCCTCAATTCAGGATCCCCCTGAATAATTGGCCACAGTTTTTTAGAAATGTTATTAATGCCAACGCTACCCTCATGATATTGTACCACCCATGGGATAATGGGATTATCTTGGTGGTGCGTATGTGTGGGGTTAATTAGTGTACTACGTTCCACACTAAGTGCTTTGACTTTAGCGGCCTGTAATAGCGACCTAGGGTACCCCCTATCGGCAAACTGCTCGATCATTTCATCCATTTGTGCATCAGCGAGCACTGTGTCAGAGGTTATACGGCGGACCCGGAGAAGCTGGGAGTAAGGTAAACCCCTCTTAAGTGGTTGTGGGTGAAAGCTTCTGTAGTGCAACATATTATTTTTATCCGTGGGTTTCGAATACAGAGAGGTAACAACTTGGACCTCCTGTAGTGAAATTTGGACATCCAAATAATTAATGGCCTGGTCACTAATGGTGTAAGTGAGTTTGATGGGATGTTGCAACGAATTATGTGACTGAATAACTTCCTCTAGTTCAGCCTGAGTACCTTTCCAAATCAAAAATAAATCATCGATGTAGCGACAATAAAAAAGTATATTAGTCGCTACATCGGGATCTGCAAAGAATATATGGTGTTCACATTCAAACATAAAAATATTGGAGTATGCGGGGGCAACAGGGGACCCCATCGCACACCCCTTAAGTTGCAGGTATATATGACCATCATGCAGAAAATTTTTTTTATGCAAAATCATAGACAAAAGCTGTAGACACAAATTTAAATCTGCCCCTTGAAATTCGCCATGGTTAGCCAGAAAACGCTCTACTGCTGCAATACCCAATTCATGGGGGATAACAGTGTAAAGATTTTGCACATCTATGCTACATAGTAGAACATTAAACTCAAAAACAGGTAGCTGCTGTAATCTATGTAATAATGTAGTGGTATCAAGCAAAAAACGGGGGTGAGTCTGAATACATGATTGAAAAAAAGAATCCAAGTACAGCGCAACGGTTGGAACAGGGAGGATCTGGCCGAGATGATAGGGCGTCCTGGGGGTCTGACAAGGGATTTATGAATTTTTGGTGTCGTGTAAAGAATTGGTATGATAGGGTTATCTGGTATCAGTGCATTCCGTAGTGTAGATGAAATTTTGCCATCCTGCACTGCATCGTCCAAAACTATGGAGAGTTGCGTTTTGTATTCATTAGTAGGATCCCTACTAAGGCGACAGTATGTATCAGCATCTGCAAGTTGCCTCTGGATTTCATCTTTATAGTCCTGTAAATTCTGGATAACCAGTGCACCGCCTTTATCCGCAGGGCGGAAAATAAGGTTACTCTGAGCCGCCAGATGTTGTAAGGCATCATTTTCACTTTTAGTTAAATTGTAGCGTATGTTTGTGCTGTGGGCCATCTGTTCACTGGTTTGTTGATCCAACAGCCGAGTAAACGTTTTAATTGATGCATTATGCGACTGTGGTTCAAATTTGGATCTCGGAAGAATTTTCTGCACTTTAGCTGGTATATCAGAGGGTTCGCCCAACTTAGGTTGTTTATTGAAATGCTCTTTAAGCTTCAGTTGACTATGTAACCGGAATTTCTCTATCTGCCAATTGAAGGGGTCCATTTTGCAGGTTGGGACAAATGATAAACCTTTAGACAGGACTTGTTGTTCAGTCGCTGACAATTCATAGACAGATAAATTGACCACTACTGTCTCCGATTTTTCGGGGGCCTTCCCACTCTGTATATTAAAATGATATCACTGTTATGATACAGGCTCCGATAAAGATCAATGTTCCAGCTTTTGATTAATCTATTTGTCATATTTGTGGTTATATATGTTGCATGTCATACTGTAGAGGCCGTGCATTACTGGTACTTGCTTAGGATGTGGCTAGATTATGTCATGTATGTTTTGTTTTCAGTGTCCGATGTACTTAGCGGTATCTGTTGCCATGGTGATGGGGAGCACAGCAGCAGGAGGTGACGTTGTGCGTCGTCACTTCCGCTGCGCTGAACAGAGCGGCGGGCGTTCTGCCCGGCACACGTTGTCTCACTCTGGGTGATTGCACGCCTTTATAAGGTAAGACACTATTGTTATTTTTTATACCTGAGGAAAATGCCTGAATAAAGCGGCATTGAAACGTCGTCTTTTACTTATCTGCCTGGCTTAAGAGTCGTTATTTCCCAAGCCACTTGGAGTGCCGCGTCTGCAGTGTTTTTATCTCTTCAATTACGGAGGCACCCGGTGCAGTAAGGCAATTACAGGAGAGCCGGATCCATGGGATTGTGTATCAGTAAGTTGTCAGAGTGGCATCTCTGACATACTTTGTATCAAGGCCCCCTGCATTTATTACAAGCAAATCAATTCACCCTGTTTCCTCTGCCATTTGTGTTCACTTTGGACATTATTATTAGCACTTGCACTTTGTCTGCATATTTTGCACAGCACATTGTTTTTGCATAGTTTGCACAATTGTCTATTTGTCTGTTGGACGGTGCATTGGAGCTGTCTTGGAATATTTATCCCCGTGTATTTTATGCCACTACTGGGTTGTGTATTGCGCCAGCCCTGTGAGTATTAGGATGGCGGAATCAAGTTCTGAGGTAGGGGGATGCCCCCAGCTGTCCAATTACGCTATAGGAGATCTGCATGGATATTCAGAAGCAGAGGCTGATGAAATTCTATAAAGTGAAATAATGGATGCACAGGAGGAAGCGAACACACCTGATAGCTCCTACCGTGAATTGCTCCGTTTACACCGTAAAGAAATCGATTACTATTATCATTGCATCTCCCTCTCAGATTATTACAGAGCCAAAAAAATACCCCGTGGCTTACGGGTAAGGAACTCACCCACTATAGGCCGTAATGATTTGGCCTTTTGCAAAAAGTGGGTGGGTATCCTTAATAAGTGCTCTATGGACTTGATGCTCTTAATTATAGAGCAATCCACTAAAGAGATGAATGCCATTAAAGCTAAAATCACGGAATTTGAGATCATCCACAAACCAATATTGCAAGCTGACAGTAGTGGTAATTGGTATGAAAAATTAAACAACCAACTCCAAATCCACAATCGTGATCTTATTAAGTTTAAAGCACAAAAACGGATGAAAGTTGATGGTGACTATGATAACCATAATGTATATAAATGGACTGATTCGTCCAAGCAATATGATTATAGGAGACCATTTTTTAGACGGAGACGACAGCCACAGAGAGATCTGGAATCCTCCCATAAACATACTCCATCTACCAGTGAGTCTGATTCAGCCATTCAACAACAGCAAGGTCACCGCCCTTTAGGGGTTGCCGGCCGGACCCAACCAGCGGACAACCGAGAAGGCAGAGGCCATACACCAGACGCGGCCACCAGTGGCAGAGGAAGAAACAGAGTGGGAAGGCCCCCGAAAAATCGGAGACAGTAGTGGTCAATTTATCTGACTATGAATTGTCAGCGACTGAACAACAAGTCCTGTCTAAAGGTTTATCATTTGTCCCAACCTGCAAAATGGACCCCTTCAATTGGCAGATAGAGAAATTCCGGTTACATCGTCAACTGAAGCTTAAAGAGCATTTCAATAAACAACCTAAGTTGGGCGAACCCTCTGATATACCAGCTAAAGTGCAGAAAATTCTTCCGAGATCCAAATTTGAACCACAGTCGCATAATGCATCAATTAAAACGTTTACTCGGCTGTTGGATCAACAAACCAGTGAACAGATGGCCCACAGCACAAACATACGCTACAATTTAACTAAAAGTGAAAATGATGCCTTACAACATCTGGCGGCTCAGAGTAACCTTATTTTCCGCCCTGCGGATAAAGGCGGTGCACTGGTTATCCAGAATTTACAGGACTATAAAGATGAAATCCAGAGGCAACTTGCAGATGCTGATACATACTGTCGCCTTAGTTAGTAGGGATCCTACTAATGAATACAAAACGCAACTCTCCATAGTTTTGGACGATGCAGTGCAGGATGGCAAAATTTCATCTACACTACGGAATGCACTGATACCAGATAACCCTATCATACCAATTCTTTACACGACACCAAAAATTCATAAATCCCTTGTCAGACCCCCAGGACGCCCTATCATCTCGGCCAGATCCTCCCTGTTCCAACCGTTGCGCTGTACTTGGATTCTTTTTTTCAATCATGTATTCAGACTCACCCCCGTTTTTTGCTTGATACCACTACATTATTACATAGATTACAGCAGCTACCTGTTTTTGAGTTTAATGTTCTACTATGTAGCATAGATGTGCAAAATCTTTACACTGTTATCCCCCATGAATTGGGTATTGCAGCAGTAGAGCGTTTTCTGGCTAACCATGGCGAATTTCAAGGGGCAGATTTAAATTTGTGTCTACAGCTTTTGTCTATGATTTTGCATAAAAATTTTTTTCTGCATGATGGTCATATATACCTGCAACTTAAGGGGTGTGCGATGGGGTCCCCTGTTGCCCCCGCATACTCCAATATTTTTATGTTTGAATGTGAACACCATATATTCTTTGCAGATCCCGATGTAGCGACTAATATACTTTTTTATTGTCGCTACATCGATGATTTATTTTTGATTTGGAAAGGTACTCAGGCTGAACTAGAGGAAGTTATTCAGTCACATAATTCGTTGCAACATCCCATCAAACTCACTTACACCATTAGTGACCAGGCCATTAATTATTTGGATGTCCAAATTTCACTACAGGAGGGCCAAGTTGTTACCTCTCTGTATTCGAAACCCACGGATAAAAATAATATGTTGCACTACAGAAGCTTTCACCCACAACCACTTAAGAGGGGTTTACCTTACTCCCAGCTTCTCCGGGTCCGCCGTATTACCTCTGACCCAGTGCTCGCTGATGCACAAATGGATGAAATGATCGAGCAGTTTGCCGATAGGGGGTACCCTAGGTCGCTATTACAGGCCGCTAAAGTCAAAGCACTTAGTGTGGAACGTAGTACACTAATTAACCCCACACATACGCACCACCAAGATAATCCCATTATCCCATGGGTGGTACAATATCATGAGGGTAGCGTTGGCATTAATAACATTTCTAAAAAACTGTGGCCAATTATTCAGGGGGATCCTGAATTGAGGCTACAGGATACTAAATTAATGTCATGTTATAAGCGGAGTAAAAATTTACGGGACATCTTGGTGAAAACCGATATAACCAACTATTTACCCCCATCCCCCATGTTTAATAAGAAGGGGTGCATACGCTGCACGTGTACAACATGTCAATATATGATTGCCGGGGATACATTCCAGCATCCACACTCGGGTAAAACCATGTTCATTTATCATACGCTCACATGTACGTCACGGTATGTAGTATATCAATTGTTGTGTCCCTGTGGGCTGTCATATATTGGTAAGACCGAACGTATGTTCAAGGAACGTATGACAGCCCGCAGGTCCGCCATTAAAGCAGCACTCAGTAAGGGAACCAGTGACCAGCCTGTGGTCAGGCATTTCGCCCAATACCGGCACTCACTCACTACCCTTAAATATCGCATGATCGACCATGTCCCCGCTTCCATTAGGGGAGGCGATCGCGGTGGGAAATTGTTGAGATTGGAAACCCGTTGGATCTACCGTCTTAATACGGTTCACCCACGGGGACTTAATGAATCCTATGGGTTCAATAGTTTCCTCTAATGGGGCTCGTATACACCTGACATCACGGGAGTAATATCTCCCAAGTTATTATTGACAATTAGCCGAATTTTCTTCCTTTGTTTACCTTTTTTTTTCTTTTCATTTTTTTCCCATTTGTGTTTATTTTGACATACAGTTCAAGTAGATATGATTCTATGGTGGATCGTTGGCCCACAACAGTATAATGACCGACATCCGTTGTATGGGATAGTATAGATTATTAGTATCTATATTGGTTGTCCTGTGGCTCTGGCTATCAGGTCTGAGCTAAACCATTGGATATGATACATTATGTATATTAAAATGATATCACTGTTATGATACAGGCTCCGATATAGATCAATGTTCCAGCTTTTGATTAATCTATTTGTCATATTTGTGGTTATATATGTTGCATGTCATACTGTAGAGGCCGTGCATTACTGGTACTTGCTTAGGATGTGGCTAGATTATGTCATGTATGTTTTGTTTTCAGTGTCCGATGTACTTAGCGGTATCTGTTGCCATGGTGATGGGGAGCACAGCAGCAGGAGGTGACGTTGTGCGTCGTCACTTCCGCTGCGCTGAACGGAGCGGCGGGCGTTCTGCCCGGCACACGTTGTCTCACTCTGGGTGATTGCACGCCTTTATAAGGTAAGACACTATTGTTATTTTTTATACCTGAGGAAAATGCCTGAATAAAGCGGCATTGAAACGTCGTCTTTTACTTATCTGCCTGGCTTAAGAGTCGTTATTTCCCAAGCCACTTGGAGTGCCGCGTCTGCAGTGTTTTTATATATATATATATATATATATATATATATATACACTGCTCAAAAAAATAAAGGGAACACTAAAATAACACATCCTAGATCTGAATGAATGAAATATTCTTCTTAAATACTTTGTTCTTTACATAGTTGAATGTGCTGACAACAAAATCACACAAAAATTATCAATGGAAATCAAATTTATTAACCCATGGAGGTCTGGATTTGGAGTCACACTCAAAATTAAAGTGGAAAAACACACTACAGGCTGATCCAACTTTGATGTAATGTCCTTAAAACAAGTCAAAATGAGGCTCAGTAGTGTGTGTGTGTGTGGCCTACACGTGCCTGTAAGACCTCCCTACAATGCCTGGGCATGCTCCTGATGAGGTGGCGGCTGGTCTCCTGAGGGATCTCCTCCCAGACCTGGACTAAAACATCCGCCAACTCCTGGACAGTCTGTGATGCAACGTGGCGTTGGTGGATGGAGCGAGACATGATGTCCCAGATGTGCTCAATTGGATTCAGATCTGGGGAACGGGCGGGCCAGTCCATAGCATCAATGCCTTAAACTTACAGGAACTGCTGACACAATCCAGCCACATGAGGTCTAGCATTGTCTCGCATTAGGAGGAACCCAGGGCCAACCGCACCAGCATATGGTCTCACAAGGGGTCTGAGGATCTCATCTCGGTACCTAATGGCAGTCAGGCTACCTCTGGCGAGCACAATGAATGCCACCCCACACCATTACTGACCCACTGCCAAACCGGTCATGCTGGAGGATGTTGCAGGCAGCAGAAAGTTCTCCTTGGCATCTCCAGACTCTGTCACATCTTTCAGATGTGCTCAGTGAGAACCTGCTTTCATCTGTGTAGAGCACAGGGTGCCAGTGGCGAATTTGCCAATCTTGGTGTTCTCTGGCAAATGCCAAACGTCCTGCACGGTGTTGGGCTGTAAGCACAACCCCCACCTGTGGACGTCGGGCCCTCATACCACCTTCATGGAGTATGTTTCTGATCGTTTGAGTAGACACATGCACATTTGTGGCTTGCTGGAGGTCATTTTGCAGGGCTCTGGCAGTGCTCCTCCTGTTCCTCCTTGCACAAAGGCGGAGGTAGTGGTCCTGCTGCTGGGTTGTTGCCCTCCTACGGCCTCCTCCACATCTCCTGATGTACTGGCCTGTCTCCTGGTAGCGCCTCCATGCTCTGGACACTATGCTGACAGACACAGCAAACCTTCTTGCCACAGCTCGCATTGATGTGCCATCCTGGATGAGCTGCACTACCTGAGCCACTTGTGTGGGTTGTAGACTCCGTCTCATGCTACCACTAGAGTGAAAGCACCGGCAGCTTTCAAAAGTGACCAAAACATCAGCCAGAAAGCATAGGAGCTGAGAAGTGGTCTGTGGTCACCACCTGCAGAACAACTCCTTTATTGGGGGTGTCTTGCTAATTGCCTATAATTTCCACCTGTTGTCTATTCCATTTGCACAACAGCATGTGAAATTGATTGTCAATCAGTGTTGCTTCCTAAGTGGACAGTTTGATTTCACAGAAGTGTGATTGACTTGGAGTTAAATTGTGTTATTTAAGTGTTCCCTTTATTTTTATGAGCAGTGTATATATATACACACACACACACACACACACACACACACTAGATTTATGGACCCAGCATATACTGGGTCACCTCAGTCCCCACCCCCGTGCTTGGCTCCACCCAATTCTGGAACCCCCCCCCCCCCCCCATGCAAATCCTGCGTTTGCCACTGGACCTGACCTCACAAGCCCCCAATCCCAAAATAATGCCCCAAATGTGACCTCCTACAGACCTGATAATCCCCCCAATCTCTCAATGAAAATGCTACCCTAAAACTGACCCCTCTTTGACTTGATATTCTCCCAATGCTTAAATGAAAATAATACCCTAGAACTGCCATCCCACACCTGGTAATCCCACTGTGAAAATAATGTCCCAGAATTCCCTGGGGAGCAGCGAGAGGGGCTCCGCAGCAGTTTAAGGGGCAGAGAGAGGTGCTGCAGCTGCCTGAGAGGCAGAGTTAGGTGGTACAGCAGCAGCTGGGGTAGAGAGAGGTGCTGCACCATCAATGTAGAGAGAGGTGCTGCAGTAGCTGGGGCAAAGAGAGGTGCTGCAGCAGCTGGGGCTGAAAGAGGTGCTGCAGCAGCTAGGGCTGTGAGAGGTGCTGCCGCATCTGAAGTAGAAACATATGCTGCAGCTTTCAGAAAAGAGAGAGCTGTTGCAAAAGCTGGGGCAGAGAGAGATTATGCAGCAACTGGGGCAGAGATAGGTGCTGAAGCAGCTGGGCTAGACAGAGAAAGGTGCTGCAGCAGCAGAGGCTGAGAGTGGTGCTGCAGGACAGAAGTAAACCTGCTGCACAACCACAAGCACACAGTGAGCCATATAAAGTGGACGGGCAGTGCTCCAGCATGTGCCAGCTTTCAGTATCTCCTGCTGGCGCCTCTGACCTGCCATGTTCCCTGCCTAGTCTAAGAGTCCGAGTCAGTGTGCACACCTTCTGCTCTACCTCATCCTGTTCTGCCAGGCACAGCGAGGGTGGTTTTGCGGTCTGCGTGCCCTCTATCTTTCCCGGCGCCTGGAGCTTGCGCTCCTCCAGAGCCAACCTTGCTACACCCTTGCTCCCAACCGGGTGTGGATTATAGGGCAGACCATAATTAAATTGAAAATCAATAGGGTGACCCCATATGGTTGACATGCAGGAGGTTGACAGGGTCAATATGTCGACATGTAAAAGGTAAACAGGTACAAAAGGTAGACACAGTCAAATGGCCCACTTGGAGAATGTCATCACATGTTTTTTGGGGGGTTGTTTTGGTGCCATTTTCCGTTTTAAACCTCATGTGACCCCAATTAGTGCACCAAATTGTTCACCACGCCATGGGCAAGGTGCCTTGCTGCGCTACCGCTGCACAGGTTACTATTCTCAATCATTGTCCATGTGTATGGTAAATGATAAAAAAGCTGAAATAAAAAATATATGTGTGTCAACCATTGTCAATTCTACCATTTGAACCTTTCAAGCTTTTGGACCTATCAATTTGAAGCACTGTCGACCTTTTACATGTCGATTTTTTGACCATGTTGACCTTTTGGACCAGTCCAAATGCATGTTGACCATATGTGGTCAACCTAATGACTGTTGACTTATTGACTGTCTTCCTATCATCCGCGACCCCTCCCATCCACAATGCTGTTCCACTATAAAATGTACGATTTGTTTAAAAGAATCCTAATTTTGAAAACTTGACAAATTCTACAGATATTTTTTGAATTCCCTGCTGTAGGCAGGAAAGTAAAAAAAATATAAAGTACATAAAATTTTAAGCAAAATTGTAATAGTTGAGTCCCAAAAGCTCAACACCTCACTGCTACTGCTGTCGGGTTACCCTTTGGGATAAGATGGAGGCACAGGTTTCTGTCACTAATATAATATTCATTCTCGCATGGTATACTTTACTGTTATTGCTCAGCCAGAACACATGCAGCACCTCTGTGCTATTTGGGTGTAATTTGGATGTATTTTCACCTGTTTACCTAGGCTGCTATTGGTCAGAAGTAGAATTTATTGTATGTCATGCACAGTAATGTACAGTACATTATATGCAATAAGGCAATCCTCTCTTTTTGAATGTTAAGCCACTCACCATGTAAAGTAGCTGCTAGAAAGCACAGCACTTAGGTAATGTAATGTAACACTTTCCAGTCAGATTATTGCTGGGTTGTGGTTATACTATTTACTCCAGTTAATGGTAGATTGAACCAAATAATTTTCCTTCAAGTAATGTGCAGTTTGCTCACAACTACTGCAGTCCCCACAGTTTCCTTAATGTAATATTTCACTTTAAATTCATTGTAATAAAACACAATCAGCCATATTGCTTTGTGTCCCTTGCAAACTTTAAATTGTTATATATACTGTATAGACAGCAGGAGATGTATCAAAGCTTGCAGAGAGAGAAACTATTACCCAATCAGCTTCTTACTGTTATTTACAGGCTGTTCTTGAAAATTGACAGGAGCTGATCAGTTAGTATTTTCTCTCTCCACGTTACCTCTCACCAAGCTTTGATACATCGCCCCACCAATTACCTGCGAAAGCGTCATAAGGTGGACCTTGCTCATTGATTCTAGCACCAGGGATTCAACTTATCAATAACAGGTGTACCCTAAAGGAGACCTGAATGGTATACTGTTTGTTACAAGCATTTAACAATTAGCCCTTTTATGCACATCAAAAGGATTGGATCCAGCTGAATTAAGGAATATATAAACAAATGGTGATTATAACCACTCCTTATTCATATGGGAGCTATAGTTTGTATTGCTTTTACAGAGTAATATTGTATGTAATTTTTTATTGGATGTGTGTGTATTTTAAACTGTGTAATTTTTATAGAAATTTATTGATATAATAAATTGTTAATGTGCTCTCTTGATAAATTAAACTATTGATCTTATTTATTATATTTTTTTCTTGTATACTATTGGCAGGACAGTACTGCTACATTGGGGGCGGCATTACAATTATAATTATATAAAAATTGGTTAAGCTTGGTGGCTTGGAAGCTTCGTTGTTGTATTCAGGGAACAAGGTTATTCTGAACATCTGATTACACAAGCACTTTCTGAAGCAAAATCTAGAGAGAGAAAATCATTACTGTCATTGAATAACAAGTAATCTCCAAGAAAGGAATTTGATACAGATATACCAAAATGGTATCTAAATATAACACTTGCTACAATAATATTAAGAAAATTATTGACAAAAATTGGAAACTTGATACATCTTTACAACTAGACCATATAAAAAACAAAACATAATTTATAAGGAATATAAAAATCTACAAAGTTATCTAGTCACTTTGTATCGTCTAAATATGAATGACCAGATAGAAATATAACCAATAGCAAAAATAAAAAAAATAGGGTTCTTTAAGTGTCATAGAATTTTATTTTATCACCTGTCAGTTTATTAAGGACAGGGGTTAAAGTGTGTGTGTGTGTGTGTGTGTGTGTGTGTGTGTGTGTGTGTGTGTGTGTGTGTGTGTGTGGGGGGGGGGGGGGGGGGGGGGGGGGGGGTAGGGGGAACTAGTTCCACCTCCTTCATTGCCCTGCACAGCAATTACAACAGAAAAGCCAGCCCTATCACATATGTCAATTGATGATGCAGGCAACGCTAGAGTTACTGATTAGCTGCAGCCACCTCCCTCTTCCTGCATGTTCTGGTGGCTCTATAGTCCTCCATCTACAGCCCACCCCTCTGGGACTTACACACTGGGGTATATTTACTAAGGTCCCGATTTTGACCGAGATGCCGTTTTTTCTTCAAAGTGTCATCTCGGTCATTTACTAAACTCAAATCTCGGCAGTGATGAGGGCATTCGTATTTTTTTTGAAGTCCAACAAAAAAAATACGAATGAATACACCATCGGTCAAAACGCGGCTGTTTAAGTATGAATCTCGGTCATTTACTAAGAAGTGCAAAGCAAAAAAAAAAAAACACTGCCGTGAAAAAATACAACTCGTAAAAAAGTGCTAAAAAAAAACAGACCTGCTTTTTGAGCCGTGATTGGATAGGCATGCACGGATCCATGAGATCCGTGCATGTATATCAGTGGGAAGGGGTGGGAAAGTGTTAATTTTTTGAAAAAAAATTGCGTGGGGTCCCCCCTCCTAAGCATAACCAGCCTCGGGCTCTTTGAGCCGATCCTGGTTGCAGAAATATGGGAAAGAAAATGACAAGGGTTCCCCCATATTTAAGCAACCAGCATCGGGCTCTGCGCCTGGTCCTGGTTCCAAAAATACGTGGGACAAAAAGCGTAGGGGTCCCCTGTATTTTTAAAACCAGCACCGGGCTCCACTAGCTGGACAGATAATGCCACAGCCGGGGGTCACTTTTATACAGTGCCCTGCGGCCGTGGCATCAAATATCCAACTAGTCACCCCTGGCCGGGGTACCCTCCTGATCGGCTGTGTGCTCCTGTACTGACTGACAGGCAGCACGCGGCAGTGTTACAATGTAGCGCCTATGCGCTCCATTGTAACCAATGTTGGGAACTTTCGGCTCAGCGGTGAGGTCACTTTCGGTCAACCGCTGAGCAGAAAGTTCCCACCATTGGTTACAATGGAGCGCATAGGCGCTACATTGTAACACTGCCGCGTGTTGCCTGTCAGTCAGTACAGGAGCACACAGCCGATCAGGAGGGTGCCACAACGTGGCGCTCCCTGATTGGCTGAAGAAACCCACTTAGACAGAAGTCAGAGTGGGTTTCTGGCATTCGGGGAAAGGGGACCCATGTGAAAACATGGGTCCCCTTTCAGTGCGTGGCTCAGGTCTCCGTTTTATTTTTTTAATCAAGTACGTGGATTACAAAAGGATTATCCGAGGAGCCTGGTACCCTGGATCTGGTGAGTATAATTTATTCAACAGATACCCCATGGATTCTACTGGACAAGAGGACCGACCTGCGTGTGAACATAAGGTAAGTATGTATGTATGTTTGTGTGGATGGATGTAATAAAACTTTACTTTCAAGGTGTGTGTGTATTGTCTTTTTTTGGGTATTTTTTTAGTAGTAGTACTACAGGTACCAGCGGGCCCGTTTTTCCGCCGCATGCTGGTACTTGTGGATCTCCAAGTACCAGCATGCGGGGGAGGCTTGCTGGGGCTTGTAGTACTGCTACTAAAAACAATATTCATAACTATCAACAAAGGCTATCAGCCCCCCATCCGCAGCCCATTGGATGGGGGGGACAGCCTCGGGCTTCACCCCTGGCCCTTGGGTGGCTGGGGGGGGGGACCTCTTGATTGAAGGGGTCCCCACTCCCCCAGGGTACCCCGGCCAGGGGTGACTAGTTGGATATTTGATGCCACGGCCGCAGGGCACGGTATAAAAGTGACCCCCGGCTGTGGCATTATCTGTCCAGCTAGTGGAGCCCGGTGCTGGTTTTAAAAATACGGGGGACCCCTACGCTTTTTGTCCCCCGTATTTTTGGAACCAGGACCAGGCGCAGAGCCCGATGCTGGTTGCTTAAATATGGGGGAACCCCTGTCCATTTTTTCCCCATATTTCTGCAACCAGGATCGGCTCAAAGAGCCCGAGGCTGGTTTGCCTTAGGAGGGGGGACCCCACGCAATTTTTTTTTAACATTTAAACTTTTTTTTTTTTTTTTAAACAAAGTGCACAATGAAGCCTAGCACGGATCTCTCAGATACGGCCGAGATTCATTGTATTAAAGTCGGCAGTGTTTTACAAGTCACTCACGTAAAACACTGCCTAAAAAAACGAATGACATCGACATCGGAAAACCCGAAAATGCAGAATACGGCAGCTTAGTAAATTAGTCGTAATAAATTCAAAAAGTTGCAGTTTTACACTTTTGATGTCATTCGTGATTATTCTCCCACCAAATCGGGAGAATTACGAATGTTAGTAAATATACCCCACTATGTCTGTTGGACAGCATTCACCACCTCCACAGGTCCCAGTGGCTTCCTTTTCTGGCATGACGTATGTGATGTCATGCTGTTACTGCTGTTGCAGTGAAGAAGAGCCATGAACAGGAGACGGCTCTGTGTGTCTTCAAGAAAAGATGAGAGGGGGTTAGGGGGACAAGAGAGATGGGGAAGCTACTGGAGGGACACAAGCAGTGAGCTGCTGGAGTGACAGAGGCAGAGATGTGTATAAGGGGCACTACTGCGGGCATTATGAATATAAGCAGCACCACTGTGGTCTTTATGTGTAAGGGACACTACTATTGTGGGCATTATGTGTAAGTGGCACTACTTCTGTAGGCATTCTGTATATAAGCGGCACTACCACTATGGGCATTTTGTTTATAAGCAGCACTTCTGTGGGCATTATGTGTCAAAGAGGCACTACTGTGGACATTATGTGCAAGAGACATTACTACTGTGGAAATTGTGTATAAGGGGCACTACTGTGGGCATTGTATATAAGGGGCACTACTGTGTGGCATAACGTGTATAAAGGGTACTATTGTGTAGCGCAACATGAATAAAGAGCACTATTGAGTGATGTAAGCTTAGTAAGGGGCATTACTATGTGGTGTAATGTGAATAAGATTGTGGTACTCTGTGGTGTAATTTGAATAGGGGGTACTATTGTGTGACCACTCTGCTTCTTTGTGAGATCAATGTCTCTTTATAAAGTACGGGAAGTAGCGCAATAATTTATCATTTGCACAGGGGTACCGAAAACAAATCACTGGCCCTGGCTGTGTGTGTGTGTGTGTGTGTGTGTGTGTGTGTGTGTGTGTGTGTGGTGTGTGTGTGTGTGTGTGTGTGTGTGTGTGTGGAAGGGGGGGGGGGGGGGGGCTGGATTTAAATGAGTTCCACCACCTCTCCAGGACCATTTTAAGGATGAAGGAAACACATTTACCTTCTCCTCTGCACTGCAAAAATTGTGAAGCCCGAAGGCGGAGGTGAGCAGAACGTTGCTGTATTATTGGAACAAGCAGATTCCACATCGTCCTAATATTGGTGTTTAAATATGCTGGATGCCTACAAATGAACATTCAGTGAGACTTGACTACAAATTAATAACTGTGGAACTCTGCGTACCCAAACAACTAATTCATTTTTATTGTGTTTTGATATTATGCTGTATTAATTAATTATAAACTTTTTAAAACTTTTTATTAAAATATAAATCAATTATAGTATATTGTGCTCTCTTGATATTATATTAATAATATAAATCAACTATTATTAAGTTTGTATTTGAAAAATGACAGGAACTGATTGGTTGGTACTTTATCACTGTGCAATTTATCTCTCTCCAAGGCTTGATAAATCTGGGCCTGTGTAATGCTGAGGAAAGGGTGGTGTGAGTGGGAGCCACAGTTATGTTGATTGGCAACATAACATATTGGCAACATATAGGGGGTCATTCCGAGTTGTTCGCTCGCAAGCTGTTTTTAGCAGCATTGCACACGGTAAGCCGCCGCCTACTGGGAGTGAATCTTAGCATAGTAAAATTGCGAACGAAAGATTCGCAATATTGCGATTACACACCTCTTAGCAGTTTCTGAGTAACTTCAACCTTACTCGGCATCTGCGATCAGTTCAGTGCTTGTCGTTCCTGGTTTGACGTCACAAACACACCCAGCGTTCGCCCAGACACTCCTCCGTTTCTCCAGCCACTTTCTCTGACGTCCTAGTGGATGCTGGGGACTCCGTCAGGACCATGGGGAATAGCGGCTCCGCAGGAGACAGGGCACAAAATTTAAAAGTTTGACCACTAGGTGGTGTGTACTGGCTCCTCCCCCTATGACCCTCCTCCAAGCCTCAGTTAGGTTTTTGTGCCCGTCCGAGCAGGGTGCAATCTAGGTGGCTCTCCTAAAGAGCTGCTTAGAGTAAAAGTTTTGATAGTTTTATTATTTTCAGTGAGTCCTGCTGGCAACAGGCTCACTGCAACGAGGGACCTAGGGGAGAAGAAGTGAACTCACCTGCGTGCAGGATGGATTTGCTTCTTAGGCTACTGGACACTAGCTCCAGAGGGACGATCACAGGTACAGCCTGGATGGGTCACCGGAGCCGCGCCGCCGACCCCCTTGCAGATGCCGAAGTAAGAAGAGGTCCAGAAACCGGCGGCTGAAGGCTTTTCAGTCTTCATGAGGTAGCGCACAGCACTGCAGCTGTGCGCCATTGCGCTCAGGCACACTTCACACCGGCGGTCACTGAGGGTGCAGGGCGCTGGGGGGGGCGCCCTGGGCAGCAATGTTAATACCTTTCTGGCTAAAAAGAATACATCACATATAGTCCATGAGGCTATATGGATGTATTTCACCCCTGCCAGGTCTCAGAAAAACCGGGAGAAGAGCCCGCCGGAATAGGGGGCGGGGCCTATCTCCTCAGCACACAGCGCCATTTTCCTACACAGCTCCGCTGCTAGGAAGGCTCCCAGGCTCTCCCCTGCACTGCACTACAGAAACAGGGTAAAAAACAGAGAGGGGGGGCATTTTTTGGCGATATTATATATATTTAAGCAGCTATAAGGAAACAACACTTATATAAGGTTGTTCCTATATAATTATAGCGCTTTGGTGTGTGCTGGCAAACTCTCCCTCTGTCTCCCCAAAGGGCTAGTGGGGTCCTGTCTTCTATCAGAGCATTCCCTGTGTGTCTGCTGTGTGTCGGTACGTGTGTGTCGACATGTATGAGGACGATGTTGGTGTGGAGGCGGAGCAATTGCCGGTAATGGTGATGTCACCCCCTAGGGAGTCGACACCGGAATGGATGGCTTTGTTTATGGAATTACGTGATAATGTCAGCACGCTGCAAAAGTCGGTTGACGACATGAGACGACCGGCAAACCAGTTAGTACCTGTACAGGCGTCTCAAACACCGTCAGGGGCTGTAAAACGCCCTTTGC
Source organism: Pseudophryne corroboree (assembly GCF_028390025.1). Lineage (NCBI taxonomy): Eukaryota > Metazoa > Chordata > Amphibia > Anura > Myobatrachidae > Pseudophryne > Pseudophryne corroboree. The sequence continues at coordinate 813,091,554 of NC_086445.1, forward strand.
CTCAGTCGGTCGACACAGACCCAGACACGGACACCGAATCTAGTGTCGACGGTGAAGAAACGAACGTATTTTCCAGTAGGGCCACACGTTATATGATCACGGCAATGAAGGAGGCTTTGCATATCTCTGATACTGCAAGTACCACAAAAAGGGGTATTATGTGGGGTCTGAAAAAACTACCTGTAGTTTTTCCTGAATCAGAGGAATTGAATGACGTGTGTGATGAAGCGTGGGTTACCCCTGATAAAAAACTGCTAATTTCAAAGAAGTTATTGGCGTTATACCCTTTCCCGCCAGAGGTTAGGGCGCGCTGGGAAACACCCCCTAGGGTGGACAAGGCGCTCACACGTTTATCCAAACAAGTGGCGTTACCGTCTCCTGATACGGCCGCCCTCAAGGATCCAGCTGATAGGAGGCTGGAAAATACTCTAAAAAGTATATACACACATACTGGTGTTATACTGCGACCAGCAATCGCCTCAGCCTGGATGTGCAGTGCTGGGGTGGCTTGGTCGGATTCCCTGATAGGGACAGTATTTTATTGACTATAGAGCAATTAAAGGATGCATTCCTTTATATGCGAGATGCACAGAGGGATATCTGCACTCTGGCATCAAGAGTAAGTGCGATGTCCATATCTGCCAGAAGAAGTCTATGGACACGACAGTGGTCAGGCGATGCGGATTCCAAACGGCATATGGAAGTATTGCCGTATAAAGGGGAGGAATTATTTGGGGTCGGTCTATCGGATTTGGTAGCCACGGCAACAGCCGGGAAGTCCACCTTTTTACCTCAAGTCCCCTCCCAGCAGAAAAAGACGCAGTCTTTTCAGCCGCAGTCCTTTCGTTCCTATAAGAACAAGCGAGCAAAAGGACATTCATATTTGCCCCGAGGCAAAGGAAAGGCTAAGAGACTGCAGCAAGCAGCCCCTTCCCAGGAGCAGAAGTCCTCCCCGGCTTCTGCAAAGGCCTCAGCATGACGCTGGGACCTTACAAGCGGACTCAGGGGCGGTGGGGGGTCGCCTCAAGAATTTCAGCGCACAGTGGGCTCACTCGCAGGTGGACCCCTGGATCCTGCAGGTAGTATCTCAGGGTTACAGGTTGGAATTCGAGAAGTCTCCCCCTCGCCGGTTCCTAAAATCTGCTTTGCCAACGTCTCCCTCAGACAGGGCGACGGTATTGGAAGCCATTCACAAGCTGTATTCTCAGCAGGTGATAATCAAGGTACCCCTTCTACAACAGGGAAAGGGGTATTACTCCACGCTATTTGTGGTACCGAAGCCGGACGGCTCGGTAAGACCTATTCTAAATCTGAAATCTCTGAACCTGTACATACAAAAATTCAAGTTCAAGATGGAGTCACTCAGAGCAGTGATAGCGAATCTGGAAGAAGGGGATTTTATGGTGTCCTTGGACATCAAGGATGCTTACCTTCATGTCCCAATTTGCCCTTCACACCAAGGGTACCTCAGGTTCGTGGTACAAAACTGTCATTATCAGTTTCAGACGCTGCCGTTTGGATTGTCCACGGCACCCAGGGTCTTTACCAAGGTAATGGCCGAAATGATGATCCTTCTTCGAAGAGAAGGCGTATTAATTATCCCTTACTTGGACGATCTCCTGATAAGGGCAAGATCCAGAGAACAGCTGGAGGTCGGAGTAGCACTAACTCAAGTAGTGCTCCAACAGCACGGGTGGATTCTGAATTTTCCAAAATCCCAACTGATCCCGACGACACGTCTGCTGTTCCTAGGGATGATTCTGGACACTGTTCAGAAAAAGGTATTTCTTCCGGAGGAGAAAGCCAGGGAGTTATCCGAACTCGTCAGGAACCTCCTAAAACCAGGGACAAGTGTCTGTGCATCAATGCACAAGAGTCCTGGGAAAAATGGTGGCTTCTTACGAAGCGATTCCATTCGGCAGATTCCATGCACGAATTTTTCAGTGGGATCTGCTAGACAAATGGTCCGGATCGCATCTGCAGATGCATCAGCGGATAAAATTGTCGACAAGGACAAGGGTCTCTCTGCTATGGTGGTTGCAGAGTGCTCATCTGTTAGAGGGCCGCAGATTCGGCATACAGAACTGGGTCCTAGTGACCACGGATGCCAGCCTGAGAGGCTGGGGAGCGGTCACACAAGGAAGAAACTTCCAGGGCGTGTGGTCAAGCCTGGAAACGTCTCTTCACATAAATATACTGGAACTAAGAGCAATCTACAATGCTCTAAGCCTAGCAAAACCTCTGCTTCAGGGTCAGCCGGTGTTGATCCAGTCGGACAACATCACGGCAGTCGCCCACGTAAACAGACAGGGCGGCACAAGAAGCAGGAGGGCAATGGCAGAAGCTGCAAGGATTCTTCGCTGGGCGGAAAATCATGTGATAGCACTGTCAGCAGTGTTCATCCCGGGAGTGGACAACTGGGAAGCAGACTTCCTCAGCAGACACGATCTTCACCCGGGAGAGTGGGGACTTCATCCAGAAGTCTTCCACATGATTGTAGTCCATTGGGAAAGACCAATGGTGGACATGATGGCGTCCCGCCTCAACAAAAAACTGGACAGGTATTGCGCCAGGTCAAGAGACCCTCAGGCAATAGCTGTGGACACTCTGGTAACACCATGGGTGTACCAGTCAGTGTATGTGTTCCCTCCTCTGCCTCTCATACCCAAGGTACTGAGAATTATACGGCAAAGGGGAGTAAGAACGATACTAGTGGCTCCGGACTGGCCAAGAAGGACTTGGTACCCGGAACTTCAGGAGATGCTCACGGAAGATCCGTGGCCTCTACCTCTAAGAAGGGATCTGCTTCAGCAGGGACCGTGTCTATTCCAAGACTTACCGCGGCTGCGTTTGACGGCATGGCGGTTGAACGCCGGATCCTAAGGGAAAAAGGCATTCCGGAAGAGGTCATCCCTACCCTGGTCAAAGCCAGGAAGGAGGTGACTGCACAACATTATCACCGCATTTGGAGAAAATATGTTGCATGGTGTGAGGCCAGGAAGGCCCCGACAGAGGAATTTCAACTGGGTCGATTCCTACATTTCCTGCAAACAGGATTATCTATGGGCCTCAAATTAGGGTCCATTAAGGTTCAAATTTCGGCCCTGTCGATTTTCTTCCAGAAAGAATTGGCTTCAGTTCCTGAAGTCCAGACTTTTGTAAAAGGAGTACTACATATACAGCCCCCGGTTGTGCCCCCAGTGGCACCGTGGGATCTCAATGTAGTTTTGGATTTTCTCAAATCCCATTGGTTTGAGCCACTCAAATCGGTAGATTTGAAATATCTTACATGGAAAGTAACCATGCTACTGGCCCTGGCTTCAGCCAGGAGAGTGTCGGAATTGGCGGCTTTATCGTATAAAAGCCCATATCTGATTTTCCATTCGGACAGGGCAGAATTGAGGACGCGTCCTCATTTTCTGCCTAAGGTGGTATCAGCGTTTCACCTGAACCAGCCTATTGTGGTGCCTGCGGCTACTAGCGATTTGGAGGATTCCAAGTTGCTGGACGTTGTCAGAGCATTGAAAATATATATATCAATCAATGCCCACTCCACAAGGAAGGTGGGCTCATCTTGGGCGGCTGCCCGAGGGGTCTCGGCATTACAACTCTGCCGAGCAGCTACGTGGTCAGGGGAGAACACGTTTGTAAAATTCTACAAATTTGATACCCGGGCTAAGGAGGACCTGGAGTTCTCTCATTCGGTGCTGCAGAGTCATCCGCACTCTCCCGCCCGTTTGGCAGCTTTGGTATAATCCCCATGGTCCTGACGGAGTCCCCAGCATCCACTAGGACGTCAGAGAAAATAAGAATTTACTCACCGGTAATTCTATTTCTCGTAGTCCGTAGTGGATGCTGGGCGCCCATCCCAAGTGCGGATTGTCTGCAATACTTGTACATAGTTATTGTTACAAAAAAATCGGGTTGTTTATTGTTGTGAGCCATCTTTTCAGAGGCTCCTACGTTATCATACTGTTAACTGGATTCAGATCACAAGTTGTACGGTGTGATTGGTGTGGCTGGTATGAGTCTTACCCGGGATTCAAAATCCTTCCTTATTGTGTACGCTCGTCCGGGCACAGTATCCTAACTGAGGCTTGGAGGAGGGTCATAGGGGGAGGAGCCAGTACACACCACCTAGTGTCAAACTTTTACATTTTGTGCCCTGTCTCCTGCGGAGCCGCTATTCCCCATGGTCCTGACGGAGTCCCCAGCATCCACTACGGACTACGAGAAATAGAATTACCGGTGAGTAAATTCTTATTTTCGCGTTTTTCCCAGAAACGGTAGCGTTTTTTCACACACTCCCGTAAAACGGCCAGTTTCCGCCCAGAAACACCCACTTCCTGTCAATCACATTACGATCGCCTGAACGAAGAAAAAGCCGTGAGTAAAATTCCTAACTTCATAGCAAATTTACTTGGCGCAGTCGCAGTGCGAACATTGCGCATGCGCACTAAGCGGAAAATCGCTGCGATGCGAAGAAATTTACCGAGCGAACAACTCGGAATGACCACCATTGCTTGGTTCTCATGCTTCCAAATCCTCTCTTGCCATTTTAATGTGGTGAGTTTAAACACTGGTCAACTTAAACTGGGGGATCCACCTCTCCTCACCCTATGCAGAGCCCGATGGGCTTTTCCATATACAGTTTTTTCAATGGTTCTAGGAATGGAAAAGAGTAGTTAAATAATATTTCACAATTAGGTAGCAATTTACCTTTATATAAGGTTATCAAATTCCTTATCAATATTCTACTCACTGCCTTACAAGGTTTCGGGTGTCTAGGTCGACCACACTTAGGTCGGCAGTCATTAGGTCGACATGGTTACTAGGTTGATATGCACTAGGTCGACATGACAAAAGGTTAACATGCGTTTTTCACACTTTTTTTCTTTTTTTACTTTTTCCTACTTTACGATCCACGTTGACTACAACTGGGAATGGTAACCTGTGCCGAGTGCAGCAGTAGCAGAGCGAGGCACATTGCCCGAAGCATGGTGAGCGAAGCACTAATTGGGGTTCCCGGTCACTCTACAAAGAAAACAACACACACAAAAACAACTCATGCCGACCTTTTGTCTGTCGACCTTGATCATGTCAACCTAATGCTTGTGTTGACCTATTTTAGGTGTCGACAATAGTTGTCAACCTAGCGACTGTCCACCGAAGTGTGGTCGATCCTATGAACCACACCCGCCTTACACAATGTTACTGTCTTACACAAGATACATTCTACTTACTACATTACACAATGATCTTCAAATGTAAAATGTAAGATATGTTTAAAAACTTCTAATTTTGAAAATAGAAGAATTTTGCCGTTTTTTAAATTTTGACAGATTTTATAGATATTGGCAGGAAATGTAAAATTAAAGTATATTACATTTTTTTTTCTTTTTTTCTCAGCAAAGTCTCTAAATTATCAGTGGTAGGGGAAAGTTTGTGTTGCCTTTCAAGTACCTGGAGTCTAGAGGATAAGGAGAGGAAATTCGATTCCTGTGTCTTTTTGTACCTAGCTGACTGGCTTATCAAATGACCGCGGAGAACAGCTTTATGCGCTTCCCATAAAGTGATAGGTGAAGTCTCCGGAAGATCGTTAAATAAAAAATAATCAGTAATTTGATTTATAATCAAATCAGTAATATCCAGGTTATGTAATAGGGAGTCGTTCAGTCGCCAGGAGGCAGGGGGGGGGGGACGGGGGGCAATAGAATGGAGCTCAGCAGTGATCGGACAATGGTCGGACCACGTCATAGGGAGAATACGTGTAGCCTTCAATTTAGAGGAAAGGTCCCGGCTGAGTAGGATCATATCTATCCTAGAGTAGGATTTATGTACAGGGGAGTAGAAAGTGTAGTCCCTGGTAAGCGGGTCAGTCAATCTAAAGGAGTCGAATAGTAGTTGGAGTTTCAAAAGGTCTAATAGGGCAAGAGACCCCGGGGATGAACGTTTGGAGGTAGGAGAGAAAGAAGAGGGAGGGGAGGATCTATCTACTGAGGCATCAAGAACCTCATTAAAGTCACCGGCCACTATAACCTCACCTCGGCGGAGCCTAGTCAAATGTGAGTTCAAACTTCTAAAAAAGGCAGCCTGATTTTGGTTCAGAGCATAAACATTAACAAGAGTACACATGATGCAATTTAGTTTCCCAACAAGGATTAGCCATCTACCACATTTATCTGCATGACTGTCCAATAACTCGAACGTAAGATGAGCAGCAAGCAGGATGGAGACCCCCCTTTTTTTGTGTGTAGCATCACAGGCATGGAATGTAAGTGGGAAGAATTTGGATTTTAAGTCAGGGTGTAGGGACTTTTTAAAGTGAGTTTCTTGCAAAAAAAACCAAATCACCTCTGCCCTGTTTAAGGGAAAGAAAGAGCTTGGTGCCTTTGGTAGGGCTGTTCAGACCTTTAACATTGTGGGAATATATCCTAAGAGCCATGACAGTCAACACTCTGGAACGCCTCGTCTCCTCCCTCCGGACACTGTTTCACTGCAATAGACCAAACAAAAAACATTATAAACATTTTGAACGTGCATGGCGATCGGCATATATCAAAAGACAGCTCAATGAGAGAGAAAAGAAAGGAAAACAGGAAAGAAAGAGGTCAGGGAAAGTAGGGAAGAGGGGAAAGTTGGGGACCAGAAGAAACGACATCTGGTCTAACTTGCCGGTCAGGAAACGACAGAGAAGAGTCACTAAGTGACAACAACCGGACTCGGGTATAAGACCCCGTAGAGGGGACGCGGCCCAGCCAAGCCAGGCGCATCAAGGACAACGGACACTCAACAACATGTGTCCTGAGTCTAGGGACCAGTGGCAAAAGGAGAGAAGATGGGACCTAGCGTCCCATATCCTACTACCGCGTAAGGCAGCTAATAACCGAAACGGGAACACCCAGAGCTATAACAAATCCCGTCTGGGATGGGACAGTACTAAACTACAATGATGCAAGGGGCATCGCTTCCTACACAGGGGGGTACAGCACCCGCAAAGAGGGACGAGGTATGAGATATATTTGGTACGGTCTAACACAGAGGAATGAACTTAGATCTAACACATACATAAAAGGTGCGGGGTAAAGCAGAACCAAGAGCTGAGGCTGAAAACAAAAAGATTAGCCCCTCACAACATATGTAAAGATAGAAATAAGAAACCACATAATGAAATAGTATTGAGACATATGAAACATTAGGTGGCAGGGCCAGCGGAAGCAGATTTCCGTGCAGAGGGCACTCTAGTCCAGTCCTGGTTTAGGGATCTTCGGGGGGTGGCATTCGACTCCACAGGTGAGGCCACATGTGCTCGCTGCGGGGAATCAGATGAGGTCGCTGGAGGGGAGAGTCCCAAGGTGTGCAAAAGTCCACGTGCTTCGGCCAGATCTCTGGCCGAATGTAGGCGGTTGTGATGCCACAATAAAATGCGGAAGGGGAAACCCCACCTGTAGCGAATGCCATTGTCCCGAAGCACCGAGGTTATAGGCCTGAAATCCTTTCTCTTGGCCAAAGTAGCAGGAGCAATGTCTTGAAATATTTGGAGTGAGTGGCCCAGTAAGTTGGAGATCTTCTTAGCTTCTCTAAGGATGGTCTCCTTAGTCGTATAGTAGTGGCATCTCAGGATGACATCCCTAGGTTGAGCAGAGTCTTGTGATCGAGGGCGTAAAGCCCTATGGGCCCTGTCCAACAAGAGATGGTCCTCCGGAGTCGATGGTGATAGATGCACAAACAGTTTTTAAGGATATCTTGCAGGGACGTCATATCAACATCCTCAGGGATGCCTCTGATGCGAAGATTGTTAAGTCGTGCCCTGTTGTCCTGATCTTCTTGATGTTCCAGGATAAGCTGGATCTCCTTCTTTAGGCCATGAATGTCGTCGCCCATGCCCTGTTGAGAGGTGATCACTTCGTCCACTTTAGACTCCAGGTGATCCGTTCTGTCTCCAAGTTCGGCAACATCAGTTTTGAGAGAGGCGATTGCCGTGTGGACCTCCGCCTGTACCGCCTGGATGGATTTCCTTGTCTCCCGTATCTCACGGAAGAGCAGATGTAAATCTTTCTGGGTCAATGGAGAATGATCCGAGTCCTCTGAATCTGAGACATTCGGAAGCGGGGGGGGGTTTCTGGACCCGGAGGGGTAGTGTGGGAGTAGGCAATTTTTTTAATGCTTTGGGTCAGGTCCGCTCCACATTGTTTTTTGTTATTTCTAGGCATGGTAGTACTTAGAGACAGAACGCCTGAAGGTCACTGTAATACGTTGCTAGGTAAATCCCGGTAGCAGGAAGATAATTCAGAAGTTAGTATGACATAGATTTCGGTAAAAGAAAGTCCCAAGACTCAGGGCTTGTTCCAAAGGATCACATGCCGAGGGGAGCAAGCTCACTCAAACAAAGTAAGCCAAACCAAAGGGGGGGGGGGGGAAAGGGATAATAATTTTTTTCACCAGCAGGTGGAGCTCCGATTTAGTTGTCATAGGTGAAGTGACACATCTAAGGCACTGCAGGTGTATAATAGAAATAATCCCAACATGTGAAGGAAGATCCAAGGGGGGGGGTCCCCACTGTTATCCAACCCCGTGCGGACAGGCCCCCACCGGTGGCGTATTTATAATAGGGACCAAGTGAGGATGGGGATAGGAGTATGTGCTGGGAGGAGTGGAGATCCTCTTATTATCCCCCCAGCTCACCCCCCACAGCCCCTGGATGTCAAGGGTCAGTGCCTAGCAGGTGGAGAGCCCCAGCCACAGACCTGCTAGTAGCCAGGACACCTAACTGTTACCTCCAGCCACCAGGAGAAGCAGGAACCCCGCAGCCCCTGGATCCAAGATAGCCGCCGGCATCAGGAGAGGATGCAGCAACCAGGGCCCAGCACCCCACAGGTACTTCTAAGCGGGTTCTCCGTGTGACAAGGGCCGGGAAACGGGAGGCTCTGGATTGATGGTGCAGGCTGTAGCACCCCCCGGCCAGCCGCGGGGGTGTTCGGTCCGGACACGGGTCTCCCGGCGTACGCGGCGGCCACCGCCGTCACTGCAGTTCCTGGCTCGGCGGAACGGAACGGGCCTCGGGTACGGAGCTCGTTCCTCCGCTCCACCTGGCGCACACAGAGGGGATGGACAGGTCCGCGCCGAGGCTGAGGAGGGCAGACACCAGGGGAAGCCTGGTGCCGGGCAGGTCAGGTGAAGTGACGGACCCCACGGCGGGGGTCGCCCAGCACTGGTCGCACCAGGAATTGAGCGCCCGGCTTCTGGAAAGTGTGTAGGCCCCAACCCGCAAGGAGGCAGGAGGCCCCCTCCGGCTCCGGGACCGCACACACCAGGGACAGGAGAGACAGGGGCAGAATGCAGGGAGCAGGGAGAGCAGTATATGGACCAATATAAGGCCAGATAGGTCGCTTTTGGAGGCTTAGTTGCAGGAGCTCCCCTCAAACACGTCCTCCCTGCTTGCCCACCAGGCCACGCCCCCTGTATATTACATTTTAAGCAATATTTGTATACAGCAACACTAGAGAAGTGCTCCATGTAAGCCATAAAAGCTCCAGATGCTATCAGGATTCAGGTTCTATCATACAACTCTAAGGGGCCCTACACACTGGCCGACCCGCCGCCGAGCTGCCCGACGGCGGATACGGCCGACGAGCGACCCGGCGGCGGGGGGGCAGTGACGGGGGGAGTGAAGTTTCTTCACTCCCCCCGTCACGCGGCTCCATAGAACTGCAGGCAAATATGGACGAGATCGTCCATATTGGCCTGCATGCACAGCCGACGGGGGACCAGCGATGAACGAGCGCGGGACCGCGCATCGTTCATCGCTGGAGCCTCCACACTGAAAGATATGAACGAGTTCTCGTTCATTTATGAACGAGATCGTTCATATCTTTCAAAAAAACGGCCAGTGTGTAGGGCCTATAACATGCAGTTGGACCAATCTATTCCTAAAGTGTAGGTGCCAAATACAAAAAATCACAGTTTGTTACTAATGTGAAAAGGATCATGTACGCTGGATAAAGTAGTTTTTTTATTTCTTCATCAGGTAGACAGCAGAATGACAGTACCAGGCACCAGAATACAGTTCACAGCTTAGTAATACACAGGCTTTAAAAGGGCCGGTGCAAGGTTTCTCCGCACCCACGGCAAATCATCAGTGTCCCCCTTCCTCCTCCCCCCCCTCACACACACACACCAAACACAGGTCAAAAGTGCAGACACAGCATCTTGTAAGTTCCACAGCCAACGCCTGATAATTTAGTGGTTAGGGTACTAGGGTTAGTTTGGGGGATGGGGTTAGGGTATCAGGGATAGGATATAAGGGTTGATTTATCAGTTTGGGTTAAGGTTAGGGGTTATGATTAGGTGATTAGGGAGAGGTGTGTGTGTGTGTGTGTGTGTGTGTGTGTGTGTGTGTGTGTGTGTGTGTGTGTGTGTGTGTGTGTGTGTGTGTGTGTTTTTATACACACACACACATATATATATATATATATATATATATATATATATGTATATATATTTCTCTGACGTCCTAGTGGATGCTGGGACTCCGTCAGGACCATGGGGGGGATTAGCGGCTCCGCAGGAGACAGGGCACAAAAATAAAAGCTTTAGGACTAGGTGGTGTGCACTGGCTCCTCCCCCTATGACCCTCCTCTAAGCCTCAGTTAGGTTTTTGTGCCCGTCCGAGCAGGGTGCAATCTAGGTGGCTCTCCTAAAGAGCTGCTTAGAAAAAGTTATTAGGTTTTTTATTTTCAGTGAGTCCTGCTGGCAACAGGCTCACTGCAACGAGGGACTTAGGGGAGCAGAAGTGAACTCACCTGCGTGCAGGATGGATTGGCTTCTTAGGCTACTGGACACCATTAGCTCCAGAGGGATCGAACACAGGCCCAGCCATGGAGTCCGGTCCCGGAGCCGCGCCGCCGACCCCCTTGCAGATGCCGAAAAGTGAAGAGGTCCAGAAACCGGCGGCAGAAGACTTTTCAGTCTTCATGAGGTAGCGCACAGCACTGCAGCTGTGCGCCATTGTTGTCAGCACACTTCACACCAGCGGTCACTGAGGGTGCAGGGCGCTGGGGGGGGGCGCCCTGGGCAGCAATGATAATACCTTGTTCTGGCTAAAAATACATCACATATAGCCCCTGGGGCTATATGGATGTATTTAACCCCTGCCAGGTCTCACAAACACCGGGAGAAGAGCCCGCCGAAATAGGGGGCGGGGCCTATCTCCTCAGCACACAGCGCCATTTTCCTGCACAGCTCCGCTGCGAGGAAGGCTCCCAGGACTCTCCCCTGCACTGCACTACAGAAACAGGGTAAAAAAACAGAGAGGGGGGGCACTGTTTTGGCGATATTGATATATTAAGCTGCTATAAAGGAAACAACACTTCTGTAGGGTTGTTCCTATATATTTATAGCGCTTGGGTGTGTGCTGGCAAACTCTCCCTCTGTCTCCCCAAAGGGCTAGTGGGGTCCTGTCTTCGATAAGAGCATTCCCTGTGTGTCTGCTGTGTGTCGGTACGTGTGTGTCGACATGTATGAGGACGATGTTGGTGTGGAGGCGGAGCAATTGCCGGTAATGGTGATGTCACCCCCTAGGGAGTCGACACCGGAATGGATGGCTTTGTTTATGGAATTACGTGATAATGTCAGCACGTTACAAAAATCAGTTGACAACATGAGACGGCCGGCAAACCAGTTAGTACCTGTCCAGGCGTCTCAGACACCGTCAGGGGCTGTAAAACGCCCTTTACCTCAGTCGGTCGACACAGACCCAGACACGGACACCGAATCTAGTGTCGACGGTGAAGAAACAAACGTATTTTCCAGTAGGGCCACACGTTATATGATCACGGCAATGAAGGAGGCTTTGCATATCTCTGATACTGCAAGTACCACAAAAAGGGGTATTATGTGGGGTCTGAAAAAACTACCTGTAGTTTTTCCTGAATCAGAGGAATTGAATGAAGTGTGTGATGAAGCGTGGGTTAACCCCGATAGAAAACTGCTAATTTCAAAGAAGTTATTGGCATTATATCCTTTCCCGCCAGAGGTTAGGGCGCGCTGGGAAACACCCCCTAGGGTGGATAACGCACTCACACGCTTATCAAAACAAGTGGCGTTACCGTCTCCTGAAACGGCCGCCCTCAAGGATCCAGCTGATAGGAGGCTGGAAACTACCCTGAAAAGTATATACACTCATACTGGTGTTATACTGCGACCAGCCATCGCCTCTGCATGGATGTGCAGTGCTGGGGTGGTTTGGTCGGATTCCCTGACTGAAAATATTGATACCCTGGATAGGGACAGTATTTTATTGACTATAGAGCAATTAAAGGATGCTTTTCTTTATATGCGAGATGCTCAGAGGGATATTTGCACTCTGGCATCGAGAGTAAGTGCGATGTCCATATCTGCCAGAAGAAGTTTATGGACGCGACAGTGGTCAGGTGATGCGGATTCCAAACGGCATATGGAAGTATTGCCGTATAAAGGATGGGAATTATTTGGGGTCGGTCTATCGGATTTGGTGGCCACGGCAACAGCCGGGAAATCCACCTTTTTACCTCAGGTCCCCCTCCCAACAGAAAAAGACACCGTCTTTTCAGCCGCAGTCCTTTCGTTCCTATAAGAACAAGCGGGCAAAAGGACAGTCATATCTGCCCCGAGGCAAAGGAAAGGGTAAGAGAGTGCACCAAGCAGCTCCCTCCCAGGAGCAGAAGCCCTCCCCGGCTTCTGCAAAGCCCTCAGCATGACGTTGGGGCTTTACAAGCGGACTCAGGGGCGGTGGGGGGTCGACTCAAGAATTTCAGCGCACACTGGGCTCACTCACAGGTGGACCCCTGGATCCTGCAGGTAGTATCTCAGGGTTACAGGTTGGAATTCGAGAAGTCTCCCCCTCGCCGGTTCCTAAAGTCTGCTCTGCCAACGTCTCCCTCAGACAGGGCGACGGTATTGGAAGCCATTCACAAGCTGTATTCTCAGCAGGTGATAGTCAAGGTACCCCTCCTACAACAGGGAAAGGGGTATTATTCCACACTATTTGTGGTACCGAAGCCGGACGGCTCGGTAAGACCTATTCTAAATCTGAAATCTTTGAACCTGTACATACAAAAATTCAAGTTCAAGATGGAGTCACTCAGAGCAGTGATAGCGAATCTGGAAGAAGGGGACTTTATGGTTTCCCTGGACATCAAGGATGCTTACCTGCATGTCCCAAATTGCCCTTCACATCAAGGGTACCTCAGGTTCGTGGTGCAAAACTGTCATTATCAGTTTCAGACGCTGCCGTTTGGATTGTCCACGGCACCTCGGGTCTTTACCAAGGTAATGGCCGAAATGATGTTTCTTCTGCGAAGAAAAGGCGTATTAATTATCCCTTACTTGGACGATCTCCTGATAAGGGCAAGGTCCAGAGAACAGCTGGGGGACGTAGTAGCACTAACCCAAGTAGTGCTGCAACAGCACGGGTGGATTCTGAATTTTCCAAAATCTCAATTGACCCCGACGACACGTCTGCTGTTCCTGGGAATGATTCTGGACACGGTTCAGAAAAAGGTGTTTCTTCCGGAGGAGAAAGCCAGGGAGTTATCCGAACTTGTCAGGAACCTCCTAAAACCAGGAAAAGTGTCTGTGCATCAATGCACAAGAGTCCTGGGAAAAATGGTGGCTTCTTACGAAGCGATTCCATTCGGCAGATTCCACGCACGAACTTTTCAGTGGGATCTGCTGGACAAATGGTCCGGATCGCATCTGCAGATGCATCAGCGGATAACTTTGTCTCCACGGACAAGGGTGTCTCTTCTGTGGTGGTTGCAGAGTGCTCATCTGTTAGAGGGCCGCAGATTCGGCATACAGGACTGGGTCCTGGTGACCACGGATGCCAGTCTGAGAGGCTGGGGAGCGGTCACACAGGGAAGAAACTTCCAGGGAGTGTGGTCAAGCCTGGAGATGTCTCTTCACATAAATATACTGGAGCTAAGAGCGATTTACAATGCTCTAAGCCTGGCAAAACCCCTGCTTCAGGGTCAGCCGGTGTTGATCCAGTCGGACAACATCACGGCAGTCGCCCACGTAAACAGACAGGGCGGCACAAGAAGCAGGAGGGCAATGGCAGAAGCTGCAAGGATTCTTCGCTGGGCGGAAGATCATGTGATAGCACTGTCAGCAGTGTTCATTCCGGGAGTGGACAACTGGGAAGCGGACTTCCTCAGCAGACACGATCTACACCCGGGAGAGTGGGGACTTCATCCAGAAGTCTTCCACATGATTGTGAACAGTTGGGAAAAACCAAAGGTGGATATGATGGCGTCCCGCCTCAACAAAAAACTGGACAGGTATTGCGCCAGGTCAAGAGACCCTCAGGCAATAGCTGTGGACGCTCTGGTAACACCGTGGGTGTTCCAGTCAGTGTATGTGTTTCCTCCTCTGCCTCTCATACCAAAAGTACTGAGAATTATACGGCAAAGGGGAGTATGAACGATACTCGTGGCTCCGGATTGGCCAAGAAGAACTTGGTACCCGGAACTTCAGGAGATGCTCACGGAAGATCCGTGGCCTCTACCTCTAAGACGGGACCTGCTTCAGCAGGGACCGTGTCTATTCCAAGACTTACCGCGGCTGCATTTGACGGCATGGCGGTTGAACGCCGAATTCTAAGGGAAAAAGGCATTCCGGAAGAGGTCATCCCTACCCTGGTAAAAGCCAGGAAGGAGGTGACTGCACAACATTATCACCGCATTTGGAGAAAATATGTTGAGTGGTGTGAGGCCAGGAAGGCCCCGACGGAGGAATTTCAACTGGGTCGATTCCTACATTTCCTGCAAACAGGATTGTCTATGGGCCTCAAATTAGGGTCCATTAAGGTTCAAATTTCGGCCCTGTCGATTTTCTTCCAGAAAGAATTGGCTTCAGTTCCTGAAGTCCAGACTTTTGTAAAAGGAGTACTACATATACAGCCCCCGGTTGTGCCCCCAGTGGCTCCGTGGGATCTTAATGTAGTTTTGGATTTTCTCAAATCCCATTGGTTTGAGCCACTCAAATCGGTGGATTTGAAATATCTTACATGGAAAGTAACCATGCTACTGGCCCTGGCTTCAGCCAGGAGAGTGTCAGAATTGGCGGCTTTATCGTATAAAAGCCCATATCTGATTTTCCATTCGGACAGGGCAGAACTGCGGACGCGTCCTCAGTTTCTGCCTAAGGTGGTTTCAGCGTTTCACCTGAACCAGCCTATTGTGGTGCCTGCGGCTACTAGCGATTTGGAGGATTCCAAGTTGCTGGACGTTGTCAGGGCATTGAAAATATATATTTCAAGGACGGCTGGAGTCAGAAAATCTGACTCGCTGTTTATACTGTATGCACCCAACAAGCTGGGTGCTCTTGCTTCTAAGCAGACGATTGCTCGTTGGATTTGTAGCACAATTCAACTTGCACATTCTGTGGCAGGCCTGCCACAGCCTAAATCTGTCAAGGCCCATTCCACAAGGAAGGTGGGCTCATCTTGGGCGGCTGCCCGAGGGGTCTCGGCATTACAACTCTGCCGAGCAGCTACGTGGTCGGGGGAGAACACGTTTGTAAAATTCTACAAATTTGATACCCTGGCTAAAGAGGACCTGGAGTTCTCTCATTCGGTGCTGCAGAGTCATCCGCACTCTCCCGCCCGTTTGGGAGCTTTGGTATAATCCCCATGGTCCTGACGGAGTCCCAGCATCCACTAGGACGTCAGAGAAAATAAGATTTTACTTACCGATAAATCTATTTCTCGTAGTCCGTAGTGGATGCTGGGCGCCCATCCCAAGTGCGGATTGTCTGCAATACTTGTACATAGTTATTGTTACAAAAAAAATCGGGTTGTTATTGTTGTGAGCCGTCTGTTCAGAGGCTCCTACGTTTGTCATACTGTTAACTGGGTTCAGATCACAAGTTGTACGGTGTGATTGGTGTGGCTGGTATGAGTCTTACCCGGGATTCAAAATCCTTCCTTATTGTGTACGCTCGTCCGGGCACAGTATCCTAACTGAGGCTTAGAGGAGGGTCATAGGGGGAGGAGCCAGTGCACACCACCTAGTCCTAAAGCTTTTATTTTTGTGCCCTGTCTCCTGCGGAGCCGCTAATCCCCCCATGGTCCTGACGGAGTCCCAGCATCCACTACGGACTACGAGAAATAGATTTATCGGTAAGTAAAATCTTATTATATACACTGCTCAAAAAAATAAAGGGAACACTTAAACAACACAATGTAACTCCAAGTCAATCACACTTCTGTGAAATCAAACTGTCCACTTAGGAAGCAACACTGATTGACAATCAATTTCACATGCTGTTGTGCAAATGGAATAGACAACAGGTGGAAATTATAGGCAATTAGCAAGACACCCCCAATAAAGGAGTTGTTCTGCAGGTGATGACCACAGACCACTTCTCAGCTCCTATGCTTTCTGGCTAATGTTATGGTCTTTTTTGAAAGCTGGCGGTGCTTTCACTCTAGTGGTAGCATGAGACGGAGTCTACAACCCACACAAGTGGCTCAGGTAGTGCAGCTCATCCAGGATGGCACATCAATGCGAGCTGTGGCAAGAAGGTTTGCTGTGTCTGTCAGCGTAGCGTCCAAAGCATGGAGGCGCTACCAGGAGACAGGCCAGTACATCAGGAGATGTGGAGGAGGCCGTAGGAGGGCAACAACCCGACAGCAGGACCACTACCTCCGCCTTTGTGCAAGGAGGAACAGGAGGAGCACTGCCAGAGCCCTGCAAAATGACCTCCAGCAAGCCACAAATGTGCATGTGTCTACTCAAACAATCAGAAACAGACTCCATGAGGGTGGTATGAGGGCCCAACATCCACAGGTGGGGGTTGTGCTTACAGCTCAACACCGTGCAGGACGTTTTGGCATTTGCCAGAGAACACCAAGATTGGCAAATTCGCCACTGGCGCCCTGTGCTCTTCACAGATGAAAGCAGGTTCTCACTGAGCACATGTGACAGACGTGACAGAATCTGGAGATGCCAAGGAGAACTTTCTGCTGCCTGCAAAATCCTCCAGCATGACCGGTTTGGCAGTGGGTCAGTAATGGTGTGGGGTGGCATTTCTTTAGGGGGCCGCACAGCCCTCCATGTGCTCGCCAGAGGTAGCCTGACTGCCATTAGGTACCAAGATGAGATCCTCAGACCCCTTGTGAGACCATATGCTGGTGCGGTTGGCCCTGGGTTCCTCCTAATGCAAGACAATGCTAGACCTCATGTGGCTGGTGTGAGTCAGCAGTTGCTGCAAGATGAAGGCATTGGTGCTATGGACTGGCCCGCCCGTTACCCAGACCTGAATCCAATTAAGCACATCTGGGACTTCATGTCTCACTCCATCCACCAACGCCACGTTGCACCACAGACTGTCCAGGAGTTGGCGGATGCTTTAGTCCAGGTCTGGGAGGAGGTCCCTCAGGAGACCATCCGCCCCTCATCAGGAGCATGCCCAGGCGTTGTAGGGAGGTCATACAGGCACGTGGAGGCCACACACACTACTGAGCCTCATTTTGACTTGTTTTAAGGACATTACATCAAAGTTGGATCAGCCTGTAGTGTGTTTTTCCACTTTAATTTTGAGTGTGACTCCAAATCCAGACCTCCATGGGTTAATAAATTTGATTTCCATTGATAATTTTTGTATGATTTTGTTGTCAGCACATTCAACTATGTAAAGAACAAAGTACTTAATAAGAATATTTCATTCATTCAGATCTAGGATGTGTTATTTTAGTGTTCCCTTTATTTTTTTTGAGCAGTGTGTATATATGTATATATATATATATATAATTAAGCCCCAATTCTGCACTAGTGATAAGCTTCACCTTGGGAGGTACCTTCTGTTAGGTGAGGCACAAAAAGAAAGATTAACATAGGGGTTCCCAAGGGAGCTTCTATAACATTATATATTATTTCTCCAAACTCTTTTGACCACAATCATGTAAATAAAATCCAATTTTGGGGCAAATTCAGTATGAATCACAAGTAGCGATTCGCACGGAATTTTTGCTGAGGGGCCCGCAATTTCTAACGGGGGGCCACAGAAATTACGATCGCCTCTGCCTGTAAATCAGGCAGAGGCTGTCGCGGGGCGGCAACGCTCTCTTTTCTGGGTGGAAACGGAGCATTGCAGGGGCGTGCCAGCCCAAACGGTGGGCTGGTATGCGTGAACGGGGGTATGTCAGGGGTGCAGATGCAGTGGCTGCGTGCTGTCACGCGCAGCCACTGCAACAACAAAAATGGCGCCGGGACTCCTGCGGCTGCAGCTAAGCTGCGCCGGCAGGAGTCATCCTTAATTTCTGCATGCTGTTCGCAATTTCTGCTTGAAGCAGGGGGGAGGCGTCGGTCAGCATGCTGGGTGGCCTTGCCCAGCGCTGGGCGGCCCCCAGCATGCGTGCTAATGGTTAGCAAATTCTGCTGATTAGCAGAATTTGCTATCCTTACTGAATTGGCCCCTTTATTCACATATACAATGGATCCCAATTCATGTACATACTGTGTCAGCAGTACATATAGTACATCCACAATATACATACTATTTTTTTTAAACCATATATAACACAATTAATTGTGGGAATAGGATCAATGACCCAATTGCTTCTCGGAGTCACATTAATAGACGCATGATGACTTCAAATCTGTAGAGAACAACCCAATGTGTTTCATCCAATGGACTTCATCAGGGGTCTGAATCTGGGATCTAAATATCAATGAAGTCGTCAAACAGACCTTATGCGGTAATTAATAGTACAGCTAAAATGGTCCCACAGTCACAAAAAAATCTTTTTTTTTTTATGACAGTGGGACCATTTTAGCCATACCATTAATTACCGCATAAGGGGGGTAATTCCAAGTTGATCGCAGCAGGAAATTTTATAGCAGTTGGACAAAACCATGTGCACTGCAGGGGGGGGGGGGGCAGATATAACATGTGCAGAGAGAGTTAGATTTGGGTGGGTTATTTTGTTTCTGTGCAGGGTAAATACTGGCTGCTTTATTTTTACACTGCAATTTAGATTGCAGATTGAACTCACCCCACCCAAATCTATCTCTCTCTGCACATGTTATATCTGCCCCCCTGCAGTGCACATGGTTTTGCCCAACTGCTAAAAAATTTCCTGCTGCGATCAACTTGGAATTACCTCCAAGGTCTGTTTGACGACTTCATTGATATTTAGATCCCAGATTCAGACCCCTGATGAAGTCCATTGGATGAAACGCATTGGGTTGTTCTCTACAGATTTGAAGTCATCATGAATCTATTAATGTGACTCCGAGAAGCAATTGGGTCATTGATCCTATTCCCACAATTAATTGTGTTATATATGGTTTTTTAAAAATTGTATGTATATTGTGGATGTACTATATGTATGTTATGCACACCAGTGCCTGCAGGAAAGTACTGGTGTCAGAACTGTTATGCACTCCAGTGTCTGCAGGAATGTACTGGTGTTTGAACTGTTATGCAAAACAAATGGACTCACAGACAAACTGGGGAATATGACATAACGTACACAGAAGGTAATAGGGTAACAAAATACACACAAAGTGAACAGAGAAGCCCAGAGGCTAAGGAACTGGGTATCTCCCTTGTATTAGAACTGCACAGATGGAAAAAGCAAGATGTTGTGTTTTAATACGTAGAGAACCCGAAATGCTGTTGCTAAGGGCAACAGCAAAACCCTAAAGGGTTACCAATGGGTGTGGCAGTAAACTCCTTGGTCAGAGATGGAATGATAGACACAAGGAGAGTCTCCACAATCCTATTTCTCACTTGCAGTGCACAGGTTTTAGCTTACTGCCACTAAACTGACCCCTGACACCTAGCACAGTGAGACAGGATTAGACAGGCAAGTCTAAGAATACAGCCGCAAACTTGCTAAGTTCACAGAGTAGTAACAGAACCCCAGCAAGCTAAACGACTGACTCCAGTCTTACATGCAGCATAAATAATTCAGACAGGCGTCTGGCCGATGGCAGCCCAACCAGTGGAACGAAGTGCGCCATCTTCGAAAACCTGTCAACGACAACCCAGATGGCTGTCATCCCCGAGGATTTGGGCAAGTCCACCACAAAATCCATTGAAATGTGGGTCCATGGCTTAGATGGGATAGAGAGTGGATGTAATGGGCCAACAGGAACCCCTCTAGGAGTCTTATTTCGGGCACAGATGTCACATGCCCGAACCCACTGATCCACATCCTTAGCCACCGAGGGCCACCACACCGCCCTAGATAGCAACTCCCGAGTTCTGGCAATACCCGGGTGACCTGCCGACTTCTTGGCATGGAATTCCAGGAACACTCGCTGTCTTAACCTAGGAGGCACAAACAAAAGACCTACCGGAAGGTCTGGAGGAGCCTGCTCCTGTGCTCTAAGGACTAATGATAAGAGGTCCTGGGTAATGCCCACTTTAATACATGATGGGGAAACAATGGGCAACGGCTCCTCGGTGGTCTCCTGGATTGGAGCAAAACTCCGCGAGAGCGCATCAGCCTTGATGTTTTTTGACCCAGGGCGATATGTTATCAAAAAATTAAAGCGAGCAAAAAACAAAGCCCATCGTGCCTGCCTGGCATTGAGACGCTTCGCTGACTCTAAATATGCCAGATTCTTATGGTCAGTGAGAATTGAGACCACAAACTTAGCCCCCTCAAGCCAGTGTCTCCACTCCTCGAGTGCATCCTTAATAGCCAACAATTCCCGGTTACCCACGTCATAATTCATCTCGGCAGGCGAAAATTTACGGGAAAAGTAAGCACAGGGATGAAGGCGATTATCAGACACTCCCATCTGAGAAAGCACTGCCCCAATACCCATCTCAGAGGCATCCACCTCCACCACAAAAGGACGCTCTGGATCTGGGTGTCGCAGCACCTTGGCCGAAACAAATGCCCTTTTGAGACGGGCAAAAGCCGCTTTAGCCTCACAAGACCAGTGAGCAACATCCGCCCCTTTCTTAGTGAGTGCCACCAAGGGCGCCACTATAGACGAAAATCCAGCGATAAATCGTCTATAAAAATTTGCAAAGCCCAGGAAACGCTGAAGCGCCTTCAAACTAGTGGGCTGCACCCAATCCAGGACTGCCTGTACCTTGGAACCCTCCATTTGGAAACCTTCTGGGGAGATAATATATCCTAGAAATGCGATTTGCTGAACTTCAAATTCGCACTTCTCCAGCTTCGCCCCAAGCCGGTGGTCTCTGAGTTTCTGGAGGACTAAGCGTACATGCTTCCGATGTTCCTCCAGGGAATGGGAGAAGATTAGGATGTCATCTAAGTATACAACTAAGAATCTATCCAAATATTCCCTGAGCACATCATTCATGAAATCCTGGAAGACTGCCGGGGCATTACAGAGCCCAAAAGGCATCACCAAATATTCATAATGCCCTGAGTGGGTATTAAAGGCAGTCTTCCATTCATCCCCCTCTCTTATTCGGATTAGATTGTACGCACCGCGTAGGTCAATCTTAGAAAAAATGGTGGCAGTACGAAGCTGGTCAAACAAGACCGAAATGAGAGGCAGTGGGTATGAGTTTTTAATCGTGATACGGTTCAATTCCCTGAAGTCGATGCAGGGTCGCAACGAACCGTCCTTTTTACCCACGAAGAAGAACCCCGACCC
This sequence comes from Pseudophryne corroboree, assembly GCF_028390025.1. Taxonomy (NCBI): domain Eukaryota; kingdom Metazoa; phylum Chordata; class Amphibia; order Anura; family Myobatrachidae; genus Pseudophryne; species Pseudophryne corroboree. The sequence continues at coordinate 813,113,183 of NC_086445.1, forward strand.
AACTGGAGACTGTGAAGGTCTGATAAATCCCTTAGCCAAGTTCTCCTGAATGTACTCTGCCATAGCCTGAGTCTCAGGACGTGACAGGGAGTACAACCTGCTCTTGGGAAGCTTAGCATTTGGCAACAAATCAATGGCACAGTCATAGGGGCGATGGGGAGGTAGTACCTCTGCAACTTTTTTGGAGAACACGTCCGCAAAATCTGCATAACACCCTGGCAATCCTGGCAAACTTAGCTGCGAGAGCCTGACTGGAAGGCTCAAGCAACTCCTGAAACAATCAGTACCCCAACTAAGAATCTCCCCAGAGACCCAGTCAAATTGAGGATTGTGGGCCCTTAACCAGGGTAAACCCAACACCAATGGGGCAAAAGTACAGACAGTCACATAAAAGGACAATTTTTCAGAGTGTGTGGCTCCAATAAACAAAGAAATCTGGCTAGTGCAAGAGGTAATTTTACCTTGGGATAATGGTTCCCCGTTTAACCCACAAATCTCAATTTCCGATGCCAAGGGTACTAAGGGAACAGAGTGTTTCAGGGCGAATTGGCGGTCCATAAAAACCCCGTCGGCCCCACTGTCCACAAAGGCCTCAGTCTTGACAGTTTGACCGAAGATCTTCAAGGTCACCGGAATGATAAAAGTCTTCTTGGGAAATTCTGACTTCTGGCCTGACAGGATATTTCCCATCACCCTCAGGCCCTGAAGTTTTCCGGCTTTTCTGGGCATGATACTACCACATGACCTTTATTCCCACAGTACAAACACAACCCCTGCTGTCTCCTCCGCGTCTTCTCACGCGAGGAGAGGCGGGTAGCCCCAATCTGCATAGGCTCCTCAGAAAATTCCTCAGAGTCTGAGGTTCCCTTGGGAAGGAAGGAAATCTCAGTCTCCCTTTCAAGCCTACGCTCTCTCAGCCGTCTATCCACCCGGATGGATAACTGCATGAGCTGATCCAAGCTATCAGGCAAGGGATATTGTACCAGTTGGTCCTTTATCTGGTTAGAAAGACCTCTTCGGTACTGGTGTCTCAGGGCTGGGTCATTCCACTGGGTATCATGGGCCAACCTCCGAAACTCCGTACAGTAAACCTCAACTGGCCTTCGCCCTTGCTTAAGGATCAAAATCTGAGCCTCGGCTGAGGCCGTCTTGTCAGGGTCATCATACAACATGCCCAGTGCCGTAAAAAAAGCATCAACACTTTTAAGCGACGGACAGTCAGGCTGCAACCCATATGCCCAGACCTGTGGGTCTCCTTGTAGCAAGGAAATCACTATGCCCACCCGCTGAATCTCCGACCCAGAAGACTGAGGCCTAAGCCGGAAGTATAGCTTGCAGCTCTCCTTGAAACAAAAGAACTGCGAGCGATCTCCAGAAAAACGATCCGGGAGATTTACTTTCGGCTCCTTAACCCCTGCAGGTGCTGCTGCTGCGGGAGCTCCGCCAGCAGCCTGGGAGGTGTGCATTTTAATGGACAAATCATTAAATTGTCGAGTCAGGACCTGCACCTGATCGACCACCTGTTGCAACGTATTTTGAGGGGTATGCTCCATATTCCCACAAAATTTCAACAGGAGTATTAGGCTGCTGAATATGTTATGCACACCAGTGCCTGCAGGAAAGTACTGGTGTCAGAACTGTTATGCACTCCAGTGTCTGCAGGAATGTACTGGTGTTTGAACTGTTATGCAAAACAAATGGACTCACAGACAAACTGGGGAATATGACATAACGTACACAGAAGGTAATAGGGTAACAAAATACACACAAAGTGAACAGAGAAGCCCAGAGGCTAAGGAACTGGGTATCTCCCTTGTATTAGAACTGCTCAGATGTAAAAAGCAAGATGTTGTGTTTTAATACGTAGAGAACCCGAAATGCTGTTGCTAAGGGCAACAGCAAAACCCTAAAGGGTTACCAACGGGTGTGGCAGTAAACTCCTTGGTCAGAGATGGAATGATAGACACAAGGAGAGTCTCCACAATCCTATTTCTCACTTGCAGTGCACAGGTTTTAGCTTACTGCCACTAAACTGACCCCTGACACCTAGCACAGTGAGACAGGATTAGACAGGCAAGTCTAAGAATACAGCCGCAAACTTGCTAAGTTCACAGAGTAGTAACAGAACCCCAGCAAGCTAAACGACTGACTCCAGTCTTACTGCTAGGTCTGGATTGGCAGAGTGTAATACCAAATCCCCAGGCCTATTAGCAGTAAGCAACAAACAAATACAAAGCTACACAGTACTGGCTAACTTTCAGAAACTGACTAACCAACAAAGATTCAGCAGCATCTGCTTACCCTGAAAAGAGGCCTTATAAAGCAGGTGCTGTCCACGCCCCATTCAGACCTCACAGACTGTGAGCACAAAAACCAGCACCGGATCCCCTGCCGTGCACACAGCCTATAACCACTGCACAGCAAAAGACCCGAACCGGAGTATCAGCTGCGCTCAGGTTACTCCACTAGCACTTGTCTCCCGGTTGCCATGACGACGTGGCAGCACAGGGCAGGAGACCCTAACAGTACCCCCCCTCTGACGAGGGGTCAAAGAACCCCTACCACCAGGTTTATCGGGGAACTGCGAGAAGAAAGAGCGTATCAGTCTGGGGGCATGAAGATCACAACTGCGCACCCACGACCGCTCCTCCGGGCCATACCCCTTCCAGTGCACCAAAAATGACAGCCGACCCCGAACCACCTTGGAGTCAAGAATCCTTTCAACAACAAACTCCCTCTGGCCACGTATCAGAAGAGGGGAAGGTCTTCCACTGGAAGAAGGATTACTAATCGCCCGTTTTAAAAGGGAACAATGAAATGTTTTATTGATACCCAAAGAACGGGGCAGATCTAACTGAAATGCCACCGGATTGATAACCCTGGTGATCTTATAAGGGCCGATGAACCGGGGCCCTAACTTATGAGATGGCTGTCTCAACTTCAAATTCTTGGTAGACAACCAGACGAAGTCTCCTAATTTGAAGCTGCAGGGTCTTTTCCGCTTATCAAAAACCCTTTTGGTCACTAATGACACAGACACAAGGGCTTTCTTCACTTTCCGCCAAATACCTCTAAGGACCGAAACCACAGAGGAACCACCAGGCGTGGAGTCCAGGGGGTCAAAAGAATTGGCCTTAGGATGATGCCCATACACACAAAGGAAGGGAGAGATCCCTGTAGCAGAGTGAGCCGCGTTGTTATAGGCAAACTCCGCCATGGACAGATGAGCAACCCAGTCAGTCTGACACTTGGAGACATAACACCTGAGGAACTGCTCCAAGGACTGGTTCACCCTTTCAGTCTGCCCATTAGACTGCGGATGGTAGCCTGACGACAAGCTGACAGAAATCTGGAGATCGGAACAAAATGCCCTCCAGAATTTGGCCACAAACTGGGATCCGCGGTCAGAGACCACATCAAGTGGCAACCCGTGGAGACGCACAACATGCAGCATAAATAATTCAGACAGGCGTCTGGCCGATGGCAGCCCAACCAGTGGAACAAAGTGCGCCATCTTCGAAAACCTGTCAACGACAACCCAGATGGCTGTCATCCCCGAGGATTTGGGCAAGTCCACCACAAAATCCATTGAAATGTGGGTCCATGGCTTAGATGGGATAGAGAGTGGATGTAATGGGCCAACAGGAACCCCTCTAGGAGTCTTATTTCGGGCACAGATGTCACATGCCCGAACCCACTGATCCACATCCTTAGCCACCGAGGGCCACCACACCGCCCTAGATAGCAACTCCCGAGTTCTGGCAATACGGGTGACCTGCCGACTTCTTGGCATGGAATTCCAGGAACACTCGCTGTCTTAACCTAGGAGGCACAAACAAAAGACCTACCGGAAGGTCTGGAGGAGCCTGCTCCTGTGCTCTAAGGACTAATGATAAGAGGTCCTGGGTAATGCCCACTTTAATACATGATGGGGAAACAATGGGCAATGGCTCCTCGGTGGTCTCCTGGATTGGAGCAAAACTCAGCGAGAGCGCATCAGCCTTGATGTTTTTTGACCCAGGGCGATATGTTATCAAAAAATTAAAGCGAGCAAAAAACAAAGCCCATCGTGCCTGCCTGGCATTGAGACGCTTCGCTGACTCTAAATATGCCAGATTCTTATGGTCAGTGAGAATTGAGACCACAAACTTAGCCCCCTCAAGCCAGTGTCTCCACTCCTCGAGTGCATCCTTAATAGCCAACAATTCCCGGTTACCCACGTCATAATTCATCTCGGCAGGCGAAAATTTACGGGAAAAGTAAGCACAGGGATGAAGGCGATTATCAGACACTCCCATCTGAGAAAGCACTGCCCCAATACCCATCTCAGAGGCATCCACCTCCACCACAAAAGGACGCTCTGGATCTGGGTGTCGCAGCACCTTGGCCGAAACAAATGCCCTTTTGAGACGGGCAAAAGCCGCTTTAGCCTCACAAGACCAGTGAGCAACATCCGCCCCTTTCTTAGTGAGTGCCACCAAGGGCGCCACTATAGACGAAAATCCAGCGATAAATCGTCTATAAAAATTTGCAAAGCCCAGGAAACGCTGAAGCGCCTTCAAACTAGTGGGCTGCACCCAATCCAGGACTGCCTGTACCTTGGAACCCTCCATTTGGAAACCTTCTGGGGAGATAATATATCCTAGAAATGCGATTTGCTGAACTTCAAATTCGCACTTCTCCAGCTTCGCCCCAAGCCGGTGGTCTCTGAGTTTCTGGAGGACTAAGCGTACATGCTTCCGATGTTCCTCCAGGGAATGGGAGAAGATTAGGATGTCATCTAAGTATACAACTAAGAATCTATCCAAATATTCCCTGAGCACATCATTCATGAAATCCTGGAAGACTGCCGGGGCATTACAGAGCCCAAAAGGCATCACCAAATATTCATAATGCCCTGAGTGGGTATTAAAGGCAGTCTTCCATTCATCCCCCTCTCTTATTCGGATTAGATTGTACGCACCGCGTAGGTCAATCTTAGAAAAAATGGTGGCAGTACGAAGCTGGTCAAACAAGACCGAAATGAGAGGCAGTGGGTATGAGTTTTTAATCGTGATACGGTTCAATTCCCTGAAGTCGATGCAGGGTCGCAACGAACCGTCCTTTTTACCCACGAAGAAGAACCCCGACCCAACTGGAGACTGTGAAGGTCTGATAAATCCCTTAGCCAAGTTCTCCTGAATGTACTCTGCCATAGCCTGAGTCTCAGGACGTGACAGGGAGTACAACCTGCTCTTGGGAAGCTTAGCATTTGGCAACAAATCAATGGCACAGTCATAGGGGCGATGGGGAGGTAGTACCTCTGCAACTTTTTTGGAGAACACGTCCGCAAAATCTGCATAACACCCTGGCAATCCTGGCAAACTTAGCTGCGAGAGCCTGACTGGAAGGCTCAAGCAACTCCTGAAACAATCAGTACCCCAACTAAGAATCTCCCCAGAGACCCAGTCAAATTGAGGATTGTGGGCCCTTAACCAGGGTAAACCCAACACCAATGGGGCAAAAGTACAGACAGTCACATAAAAGGACAATTTTTCAGAGTGTGTGGCTCCAATAAACAAAGAAATCTGGCTAGTGCAAGAGGTAATTTTACCTTGGGATAATGGTTCCCCGTTTAACCCACAAATCTCAATTTCCGATGCCAAGGGTACTAAGGGAACAGAGTGTTTCAGGGCGAATTGGCGGTCCATAAAAACCCCGTCGGCCCCACTGTCCACAAAGGCCTCAGTCTTGACAGTTTGACCGAGGATCTTCAAGGTCACCGGAATGATAAAAGTCTTCTTGGGAAATTCTGACTTCTGGCCTGACAGGATATTTCCCATCACCCTCAGGCCCTGAAGTTTTCCGGCTTTTCTGGGCATGATACTACCACATGACCTTTATTCCCACAGTACAAACACAACCCCTGCTGTCTCCTCCGTGTCTTCTCACGCGAGGAGAGGCGGGTAGCCCCAATCTGCATAGGCTCCTCAGAAAATTCCTCAGAGTCTGAGGTTCCCTTGGGAAGGAAGGAAATCTCAGTCTCCCTTTCAAGCCTACGCTCTCTCAGCCGTCTATCCACCCGGATGGATAACTGCATGAGCTGATCCAAGCTATCAGGCAAGGGATATTGTACCAGTTGGTCCTTTATCTGGTTAGAAAGACCTCTTCGGTACTGGTGTCTCAGGGCTGGGTCATTCCACTGGGTATCATGGGCCAACCTCCGAAACTCCGTACAGTAAACCTCAACTGGCCTTCGCCCTTGCTTAAGGATCGAAATCTGAGCCTCGGCTGAGGCCGTCTTGTCAGGGTCATCATACAACATGCCCAGTGCCGTAAAAAAAGCATCAACACTTTTAAGCGACGGACAGTCAGGCTGCAACCCATATGCCCAGACCTGTGGGTCTCCTTGTAGCAAGGAAATCACTATGCCCACCCGCTGAATCTCCGACCCAGAAGACTGAGGCCTAAGCCGGAAGTATAGCTTGCAGCTCTCCTTGAAACAAAAGAACTGCGAGCGATCTCCAGAAAAACGATCCGGGAGATTTACTTTCGGCTCCTTAACCCCTGCAGGTGCTGCTGCTGCGGGAGCTCCGCCAGCAGCCTGGGAGGTGTGCATTTTAATGGACAAATCATTAAATTGTCGAGTCAGGACCTGCACCTGATCGACCACCTGTTGCAACGTATTTTGAGGGGTATGCTCCATATTCCCACAAAATTTCAACAGGAGTATTAGGCTGCTGAATATGTTATGCACACCAGTGCCTGCAGGAAAGTACTGGTGTCAGAACTGTTATGCACTCCAGTGTCTGCAGGAATGTACTGGTGTTTGAACTGTTATGCAAAACAAATGGACTCACAGACAAACTGGGGAATATGACATAACGTACACAGAAGGTAATAGGGTAACAAAATACACACAAAGTGAACAGAGAAGCCCAGAGGCTAAGGAACTGGGTATCTCCCTTGTATTAGAACTGCACAGATGGAAAAAGCAAGATGTTGTGTTTTAATACGTAGAGAACCCGAAATGCTGTTGCTAAGGGCAACAGCAAAACCCTAAAGGGTTACCAATGGGTGTGGCAGTAAACTCCTTGGTCAGAGATGGAATGATAGACACAAGGAGAGTCTCCACAATCCTATTTCTCACTTGCAGTGCACAGGTTTTAGCTTACTGCCACTAAACTGACCCCTGACACCTAGCACAGTGAGACAGGATTAGACAGGCAAGTCTTAGAATACAGCCGCAAACTTGCTAAGTTCACAGAGTAGTAACAGAACCCCAGCAAGCTAAACGACTGACTCCAGTCTTACTGCTAGGTCTGGATTGGCAGAGTGTAATACCAAATCCCCAGGCCTATTTGCAGTAAGCAACAAACAAATACAAAGCTACACAGTACTGGCTAACTTTCATGAACTGACTAACTAACAAAGATTCAGCAGCATCTGCTTACCCTGAAAAGAGGCCTTATAAAGCAGGTGCTGTCCACGCCCCACTCAGACCTCACAGACTGTGAGCACAAAAACCAGCACCGGATCCCCTGCCGTGCACAGAGCCTATAACCACTGCACAGCAAAAGACCCGAACCGGAGTATCAGCTGCGCTCAGGTTACTCCACTAGCACTTGTCTCCCGGTTGCCATGACGACGTGGCAGCACAGGGCAGGAGACCCTAACAATGTATTGCTGACACAGTATGTACATGAATTGGGATCCATTGTATATGTGAATAAAATTGCATTTTATTTATATGATTGTGGTCAAAGGAGTATGGAGAAATAATATATCATCTTATAGTAGCTCATATATATATATATAGTCATTTGGTCCCATCCTACACCGCTACCCTTGTTATCCCAAGCCCCACTGTGCATAATGGAGACGCACAGACTATATAGCATTTTATACACACACACCATGGTTATTTGAGTTTAATTTTTTTATTGTTGGGAGCCAGTTAACCACCAGTATATTTTTGATTGTGGGAGGAAACCAGAGTACCCAGAGGAAACCCACGCAGGCACAGGGAGACTATACAAACTCTGCACGGTTAGGCCCTTGGTGAGAACTGAACCCATGACCTCAGTGATGCAAGGCAGCAATGCTAATCATTACAACGTCCGTGCTGCCCCTTAGTACAAACAAATACAGTACATCCAAATCCATCTCTGCAGCACGTATAGGAGGGGTCTAGTACGTTATGCCAGCACTTGGGATCCCAGCCCCCAGCATACCGGTGCTGGGATCCCGACCGCCGGCATGCAGGCAGTGGGTCTAGCGCAGAAGAGCCCCTTGCAGGCTCACTGCGCTCGCCATGCTGCGGGCACTGTGGCGTGCTATGCATGCTACGCTATTTATGCTCCTTCCAGGGGTGTCGTGGACACCCCGAGAGGGAGAATAGTTGTCGGTATCCCGGCTGTTGTGATCCTGGCGCCAGTATGGTGAGTGCCAGGATCCCAGCAGCTGGCATATCAAATGCCTCCCGTATAGGAGATGTATACAATGTTTGCATGGGTGATGGATAAATTAGCAGGTATAGCTCGCTCTCTCACCCATATTGCCTATGCCACTTGCACACAATATACTGTATGTACAGCAACCAGAGGGGTTTCAATGCACCTGACAGAAGTGTGCTATGACTTTCCGAAGCCAATTGCGTTGACTCATCTCAGCGAGGATTGGAGCTTGGCCAAGGGGCTGAGAAAGGAGACTACATGAATGTGTGTAACTATATATTTTTAACACACTGATGACATGCAAACTGGATAGAAAGTATTTAGATTCTCTATATATGAATAGAGCCCTGTATTACCCAGTCTTCGGGTGATGCTGTGTGACATTAGGGCTGTGCCTCACACTTCTGTAGTGTTACACTGCACCCAACCTCACCCCCAAACCACATAGAAGACCTGCTGTGTGACCACTGCACCGGTGGCAGGGCAGACTGCCAGGATAACAGTCCCACACATCGGTCATTGTTGGAGGATGCGGCTCACTCCAGGCTGAACAGTGCACACAGGGATAGTGAGTCATGCATAGCACTGCGGTGTTTGCAGTGTGTAACCAGACAACAGGTCCCTGCGCTAATACTTACCTCTTCACCTCTCCTTCTCTGGGCTGAGCAGGATGAGGATGAGTTGCAAGGCGGGGACATGCATTGGGGGGGGAGGGGGGGGGGGGGGGGAGAGCAACTCAGGCTTCCGGCGAAGGTGAACACGAACAGGAGTGCTGGGTCAGAGGTGGAAATAGTGGTGGTGCTAGGGGCCACCAGCCAAAATGTTGCCTAGGGCATCATATTGGTTAGGGCTGGCTCTGGTGGGAATTATACATATATATACCTATACAGTATATTGCTGAGTTTTGATCAGAGATGTATGGAATAAGTAGGCCCCTGCCATACACTTTCTACTCCAGAGTTTTGACTATAAAAATATTTTGAATAATGCAAAGAAGATATTGCTAATATATTCTTTGTATTTTTCATATACTTTGTATAGTGAAAACTCTGGCGTATACATTAGTATGACAGGAAAGGCTCAACCTCACCTCACCGCACATCACTGGTGGAGGGGATATTTGCTAAGTATTGCAGACATGGTAGGAATGTGTATACATTGCATTTGGAAAGTATTCACAGCGCTTCACTTTTTCCACATTTTGTGTTATGTTACAGCCTTATTCCAAAATGGAATAAATTAATTTTTTCCCTTGAAATTCTACACACAATACCCCATAATGACAACGTGAAAAATGTCCTTTTGAGATTTTTGCAAATTTATTACAAATAAAAATCTAAGAAATCACATGTACATAAGTATTGACAGCATTTGATCAATACTTTGTTGATGCACCTTTGGCAGCAATTACAGCCTCAAGTCTTTTTGAATATGATGCCATAAGCTTGGTACACCTATCTTTAGGCAGTTTCGCCCATTTTCTCTTTGCAGCACCTCTCAAACTCCATCAGGTTGGATGGGAAGCGTCGCTGCACAGCCATTTTCAGATCTCTCCAGATGTGTTCGACCGGATTCAAGTCTGTGCTCTGGCTGGGCCACTCAAGGACATTCACAGAGTTGTCCTGAAGCCACTCCTTTGATATCTTGACTGTGTGCTTAGGGTCATTGTCCTGCTGAAAGATGAACCATCGCCCCAGTCAGAGGTTAAGAGCGCTCTGGAGCAGGTTTTCATCTTGGATGACTGTATATTGCTGCATTCATCTTTCCCTCTATCCTGACTAGTCTCCCAGTTCCTATCACTGAAAAACATCCCCACAGCATGATGGTGCCACCACCATGCTTCACTGTAGGGATGGTATTGGCCTGGTGATGAGCATTGCCTGGTTTCCTCCAAACATGACGCCTGGTATTCACGCCAAAGAGTTCAATCTTTGTCTCATCAGACCAGAGAATTTTGTTTCTCATGGTCTGAGAGTGGTGCATTTTGGCAAACTCCAGGCGGGCTGTCATGTGCTTTTTACGAAGGAATGACTTCCATCTGGCCACTCTATCATACAGGCCTGATTGGTGGATTGCTGCAGAAATGGTTGTCCTTCTGGAAGGTTCTCCTCTCTCCACAGAGGAATTCTGTAGCTCTGGCAGAGTGACCATCAGGTTCTTGGTCACCTCCATGACTTAGTCCTTCTCTCCCGATCACTTAGTTTAGATGGCCGGCCAGCTCTAGGAAGAGTCCTGGTGGTTCCAAATTTCTTCCATTTATGGATAATGGAGGGCACTGTGCTCATTGGGACCTTCAAAGCAGCAGATATTTTTCTGTACCCTTTCCCAGATTTGTGCCTTGAGACAATCCTGTCTCGGAGGTCTACAGACAATTCCTTTGACTTCATGCTTGTTTGTGCTCAGACATGCACTGTCAAGTGTGGGACCTTATATAGACAGAGGTGTGCCTTTCCAAATCATGTCCAATCAACTGAATTTACCACAAGTGGACTCCAATTAAGTTGTAGGAACATCTCAAGGATGATCAGTGGAAACAGGATGCACCTGAGCTCAATTTTGAGCTTCATGGCAAAGGCTGTGAATACTTATGTATATGTGATTACTTAGTTTTTTACTTTTAATAGATTTTGAAAAATAGCAAAAAAAACGTTTTTCACATTGTCATTATGGGGTGTTGCCAGGGCCGGATTAACAATGGGGCGGGTGGAGCTGCAGCTCCAGGCCCACCCATGCAAACAGGCCCACAGGATCCCTTGCAGTGCTGTGCAGTCAGTGGTGACAGGAGGAAAAACTCCTGTCACGACCCACAGCAATAGCCCACTCGTCTTCTGGCTGCTCCCCTCCCTATCCCTCACCTCCTCCTCACCCATGCTCAACCAACCACCACGATCAGCATAGATCCCATCTACCCATGGGGCAATCGGAAACCCCGCCCCCTTGACGGTCGAAGCTCCGCCCCCTGGACGGCCGAAACTCCACCCATTTGTATGAGGCTTACTGTGACCCTCAGACAGTCACCTGAAGCCCATTCACAACCCCCATTGTTCCTCAGCATCTGATTGCAGTGGGCACTGGGCAGCAGGGCACTAAATGCTGTGCAAGTCAGAGCTGCTGTGGGTGGAGCACAGCGTCTGAGCTACCCAGCATAGGAGGAAATGCAGCTGTCGCTGGGTGTTTGGAGAAAACAGCAGGCATGCCCGAAAAACCTCCCCACAGGTCAGTATAAAGTGTGACCCCCTACCCTGTCTATGTATATGTGTGTATCAGCTCCAAACCAGGTTGTCAGTACGCTGTGTGAAGCCACTCCCCCCCAGGAGCAGCGCCATTAAATCTGTGCCCCGTGGGGAGGGTAGGAGAGAGCACCTTTATGCGTATCTAGGGTGCACGGGTTACGGCGAAAGGCGAGTATGGTTGCCTCTACCCTGCTCTTATTAAAAGCCCTGGTGTCTATATACAGTGTACAGTATATACAGTGTGTGATAGAGATATAAGTGGTTAAACTTGTTGTGTTGCGTTCAGATAGTCGCTGCCCAAGGGGAGGGTATATTCGCCCCGTGCAAGTGTGCGATCGCATGTGTACGCCAAGCTGCAAAAAAAACCTCAGTCAGCGGACAGCTGCAAATCCGTTATCACCACACTCACCATCGAATGATGTGCAGTGTGTGCGTAGCCCAGGACTTACTCCTACAGTGTGATGAGAACAGGCTGATCGGGGCTGGAGCTGACGTCACACACCCTCCCTGAAAACACTTGGGAACGCCTGCGTTTTCCCTGACACTCTGGGTGCCGACGCGCATGTGCATTGCGGTGCATACGCATGCCTAGTCTATCGCTGTTCGCCCACTGTGCAAAAACGCAGATCTGAAATACCCCCATATACAGTTTATATGTGTGTAAAATTTTGGGCCCCATTAAATAACAAAAATTAACAGCAGCATTTTTCTACGTTTAGTATCACTGTGATACAGATAAAAATGCAGCTGGTATCCAGCAATACTTACCTCTCCGACGAGGTCCGGCGTTGTCACTCCGCTCAGCTGCGTCCTCCATTCTGCTGGCAGCCTATCACTTCCAGCAACGGGCTTCTGTGTCATGTGCATGCGCACTCTCTAGTTTGCACATATGCATGACAGTTTCACCGGCCAGGGACCCGGCAATGCCCAGAAGGCTTTGCTGAAGCCGGAAAGGCAGCACTGGGTCCCCCTGGCTGGCAATGGGGATTGTATCACTCTTGCCATATATAGCTGGCGAGAATGGTATAGGTGCATACAGCGGTGAACTTAGTCTACCGCTGTTTGCTGGATACTGAAAGGATGACATAACCCGAGTGCTAAAGGAGTTATGCATCGTTGACAAATGGGACTTTTATATATATATATATATATATATATAAAAGGTCCTTACCAGCGTTGACTCTGCATATTTCTTTCTGAGTGCCACCAATTGTCTTGTCATATATATATATATATAAAGGCCCATTTGTCAACGATGCATAACTCCTTTAGCACTCGGGTTATGTCATCCTTTCAGTATTCAGCAAACAGCGGTAGACTAAGTTCCCCGCTGTATGCACCTGTACCATTCTCGCCAGCTATCACACACACATACTGTATACTTTTATTTTATTTTTAGAAACAAAATTGACTGGCACTCCACTTTAAATAGATATTACCTGGGTGCCTTCCCACGGACTCAATGGAACCATGTACACCAGTCAGGACTGAATAAATACACCTTAAACATTCATATAAAGATGCTGGTGTAGTTGGTTTTCTTATTTATAATCCTTGGAGTGCCGCCCGTTTTGTTGCTGGTGTATATATAAAGGAGTGTTAAAAATTTGGTAAATCTATAGAGATGTACATTTGAGATGTTTTAAGGCAAGTACACATAGGGAGAGATGTGTACTGAGCGATCTATCACAGACCGCTCAGAACACATCTCTCCCGCCGCTCAGCACACAAAGCGATGTGTGCTGAGCGAGGGGTAGGGGACACACACGTTCATTTCACCCAGCAGTGAAATGAGCGATGTGCTAGATTCAGCCTGCATGCAGGCCAATTTATTACCAGTGATAGCGACGCGCGGGGCCACGCATCGCTATCGCTGTGGGGCATACAGAGAGATCCATGCTTAACTTCTAAGCAACCTAGTCAGATTGCTTAGAATTTAAGCACGGATCTCTCCGTGTGTATCCCCCTTTAATGTAAGTAAATATTAATCCATGGTTCTTGGCGTTACCCGAGGAGCACCCGTAGCAGATACGGTGAAAAGTGACAGGACCATTTTTGTAGTTTATTAAATTTAACACACTGGAGGTGCAATCTAAATTTTCATCCGATTGTCCATTTGGGCGTTATCGTTCACGCAACGCAAGCAACGCATCAGTAATGACGTCATTATGTCAACCCCCTTTTCATTCCCTTAGGGGAGGTTTCTTAAAATTTTAATTACGTAGTTTTCCTATTTCCCACCTGGAGAATAACTATGTTAAATCTCAGCTTCCTAACATATCGGGAAGAGAATTAATGATGAGGGCTTTCGTGTAGATAGATAGATAGATAGATAGATAGATAGATAGATAGATAGATAGATAGATAGATAGATAGATAGATAGATAGATAGATAGATAGATAGATAGATAGAGAGATAGACAGACACACACACAGGTAAACTCCTCAGCGCTGTGTGATGTCACACACCACCGCAACCAATGAGACAGTGTCAGCACACAGAGGCAGCTCCGTGAAGACCTCTTCCTCTTGAGAGAGTTATGATTGAGGTAAATAATCTGAATTCTAGTCAGGTTTTTTATTATCAATTATAATATGTGTGGTCTAGAAGATATATTTATGTTTCTCTAACGTCCTAGTGGATGCTGGGGACTCCGTAAGGACCATGGGGAATAGACGGGCTCCGCAGGAGACATGGGCACTTTAAGAAAGAATTTAGATTCTGGTGTGCTCTGGCTCCTCCCTCTATGTCCCTCCTCCAGACCTCAGTTTGAATCTGTGCCCGGACGAGCTGGGTGCTGTTCAGTGAGCTCTCCTGAGCTTGCTGTAAGAAAGTATTTTGTTAGGTTTTTTATTTTCAGGGAGCTCTGCTGGCAACAGACTCCCTGCATCGTGGGACAGAGGGGAGAGAAGCAGCCTTACTCTCTGAAGATAGGTCCTGCTTCTTAGGCTACTGGACACCATTAGCTCCAGAGGGATCGCACACAGGATCTCACCCTCGTCGTCCGATCCCAGAGCCGCGCCGCCGTCCCCCTCACAGAGCCGGAAGACAGAAGCCGGGTGAGCATGAGAAGCAAGAAGACTTAGAAATCGGCTTCACTGAGGTAGCGCACAGCACTGCAGCTGTGCGCCATTGCTCCCACACACACCTCACATACTCCGGTCACTGTAAGGGTGCAGGGCGCAGGGGGGGGCGCCCTGGGCAGCAATTGGGACTTCTTTGGCAAAAGTTTAGCATATATACAGTTGGGCACTGTATATATGTATGAGCCCCCGCCAAGAAAATGTATATTTAAGCGGGACAGAAGCCCGCCGTCGAGGGGGCGGGGCTTCTTCCTCAGCACTCACCAGCGCCATGTTTTTTCTCCACAGCACCGCTGAGAGGAAGCTCCCCAGCCTCTCCCCTGCAGATACACGGTAGAAGAGGGTAAAAAGAGAGGGGGGGCACATAATTAGGCGCAAAAATCAATATAAACAGCAGCTACTGGGTTAACATTAAGTTACTTTGTTATTCCTGGGTTAATAGCGCTGCGGTGTGTGCTGGCATACTCTCTCTCTGTCTCTCCAAAGGGCCTTGTGGGGGAGTTGTCTTCACATGAGCATTCCCTGAGTGTGTGGTGTGTCGGTACGTGTGTGTCGACATGTCTGAGGTAAAAGGCTCCCCTAAGGAGAAGATGGAGCAAATGTGTGTGAGGGGTGTCTCCGTCGACAACGCCGACACCTGTTTGGATATGTGTAATTAAGTGCTAAGGTGAAATTATTGCACAAAAGATTAGAGAACAGACAGGGAATCTACCCATGTCTGTCCCTATGTCGCAGAGACCTTCAGAGTCTCTCAATGATCACTATCCAAAATAATAGACACTGATATCGACACGGAGTCTGACTCCAGTGTCGACTATGATAATGCAAAGTTACAGCCAAAATGGCAGGAAAGTATTCAATATATGATTATTGTAATAAAAGATGATTTGCATATCACTGATGACTCATCTGTCCCTGACACAAGGGTACACATGTTTAAGGGGAAGAAAGCTGAGGTAAATTTCCCTCCTCTCATGATGAAAAAGAGCGGGAATATCCAGACAAGAGACTGCAGTTTCCCACAAAGAATTCTCAGGGAGTATCCTTTCCCTACTAGGGCCAGGATACGATGGGAATCTTCCCCTAGGGTGTCACGTTTGCCCAAAAGGTAGCCCTGACTTAACAGCTATCCTCCTGCAGATAGCGTGCACATTCTGGTACACTACTCAGACTGGCGATTGTGTCGGCATGGGTTTATAGCACTGTAGCAGCGTGGTCAGGTACCTTATCAGCAGAGATTGAGACCCTAGTATGTATATATGTATATATATATATATATATATATATATATATATATATAGATATATATATAGATATATATAGATACATATATTAAAGATGCTGTCTTAAGATAGATAGATAGATATATATATATATATATATATATATATATAAAAAACATGCCCAAAGAGACATTAGTCTACTGGGTTCTAGAGTCAACGCTATGTCGTTTTCTGCTTGACGTGTCCTGTAGAATATGCAATGAACAGGTGATGCCGACTTAAGAGGCATATGGAAGGCTGAGGATTGTGTGGAGAAGGGATCTCGGACCTGGTCTCCACAGCTATAGCTGGTAATTCTGATCATTTGCCTTATATTTCTGCACAGCCTAGGAAAGCACGACATTATCAAATGCAGCCTTTCGATCATAAAGAAACAAGAAAGTCCGAGGTGCGTCCTTTCTTGCCAGAGGCAGGGGCAGAGGAAAGAAGCTGCACAACACAGCTAGTTCCCAGGAACAGAAGTCCTCCCCGACCTCTAAAAAATCCACCGCATGTCGCTGGGGCTCCACAGGCGGAGCTAGACTCGGTGGGGGCACGTCTTCGTAATTTCAGCCACAAGTGGGTTCACTCCCTGTTGGATCCCTGGGCAATTGATATTGTGTCTCAGGGATACAAGCTGGACTTTGAGGAGAACACCCCTCACCGACGGCCCTGCCGGCTTCCCCCCACGAGAGGGAAATAGTGTTAACTGCAATTCACAAATTGTATCTTCAACAGGTGGTGGTCAAGGTTCCCCTCCTTCAACAAGGAGGGGGTTATTATTAGACCATGTTGTAGTCCCGAAACCGGACGGTTCGGTCAGACCCATATTGAATTTAAAATCCCTGAACATATACCTGAAAAGGTTCAAGTTCAAGATGGAATCGCTAAGAGCGGTCATCGCAATCCTGAAAGGGGGAGATTTTATGGTGTCTCTGGACATAAAGGATGTATACCTTCATGTCCCCATTTATCCACCTCATCAGGCGTACCTCAGATTTGCGGTACAGGATTGTCATTACCAATTTCAGACGTTGCCGTTTGGTCTCCCCACGGCCCAGAGAATCTTCACCAAGGTAATGGCGGAAATGATGGTGCTCCTGCGGAAGCAAGGTGTCACAATTATCCAGTACTTGGACGATCTCCTCATAAAAGCGAGATTAAGAGAGCAGTTACTGAACAGCGTATCACTTTCTCTGGAAGTGTAACGGCAACACGGCTGGATTCTAAATATTCCAAAGTCGCAGTTGGTTCCTACGGCTCCTCTGCCTTTCCTAGGCATGATTCTAGACACAGACCAGAAAAGGGTTTATCTCCGGATAGAGAGAGCTCAGGAGCACATGACACTGGTCAGGAACCTATTAAAACCAAAACAGGTGTCAGTGCATCACTGCACTCGAGTCCTGGGAAGGATGGTGGCATCATAAGAGGCCATTCCCTTCGGCAGGTTCCATGCCGAAGGGAATGGGACTTACTGGACAAGTGGTCCGGATCACATCTTCAGATGCATCGGTTAATCACCCTATCCCCCAGGGCCAGGGTGTCTCTCCTGTGGTGGCTGCAGAGTGCTCACCTTCTCGAGGGCCGCAGATTCGGCATTCAGGACTGGGTCCTGGTGACCACGGATGCAAGCCTCCGAGGGTGGGGAGCAGTCGCACAGGGAAGGAATTTCCAAGGTCTGTGGTCAAGTCAGGAGACTTGCCTTCACATCACCATCCTGGAATTAAGGGCCGTATACAACGCCCTACGTCAAGCGGAGACCCTGCTTCGCGACCAACCGGTTCTGATTCAGTCAGAAGCCACCAGAATTCTTCGCTGGGCGGAGAATCATGTAAGCGCACTGTCAGCAGTGTTCATCCCGGGAGTGGACAGCTGGGAAGCAGACTTCCTCAGCAGGCACGACCTCCACCCGGGAGAGTGGGGACTTCATCAAGAAGTCTTCACGCAGATTGCATGTCGGTGGGAACTGCCACAGGTGGACGTGATGGCATCCCGCCTCAACAAAAAGCTACAGAGGTATTGCACCAGGTCATGAGACCATCAGGCGATAGCTGTGGACGCACTGGTGTCACCGTGGGTGTTCCAGTCGGTCTATGTATTTCCTCCTCTTCCTCTCATACCCAAGGTGCTGAGAATCATAAGAAAAAGAGCAGTGAGAACAATACTCATTGTTCCAGATTGGCCAAGAAGGAATTAGTATCCAGATCTGCAAGAAATGCTCACAAAGGATCTGTGGCCTCTGCCTCTAAGACAGGACTTGTTGCAACAGGGGCCCTGTCTGTTCCAAGACTTACCGCGGCTGCGTTTGACGGCATGGCTGTTGAACGACGGATCCTAGCAGAAAAAGGCATTCCGGATGAGGTCATTCCTACGCTGATAAAGGCTAGGAAGGACGTGACAACTCAACATTATCACCGTATATGGCGAAAATATGTTGCTTGGTGTGAGGCCAGGAATGCCCCTACGGAGGAATTCCAGCTGGGACGTTTCCTTCACGTCCTACAGTCAGGAGTGAATTTGGGCCTAAAATTGGGGTCCATTAAGGTCCAGCTTTCGGCCCTATCCATTTTCTTTCAAAAGGAGTTGACTTCTCTACCTGAAGTTCAGACGCTGTAAAGGGAGTGCTGCATATTCAGCCCCCTTTTGTGCCTCCAGTGGCACCTTGGGATCTTAACGTGGTGTTGAGTTTCCTGAAATCCCACTGGTTTGAACCACTCAAAACGATGGAATTGAAATGTCTCACGTGGAAGGTGGTCATGCTGCTAGCCTTGGCTTCGGCTAGGCGTGTGTCAGAATTAGCGGCTTTTGTCACATAAAAGCCCCAATCTGGTTTTCCATGCAGATAGAGCAGAATTGCGGACCCGCCCACAGTTTCTGACGAAAGTGGTTTCATCCTTTCATATAAACCAACCTATTGTGGTGCCTGTGGCTACTACTGACTTGGAGAATTCCGAGTTACTTGATGTGGTCAGGGCTTTGAAGGTTTATGTAGCCAGAACGGCTAGGGTCAGGAAAACAGAATCTTTGTTTATCCTGTATGCTTCCAACAAGCTTGGGGCGCCTGCTTCAAAGCAAACTATTGCTCGCTGGATCTGTAATACGATTCAGCAGGCTCATTCTGCGGCTGGATTGCCGCTGCCAAAATCAGTTAAGGCCCATTCCACTAGGAAGATGGGCTCTTCTTGGGCGGCTGCCCGAGGGGTCTCGGCATTACAGCTGTGCCGAGCGGCTACTTGGTCAGGTTCAAACACTTTTGCAAAGTTCTATAAGTTTGATACCCTGGCTGAGGAGGACCTTGTGTTTGCTCAATCAGTGCTGCAGAGTCATCCGCACTCTCCCGCCCGTTTGGGAGCTTTGGTATAATCCCCATGGTCCTTACGGAGTCCCCAGCATCCACTAGGACGTTAGAGAAAATAAGATTTTACTTACCGGTAAATCTATTTCTCGTAGTCCGTAGTGGATGCTGGGCGCCCGTCCAAGTGCGGACTTCTTCTGCAATACTTGTATATAGTTATTGCTGCAATAAGGGTTATGTTATAGTTGCATCAGGGTTGTCCTGATGCTCTGTTGTTGTTCATACTGTTGACTGGGTAAGTTTATCACAAGTTATACGGTGTGATTGGTGTGGCTGGTATGTATCTTGCCCTGGATTACCAAAATCCTTTCCTTGTACTGTCAGCTCTTCCGGGCACAGTTTCTCTAACTGAGGTCTGGAGGAGGGACATAGAGGGAGGAGCCAGAGCACACCAGAATCTAAATTCTTTCTTAAAGTGCCCATGTCTCCTGCGGAGCCCGTCTATTCCCCATGGTCCTTACGGAGTCCCCAGCATCCACTACGGACTACGAGAAATAGATTTACCGGTAAGTAAAATCTTATTATTTATATGTATGTTGTATTTCTCGTATGTTTGTGTATATAAGTATGCTGGGGAGCATGGGATGGCTGTTATATGGGGCCCGGAGAGGGTGGCTGGGACTGAGCTGCAGCATCATGATTAATGAAGGTGCCCAGCAGAACAGTTCAATTGTTGCTCTATTCGGGCGCAATCGGCTACCGGCGCTGACATTTCAGCTCACCCCCCCTGGGGGTGGCAAGCTACAGTGTACAAAAAGTGTCCTGTTTGGGCGCCCAAACTGCACTTTTTGCGATCGCGCCCATTAGTTTAGCTGGTTTAGTTGCTTTATGCGGCTAAACCTAACACTAACGGGTGTGATCGGCGCGATAACAGACATCATATGAATATCGCCCCTGTGATCTCCCACCACTTTAGACGGGAGATTGGGTGGCGATATCAATTGAATTCTGACCAGTGTGTCTTTGTTGACACAGTGGGGTTGATGTTTGTTAGTCAATATAGGGGGGAAATGGTATCTGTGTATGTTATGTGTGCTGGCTCCGCTTCTTCCCCATGTATTACTGTGCAGATGTGTGATAAATGACAGTGGTGCTGTCATTACCGGTGCTGCTATCTACAAGATGTACAAGCCTATGTATGAATGGTCAGTGGCACTGACTGATCTGACACCTGCAGCTACTGATTTCAACAGCTGCAGGTGTTTTTGCACTTTTCACAGCCACTGTGGCTCTGGGGTGCATGGGAGATATCGCGATAGTAGCGAGATAATGCGCATGCCCAGTGGAGCCGACCAGAAGGAGAAAGACTGAACATCAGCACTAGGCTGATGGACTGTGGCAGGGATCGCTGGAGGGGTGGAGGGTTTGTCTCCCCCACTTCGGCATCCAAGATGTTACTACGTGTCGTCACTACTCATTCCTGCTTTGCCTCGGTAAAGAGGAGAAGCAGGATGAGATATACTGCCACGATCCATGCCAGGATAATATATCTCCCCCACTGTCTCTGGTGCACACAGTATAAAGGCAGCCAGGACAGAGGTGGGAGTAAAGTACAGAGAAGGGAGGCGGGGCTGTGCTTGGTGTGCTGTTTACCCATACATTCTTCCAGTGAGGTGCCTGACCAGAGCCTCTATCAGAGCCCAATGCTAAAAAGTGTGAATTCCAATAAGTACTGATTATAGATCAATACATACATAGACATAGTTTCTGTCTGATTTATTTCATTCCACGGGCCATGGTGTGCGGCTGTGAAGTCTTCTGTATTTTATGGTGGTAGTCGGAGTTCTCTATTTTATATGTGACTCATTACAATGTTCTTTGTATTGTATGGAGGTCACTTGGATGCTTGGTGATGGGCACTACGAAGCACTCTTTTTTATCAAAGGCCACTGATGCTCTCTGTATAATATGAATGTCACTCTAATGCTCTCTGTATTATCTAGCAGTCACTGCAATACGCTCTGTATTACAGGTTGAGTATCCCATATCCAAATATTCCGAAATACGGAATATTCCGAAATACAGACTTTTTTGATTAAGCGTGATATAGTGAAACCTTTGTTTTTTGATGGCTCAATGTACACAAACTTTGTTTAATACACAAAGTTATAAAAAATATTGTATTAAATGACCTTTAGGCTGTGTGTATAAGGTGTATATGAAACATAAATGAATTGTGTGAATGTACACACACTTTGTTTAATGCACAAATTTATAAAAAAATATTGGCTAAAATTGACTTCAGGCTGTGTGTATAAGGTGTATATAAAACATAAATGCATTCTGTGCTTAGACTTAGGTCCCATCACCATGCTATCTCATTATGGTGTACAATTATTCCAAAATACGGAAAAATCCGATATCCAAAATACCTCTGGTCCCAAGCATTTTGGATAAGGGATACTCAACCTGTATATGGCATTTACGGCAATGCTCTTTGTATTATATGGCTGCAAGGCTCTCTGTATTATATTATTAATTTAATTAATTTACTGCAGCGCCTAGGTGTGTGGGATGAACACTAGAGATGAGCGCCGGAAATTTTTCGGGTTTTGTGTTTTGGTTTTGGGTTCGGTTCCGCGGCCATGTTTTGGGTTCGAACGCGTTTTGGCAAAACCTCACCGAATTTTTTTTGTCGGATTCGGGTGTGTTTTGGATTCGGGTGTTTTTTTTTAAAAAACACTAAAAAAACAGCTTAAATCATAGAATTTGGGGGTCATTTTGATCCCAAAGTATTATTAACCTCAAAAACCATAATTTACACTCATTTTCAGTCTATTCTGAATACCTCACACCTCACAATATTATTTTTAGTCCTAAAATTTGCACCTAGGTCGCTGGATGACTAAGCTGGGCGACCCTAGTGGCCGACACAAACACCGGGCCCATCTAGGAGTGGCACTGCATTGTCACGCAGGATGTCCCTTCCAAAAAAACCTCCCCAAACAGCACATGACGCAAAGAAAAAAAGAGGCGCAATGAGGTAGCTGACTGTGTGAGTAAGATAAGCGACCCTAGTGGCCGACACAAACACCGGGCCCATCTAGGAGTGGCACTGCAGTGTCACGCAGGATGTCCCTTCCAAAAAACCCTCCCCAAACAGCACATGACGCAAAGAAAAAAAGAGGCGCAATGAGGTAGCTGTGTGAGTAAGATAAGCGACCCTAGTGGCCGACACAAACACTGGGCCCATCTAGGAGTGGCACTGCAGTGTCACGCAGGATGTCCCTTCCAAAAAACCCTCCCCAAACAGCACATGACGCAAAGAAAAAAAGAGGCGCAATGAGGTAGCTGACTGTGTGAGTAAGATAAGCGACCCTAGTGGCCGACACAAACACCGGGCCCATCTAGGAGTGGCACTGCAGTGTCACGCAGGATGTCCCTTCCAAAAAACCCTCCCCAAACAGCACATGACGCAAAGAAAAAAAGAGGCGCAATGAGGTAGCTGACTGTGTGAGTAAGATAAGCGACCCTAGTGGCCGACACAAACACCGGGCCCATCTAGGAGTGGCACTGCAGTGTCACGCAGGATGTCCCTTCCAAAAAACCCTCCCCAAACAGCACATGACGCAAAGAAAAAAAGAGGTGCAATGAGGTAGCTGTGTGAGTAAGATAAGCGACCCTAGTGGCCGACACAAACACCGGGCCCATCTAGGAGTGGCACTGCAGTGTCACGCAGGATGTCCCTTCCAAAAAACCCTCCCCAAACAGCACATGACGCAAAGAAAAATTAAAGAAAAAAGAGGTGCAAGATGGAATTGTCCTTGGGCCCTCCCACCCACCCTTATGTTGTATAAACAGGACATGCACACTTTAACCAACCCATCATTTCAGTGACAGGGTCTGCCACACGACTGTGACTGATATGACGGGTTGGTTTGGACCCCCACCAAAAAAGAAGCAATTAATCTCTCCTTGCACAAACTGGCTCTGCAGAGGCAAGATGTCCACCTCATCATCATCCTCCGATATATCATCGTGTACACCCCCCTCCTCACAGATTATCAATTCGTCCCCACTGGAATCCACCATCTCAGCTCCCTGTGTACTTTGTGGAGGCAATTGCTGCTGGTCAATGTCTCCGCGGAGGAATTGATTATAATTCATTTTAATGAACATCATCTTCTCCACATTTTCTGGATGTAACCTCGTACGCCGATTGCTGACAAGGTGAGCGGCGGCACTAAACACTCTTTCGGAGTACACACTTGTGGGAGGGCAACTTAGGTAGAATAAAGCCAGTTTGTGCAAGGGCCTCCAAATTGCCTCTTTTTCCTGCCAGTATAAGTACGGACTGTGTGACGTGCCTACTTGGATGCGGTCACTCATATAATCCTCCACCATTCTTTCAATGGTGAGAGAATCATATGCAGTGACAGTAGACGACATGTCCGTAATTGTTGTCAGGTCCTTCAGTCCGGACCAGATGTCAGCATCAGCAGTCGCTCCAGACTGCCCTGCATCACCGCCAGCGGGTGGGCTCAGAATTCTGAGCCTTTTCCTCGCACCCCCAGTTGCGGGAGAATGTGAAGGAGGAGATGTTGACAGGTCGCGTTCCGCTTGACTTGACAATTTTCTCACCAGCAGGTCTTTCAACCCCAGCAGACTTGTGTCTGCCGGAAAGAGAGATCCAAGGTAGGTTTTAAATCTAGGATCGAGCACGGTGGCCAAAATGTAGTGCTCTGATTTCAACAGATTGACCACCCGTGAATCCTGGTTAAGCGAATTAAGGGCTCCATCCACAAGTCCCACATGCCTAGCGGAATCGCTCCGTGTTAGCTCCTCCTTCAATGTCTCCAGCTTCTTCTGCAAAAGCCTGATGAGGGGAATGACCTGACTCAGGCTGGCAGTGTCTGAACTGACTTCACGTGTGGCAAGTTCAAAGGGCATCAGAACCTTGCACAACGTTGAAATCATTCTCCACTGCGCTTGAGACAGGTGCATTCCACCTCCTATATCGTGGTCAGATGTATAGGCTTGAATGGCCTTTTGCTGCTCCTCCAACCTCTGAAGCATATAGAGGGTTGAATTCCACCTCGTTACCACTTCTTGCTTCAGATGATGGCAGGGCAGGTTCAGGCGTTTTTGGTGTTGCTCCAGTCTTCTGTACGTGGTGCCTGTACGCCGAAAGTGTCCCGCAATTCTTCTGGCCACCGACAGCATCTCTTGCACGCCCCTGTCGTTTTTTAAAAAATTCTGCACCACCAAATTCAAGGTATGTGCAAAACATGGGACGTGCTGGAATTTGCCCATATTTAATGCACACACAATATTGCTGGCGTTGTCCGATGCCACAAATCCACAGGAGAGTCCAATTGGGGTAAGCCATTCCGCGATGATCTTCCTCAGTTGCCGTAAGAGGTTTTCAGCTGTGTGCGTATTCTGGAAACCGGTGATACAAAGCGTAGCCTGCCTAGGAAAGAGTTGGCGTTTGCGAGATCCTGCTACTGGTGCCGCTGCTGCTGTTCTTGCGGCGGGAGTCCATACATCTACCCAGTGGGCTGTCACAGTCATATAGTCCTGACCCTGCCCTGCTCCACTTGTCCACATGTCCGTGGTTAAGTGGACATTGGGTACAGCTGCATTTTTTAGGACACTGGTGACTCTTTTTCTGAGGTCTGTGTACATTTTCGGTATCGCCTGCCTAGAGAAATGGAACCTAGATGGTATTTGGTACCGGGGACACAGTACCTCCAACAAGTCTCTAGTTGGCTCTGCAGTAATGATGGATACCGGAACCACGTTTCTCACCACCCAGGATGCCAAGGCCTCAGTTATCCGCTTTGCAGTAGGATGACTGCTGTGATATTTCATCTTCCTCGCAAAGGACTGTTGAACAGTCAATTGCTTACTGGAAGTAGTACAAGTGGGCTTACGACTTCCCCTCTGGGATGACCATCGACTCCCAGCAGCAACAACAGCAGCGCCAGCAGCAGTAGGCGTTACACGCAAGGATGCATCGGAGGAATCCCAGGCAGGAGAGGAATCGTCAGAATTGCCAGTGACATGGCCTGCAGGACTATTGGCATTCCTGGGGAAGGAGGAAATTGACACTGAGGGAGTTGGTGGGGTGGTTTGCGGGAGCTTGGTTACAAGAGGAAGGGATTTACTGGTCAGTGGACTGCTTCCGCTGTCACCCAAAGTTTTTGAACTTGTCACTGACTTATTATGAATGCGCTGCAGGTGACGTATAAGGGAGGATGTTCCGAGGTGGTTAACGTCCTTACCCCTACTTATTACAGCTTGACAAAGGCAACACACGGCTTGACACCTGTTGTCCGCATTTCTGTTGAAATACCTCCACACCGAAGAGCTGATTTTTTTGGTATTTTCACCAGGCATGTCAACGGCCATATTCCTCCCACGGACAACAGGTGTCTCCCCGGGTGCCTGACTTAAACAAACCACCTCACCATCAGAATCCTCCTGGTCAATTTCCTCCCCAGCGCCAGCAACACCCATATCCTCTTCATCCTGGTATACTTCAACACTGACATCTTCAATCTGACTATCAGGAACTGGACTGCGGGTGCTCCTTCCAGCACTTGCAGGGGGCGTGCAAATGGTGGAAGGCGCATGCTCTTCACGTCCAGTGTTGGGAAGGTCAGGCATCGCAACCGACACAATTGGACTCTCCTTGTGGATTTGGGATTTCGAAGAACGCACAGTTCTTTGCGGTGCTACTGCTTTTGCCAGCTTGAGTCTTTTCATTTTTCTAGCGGGAGGCTGAGTGCTTCCATCCTCATGTGAAGCTGAACCACTAGCCATGAACATAGGCCAGGGCCTCAGCCGTTCCTTGCCACTCCGTGTGGTAAATGGCATATTGGCAAGTTTACGCTTCTCCTCCGACAATTTTATTTTAGGTTTTGGAGTCCTTTTTTTACTGATATTTGGTGTTTTGGATTTGACATGCTCTGTACTATGCCATTGGGCATCGGCCTTGGCAGACGACGTTGCTGGCATTTCATCGTCTCGGCCATGACTAGTGGCAGCAGCTTCAGCACGAGGTGGAAGTGGATCTTGATCTTTCCCTAATTTTGGAACCTCAACATTTTTGTTCTCCATATTTTAATAGGCACAACTAAAAGGCACCTCAGGTAAACAATGGAGATGGATGGATACTAGTACTAGCTAATAATACTAGTACTAATACTAGCTAATAATAATAGTACTAGCTAATAATACTAGCTAGATACTAGCTGCTAATATAGACTGGTTGATAATGAGATGTAGTATGTATAAAGAAGAAAGAAAAAAAAAACCACGGGTAGGTGGTATACAATTATGGATGGACTGCCGAGTGCCGACACAGAGGTAGCTACAGCCGTGAACTACCGTACTGTGTCTGCTGCTAGTATAGACTGGATGATAAATAATGATATAAAAAATATATCACTACTGCAGCCGGACAGGTATATAATATTATATAATGACGGACCTGCTGGACACTGTCTGTCAGCAGAATGAGTTTTTTATAGAAGAAAAAAACACCACACAAGTCACACGAGTCCACGACGAGTGTACTTTTTCAGGCAGACAATCAATAAATATAGTACTATAGTACTGGTGGTCAGTGTGGTCAGGTCACTGGTCACAGTGGTCAGTCACACTGGCAGTGGCACTAGTCTCTCTCTGGCAGCAAAAGTGTGCACTGTTTAATATGTACTCCTGGCTCCTGCTATAACCTATAACTGCTCCCCAGTCTCCCCCACAATTAAGCTGTGTGAGCACAGTCAGATATTAATGACGGACCTGCTGGACACTGTCTGTCAGCAGAATGAGTTTTTTAAAGAAGAAAAAAACACCACACAAGTCACACGAGTCCACGACGAGTGTACTTTTTCAGGCAGACAATCAATAAATATAGTACTATAGTACTGGTGGTCAGTGTGGTCAGGTCACTGGTCACAGTGGTCAGTCACACTGGCAGTGGCACTAGTCTCTCTCTGGCAGCAAAAGTGTGCACTGTTTAATATGTACTCCTGGCTCCTGCTATAACCTATAACTGCTCCCCAGTCTCCCCCACAATTAAGCTGTGTGAGCACAGTCAGATATTAATGACGGACCTGCTGGACACTGTCTGTCAGCAGAATTAGTTTTTTAAAGAAGAAAAAAACACCACACAAGTCACACGAGTCCACGATGAGTGTACTTTTTCAGGCAGACAATCAATAAATATAGTACTATAGTACTGGTGGTCAGTGTGGTCAGGTCACTGGTCACAGTGGTCAGTCACACTGGCAGTGGCACTAGTCTCTCTCTGGCAGCAAAAGTGTGCACTGTTTAATATGTACTCCTGGCTCCTGCTATAACCTATAACTGCTCCCCAGTCTCCCCCACAATTAAGCTGTGTGAGCACAGTCAGATATTAATGACGGACCTGCTGGACACTGTCTGTCAGCAGAATGAGTTTTTTAAAGAAGAAAAAAACACCACACAAGTCACACGAGTCCACGACGAGTGTACTTTTTCAGGCAGACAATCAATAAATATAGTACTATAGTACTGGTGGTCAGTGTGGTCAGGTCACTGGTCACAGTGGTCAGTCACACTGGCAGTGGCACTAGTCTCTCTCTGGCAGCAAAAGTGTGCACTGTTTAATATGTACTCCTGGCTCCTGCTATAACCTATAACTGCTCCCCAGTCTCCCCCACAATTAAGCTGTGTGAGCACAGTCAGATATTAATGACGGACCTGCTGGACACTGTCTGTCAGCAGAATGAGTTTTTTAAAGAAGAAAAAAACACCACACAAGTCACACGAGTCCACGACGAGTGTACTTTTTCAGGCAGACAATCAATAAATATAGTACTATAGTACTGGTGGTCAGTGTGGTCAGGTCACTGGTCACAGTGGTCAGTCACACTGGCAGTGGCACTAGTCTCTCTCTGGCAGCAAAAGTGTGCACTGTTTAATATGTACTCCTGGCTCCTGCTATAACCTATAACTGCTCCCCAGTCTCCCCCACAATTAAGCTGTGTGAGCACAGTCAGATATTAATGACGGACCTGCTGGACACTGTCTGTCAGCAGAATGAGTTTTTTAAAGAAGAAAAAAACACCACACAAGTCACACGAGTCCACGACGAGTGTACTTTTTCAGGCAGACAATCAATAAATATAGTACTATAGTACTGGTGGTCAGTGTGGTCAGGTCACTGGTCACAGTGGTCAGTCACACTGGCAGTGGCACTAGTCTCTCTCTGGCAGCAAAAGTGTGCACTGTTTAATATGTACTCCTGGCTCCTGCTATAACCTATAACTGCTCCCCAGTCTCCCCCACAATTAAGCTGTGTATCGTTTTTTTCAGGCAGAGAACAAGAACAGAACGGATTATTATTTAAATATTAATAAATTATAAAACTGCACTGGTGGTCAGGTCACTGGTCATCAGTCACTAGTAGTATAATATAATAACTCCTCCTAAGCTCCAGTAAGTATAGTAATGAACGTGTCTCACTCTCACTTTCCTATTTTAATTTCTAAATGGAGAGGACGCCAGCCACGTCCTCTCCCTATCAATCTCAATGCACGTGTGAAAATGGCGGCGACGCGCGGCTCCTTATATAGAATCCGAGTCTCGCGATAGAATCCGAGCCTCGCGAGAATCCGACAGTGTGATGATGACGTTCGTGCGCGCTCGGGTTAACCGAGCAAGGCGGGAAGATCCGAGTCGCTCGGCCCCGTGTAAAAAAAACTGAAGTTCGGGCGGGTTCGGATTCAGAGGAACCGAACCCGCTCATCTCTAATGAACACTAATAAAATATGGAGAAACCCATATCACAGACCACACCCCTATATAGACCACTCCCCCACATCACTAGTCACACCCCCTGCAGCAGCACACAATAGGCCCTTCCTGATTTTCAGCTCCAGGCCCATGTGGACCTTAATCTGGCACTGGGTGTTGTGTGTAGAATTTTGAGGGAAAAAATACATTTATTCCATTTTGGAAAAAGGCTTTAACATAACAAAATGCCTGGTACAGAGAACATTGGCAAAAAAACTGAAACTGTGGATAGCCCTTGATACACCCTTCTGCATTTCTTACAGGAAAAATTACTCGCCAATGAAGTAAGGAGGAGTTAGGTCAGTGTTTCCCAACCACAGACCTGGAGGCATCCTAACAGTACAGGTTTTAGTGTTATCCATGCTTGAGCATGAACAGATGGTTAAATCAAAATAGCTGAGGTACTATTTAAGGCATCTGTGCTCAAGTGTGAATATCCTTAAAACCTGGGCTGTTAGTGTGCATTGAGGACCGAGGTTGGTAACCCCTGTCTTAGGGGTTATGGAAACACAGTAAAAATATGTGACACTCTAAAGAGTTATGTAACGTTTCTGGTCTACCCAGTCGAACTTGGACTGCTGGCATCCAGTTTTCTTCAAAGTGGGGTAAGTATGATAATCTCACACCTTTCCCTTTCTATTGATTGGGGACAACAATTTCCAAGGTTTCAAGTTTATTCAATTCAATAAATGGTATGTATGGTACTCAATTCAATAATCAATACGAAAAGGCATATAATATCTGAGCAGAAAGTAATGTCGTAATTCCAATGACAATCAGGTAATGAGTCACGAACACAAATGATAATGCAACAGTCAAGTATGATTATAAGTAATGGTAACGGTCACACTGGGTGTTAATCACAATAGGGTTATGTCTCATATGGCACAGCTGGATACACTGGTTGGGTGTGAGATAGAAAACAGTTTCCCAGATGAGTATAAACTCCACTTTGCGGAATTTGTTACTCGTGTGCAGGCCAGCAATATCATCAGAGGCAAACACTAGCTTTACTGACGTCACGTGTATTATTGGTTGATACAGTGAAGCTATTATTAGCACTATCAATTTCACACAATATACATAGGACAATAACATATAACTGGAAACAGTGTATCACTCTGTTATTGGGTACTCAAATGTGATTATCAGTTCTGAACTTCAAATATGAGACGTGACCTGTGCACAGGATTTACTCTTTTAAGTGAGAAGAAGTTCCGGTTTCCAACTAACTGAGGAGTCTTTCCAGGATACTGTCTGGCTGAATCAAAGTCAACAATCCTCAAACAAGGGAAATGCATTAAGTAGGTAGAGCGGGGTTATTGGATCTTTCTTTGCAGTGTAAACGATTCCAAAAGCAGTCACTAGATGGCATAACCTCTGTTAATCTCTAATTGAGGGATAAAGGACCCCTTTTTATAGCCTCTTGCCTGGTGAGGCATTCAACACAATTCTCATAAATAAGGGTATCAGAGATTTGGTGAAATCCTTCCATGTAGGTGGTCTTGTAATGTTAGGAATGCACATTAATACCAGACCCTTCCGGTTGGTGCTCCACAGGGGATGCAACTGAGGAATCTGTGGGGTGTGTTCTACACTCTTTATATGTATATACAGCAGGGATTATTGTCTCTAGCTGGTTAATGATAGCTGTACCCCTCCAGCTTCAGCCTGCTTAAGACCAATGAGAGTGTATCCCAGGCTGTCCCAATTATACAGTGCGGTTCAGTGTCTTTCCGGGCTATAGTAGCCCACGCTCACGTGTCCCGGGAGAGTTTGTAAGATGACC
The DNA here is from genome assembly GCF_028390025.1 of Pseudophryne corroboree. Classification (NCBI taxonomy): domain Eukaryota; kingdom Metazoa; phylum Chordata; class Amphibia; order Anura; family Myobatrachidae; genus Pseudophryne; species Pseudophryne corroboree. Next base: position 813,144,130 of record NC_086445.1, read on the forward strand.
GGACTTTCCCCTCGTTCTGCAGACCACAGGCCTCACACGATCAGCCTGTGCCAGGTATCGGAAGCCTCCAAAGTCTGCCCGCAGCATCCGCTGGTCTGGCTGCGTGTCACTTGTAGTTGCGCATTCCGTCAGGCTCTGGGTGCTCTCCTCCGTACGGCCACATTTGAAAGTCCACTGGCGCTGTCTGTCTCTGTGACTACCCAGCGCCCTCCTAACTGTGGCGCCTTACTCAGCCGCGTAGTCGGCGTAATGGGTGGGCCGGCCCTGCGACCGCAGCCTGAGTAGCCAGTCTCATAGTCCCTGCAGTGGGATGCCACAAATACCTAACCAATGTTTCATATGTGAGCCAAAGGCGTAATTGTGGGAGGCAACAGAGTCAGCTGCCGCCGGGCTCCTGATCTGTAAAGGGGCACCTCTCCTCCTGTGTGTTCAGCGACACCATACAATTAAGTTAATTCATCCCAGCACCTTACACTCCATATACACATATATATATTTTTTTACACATACATACATACATACATACCAGTGACGTGCGGTGAGGTGAGGCAGAGCCTTTCCTGTCATACTAACGTTTGTGCCAGAGTTTTGACTGTATAAAGTATATGAAAAATGAAGAAGAATATGTTAGAAATATCTTCATTGTATTACTCTAATAATTTTTATTGTCAAAACTCTGGAGTAAAAAGTCTATGGCAGGTGAGCCTATCTTTTCCGCACTTCTCTGATCAAAACTCACCAAATTTTTTATACCGCTGCACCTGTGTATAATGCCCACATGTATATACTGCTGCTGCACCTGTGTATAATGCCCACATGAAGCCTTTGGCTCATATATTGCGTGTAAATCTGGCTCTGGTGCTAGCCAGCGCTTCCTAAGCCATTTAGTTCACCGCACATCACTGAATACATATATTTATCTATCTATCGATCTTTACTGTATATGGGGGGGGGGGGGGGGGGAGCACCAATATTTGTCTTGCCTCCGAGCAACTTTTCTATTAGCATGGATACAAAAGTTAAGTTCAGGAAGAAGTCTGAGTTTGTGTTTGGATCCTTCAGCTTAGGACTATAAGCTCATAGTGCCCCCCACCAGCAACCACCCCCTGGCTGCACCCGCTGCTCGCTAGCTTCCCCTCCTACCCCCCTCAACCGCAACAAAGTCAACCACAGGCAACAGGAGCTGTCCGGGGAACCTCACGCTGCAGCGGGGAGGATAAAGACTCCCGGCTGCGGGGGAGGGAGGATTCTGCACAGCGGGTGTGCAAAGTAGAGATGGCTACTGACTCACTGGGGTATATTTACTAACATTCGTAATTTCCGAAAATAGGTCAAAGTTCAATCACGAATGACATCGAGAGTGTAAAACTGCAACTTTTTGAATTTATTACGATGGATTTACTAAGCTGTCGTATTCGTGTTTTTCTTTTCTTCCGATGTCGATGTCATTCGTTTTTTTTTACCTAATTTTACGGCAGTGATTAGCAAAACACTGCCGTTTTTTTTTACAATCAATCTCGGCCGGATCTGTGTGATCCGTGCTGGGGTTCTTTTTATTTTTTATTTTTAATTAAACAATGTAAAATCCCCCAAAAAAATGCGTGGGGTCCCCCCTCCTAAGCATAACCAGCCTCGGGCTCTTTGAGCCGATCCTGGTTGCAGAAATATGGGAAAAAAAATGACAGGGGTTCCCCCATATTTAAGCAACCAGCATCGGGCTCTGCGCCTGGTCCTGGTCCCAAAAATACGGGGGACAAAAAGAGTAGGGGTCCCCCGTATTTTTAAAACCAGCACCGGGCTCCACTAGCTGGACAGATAATGCCACAGCCGGGGGTCACTTTTATATAGTGCCCTGCGGCCGTGGCATCAAAAATCCAACTAGTCACCCCTGGCCGGGGTACCCTGGGGGAGTGGGGACCCCTTCAATCAAGGGGTCCCCCCCCCCCAGCCACCCAAGGGCCAGGGGTGAAGCCCGAGGCTGTCCCCCCCCCATCCAATGGGCTGCGGATGGGAGGGCTGATAGCCTTTGTTGTAAAATAAAAGATATTGTTTTTAGTAGCAGTACTACAAGTCCCAGCAAGCCTCCCCCGCATGCTGGTACTTGGAGAACCACAAGTACCAGCATGCGGCGGAAAAACGGGCCCGCTGGTACCTGTAGTACTACCACTAAAAAAATACCCAAAAAAACACAAGACACACACACCGTGAAAGTATAATTTTATTACATACATACACACATACATACATACTTACCTTATGTTCCCACGCAGGTCGGTCCTCTTCTCCAGTAGAATCCAAGGGGTACCTGTTGAATAAATTCTACTCACGAGATCCAGGGGTCCAGGCTCCTCGGCAAATCCAGGGATAATCCACGTACTTGAATAAAACAAAAAAACGGTTGCCCGACCACGAACTGAAAGGTGACCCATGTTTGCACATGGGTCACCTTCCCACGAATGCCAGAAACCCACTTTGCCTTCTGGCTAAGTGGGTTTCTTCAGCCAATCATGGAGCGCCACGTTGTAGCACTCTCCTGATCAGCTGTGTGCTGCTGTCCTCACTGACAGGCAGCACGCGGCAGTGTTACAATGTAGCGCCTATGCGCTACATTGTAACCAATGATGGGAACTTTCTGCTCAGCGGTGACGTCACTTTAGGTCAACCGCAGGGCAGAAAGTTCCCATCATTGGTTACAATGTAGCGCATAGGCGCTACATTGTAACACTGCCGTGTGCCGCCTGTCAGTGAGGACAGGAGCACACAGCTGATCAGGAGAGTGCTACAACGTGGCACTCCCTGATTGGCTGAAGAAACCCACTTAGCCAGAAGGCAAAGTGGGTTTCTGGCATTCGTGGGAAGGTGACCCATGTGCAAACATGGGTCACCTTTCAGTTCGTGGTCGGGCAACCGTTTTTTTGTTTTATTCAAGTACGTGGATTATCCCTGGATTTGCCGAGGAGCCTGGACCCCTGGATCTCGTGAGTAGAATTTATTCAACAGGTACCCCTTGGATTCTACTGGAGAAGAGGACCGACCTGCGTGGGAACATAAGGTAAGTATGTATGTATGTGTGTATGTATGTAATAAAATTATACTTTCACGGTGTGTGTGTCTTGTGTTTTTTTGGGTATTTTTTTAGTGGTAGTACTACAGGTACCAGCGGGCCCGTTTTTCCGCCGCATGCTGGTACTTGTGGTTCTCCAAGTACCAGCATGCGGGGGAGGCTTGCTGGGACTTGTAGTACTGCTACTAAAAACAATATCTTTTATTTTACAACAAAGGCTATCAGCCCTCCCATCCGCAGCCCATTGGATGGGGGGGGACAGCCTCGGGCTTCACCCCTGGCCCTTGGGTGGCTGGGGGGGGGGGACCCCTTGATTGAAGGGGTTCCCACTCCCCCAGGGTACCCCGGCCAGGGGTGACTAGTTGGATTTTTGATGCCACGGCCGCAGGGCGCTGTATAAAAGTGACCCCCGGCTGTGGCATTATCTGTCCAGCTAGTGGAGCCCGGTGCTGGTTTTAAAAATACGGGGGACCCCTACTCTTTTTTTCCCCCGTATTTTTGGGACCAGGACCAGGCGCAGAGCCCGATGCTGGTTGCTTAAATATGGGGGAACCCCTGTCATTTTTTTCACCATATTTCTGCAACCAGGATCGGCTCAAAGAGCCCGAGGCTGGTTATGCTTAGGAGGGGGGACCCCACGCAATTTTTTTTGAAAAAATAAGCACTTTCCCACCCCTTCCCACTGATATACATGCACGGATCTCATGGATCCGTGCATGCCTATCCAATCACGAATAAAAAAAAAAGGTCTGTTTTTTTTTAGCACTTTTTTACGAGTTGTAATTTTTCACGGCAGTGTTTGTTCTTTTTTGGCTTTGCACTTCTTAGTAAATGACCGAGATTCATACTTAAACAGCCGCGTTTTGACCGATGGTGTATTCATTCGTAATTTTTTACCTGAACTTGCAAAAAATTACGAATGCCCTCATCACTGCCGTGATTAGTGTTTAGTAAATTACCGAGATTAACCGAGATGACACTTTGAAGAAAAAACGGCATCTCGGTCAAAATCGGGAGCTTAGTAAATATACCCCACTGTCTCAACACAGTGACTCGAATCATCAGGAAGTATAAATGATTCGAGTCACTCACTGTTTAATGAGTTGAGACAGCTGCAGCAGCAGCCTCTCTCAGCCAGAGGGAGGAAACTCAGTGTGTCGTTCAGGCAGTGTGTTCTGCTGTGTGTCTTTAGCTGTGATTGGCCAGAGGCTATACCAGATGACACCCAGTGGGAGGGGGGAGGGAGCAGTCACGACTCGCCAGTCAGTGAGTGCTGTGCTGCTGTGCCTGAGTCATGTCATGAATCATGATTAGGGATGGACATCGAAAGCAAACCATCATATGATGGCAATGCTCCACCATTGAATCTTTCGATGCGATGGTTACTAACCATCGCATCAAAAGTATTCGATGGTGAAAACTATTGATATGACTAGTGCATGCGCAAAAGCCTGCATTTCCATTGGCAAGGTGGGAATTGTGATCGGGGGCAGGACCAGACACTTAGCAACATATTACTTTGTCAATGGACATTGTGTGTATAATATACATATATAATATACACAAACAATGCCCAATGATGAAGTCATATATAGAAAGGGTGCTGCTGCAGCGACTCTCACCATCAGAGCCAGACCCTGGGACCCTTTTTGGAGTTTGGTACATAAGGTTCAGACTCCGTACCTATTCACAATAATGTGGATGGCAACTGGCTCAGTACACGGTTTGCTTTGCTGTCTCACATGGGACCAATTCCGATGATTATGGTGTGGGGTTTGTATGTTCTTTCCATGTTTTTTTGTGTTTTCTCTTGGTTCTTCCCACAGTCCAAAAACATAAGCAAGGACTTTGTCCATATCCCTCACATCAGTCCCTGCCCCAGTGGAGTTTACACTCTATATTCCCTATTACATGTACACACACATGCACGCTAGGGTTATTTTTACTGGGAGACAATTATCCTACCAGTATATTTTTGGATTGTGGGAGGAAAACGGAGTACCCGGAGGAAACCCACGCATGACCTCAGTGCTGTGAGGCAGTAATGCTAACCACTACATCATCTATGCTGATGATATGGTAGTCACTGCCTGGGTGTGGTGGCATACCTCCCAACTTTCTTTTCCTGTGGAGCGGGACACTCGCTCCCGAAAAGGGGGCGTGACCTACGAAAAGGGGCGTGGCTTCGCGGAGGACCCGCAATCGCGAGTCACGCCCCCATTTTCGTCACTGAGGGGGCATGCCCAGCGCTCTGTGAGCCGCTGGCATGCCCCCTCTCCCTCTGACTCCACTGAATAGACGCTGTGCGCATGCGCACAGCGTCTATTCACCGCTGCTCTGCTAAGCAGGGCAGCGAGAGACGGAGCCTCCCAACTGCCCACCCCCCACCGCGGGACACTGTGGCCCGCGGGTGGGACAGCGGGACAGTCCCCAAAAAACGGTACTGTCCCGCGAAAATCGGGACAGTTGGGAGGTATGTGGTGGTAATACTAAAGGCCCATACACACTGGATGATGTTGCGCTGAGAGCAGGTCACTTTTGGTGTGTTGAGCTACTTTCAGCTCAAAGCCTCCCAGTGTGTTTGTTGCACAAGCGGTGAGTGCTGATGCGCGCTCCCGCTTCATCGCTGGCAGCCGCCGTTCATCTACTGGTATTACCAGTAGATGAACGGTGGGGTGAGAGGCTTTCCATAACGTCCTGCTATGGAAATCCGCTCACCCCCGCTGACATCGCTGGGCAGGGGGGAAAAGCGCTCAGTGTGTATGCACTGAGCGCTTTTCAGCCCAACGATGTCAGCGATCATCGCTGGGCAAGAAAGCCCAGTGTGTATGCACCTTGCTGCAGTTTATTAATTAGTGTTGTTGTATCTGACATTCACAACTGTATGTTGCTAGTTGTATTGTGTACTACTTATTATTATAATTATTGCTTGCCTGAGCTGATATAAAGTTCAGTGACGTCACGCTGTCTCCTCCTCTGAATCCTCCTGAGCTCCGTGTGTCTGTGGCTTTTGCTGCTGCTGCTGCTGCTGCAGGGTGAGGTCTGTGCTCTGATTGGCTCTCTGAGTCAGTGAGAGCCAATCACAGCTAGCAGTGTTCCCTGTTGCCTAGCAGCAGCCTAGAGAGGGGAGGGGGTGAGAGGACTGGCTGAGCAGGCTCATATGAAGCAGAGAGAGTGTCAGACAGCCTCTGAATGAACTTAGGAGCAGCAAGGGGAGGCATAGTTATTAGGAAATAGAAAAAACAAGACACCATCGGAACACCATCGAATGACTATCATTCGATGGTGAAAAACATCGGGAGGCCACCATTTAATGCTAAAAACACTACCATCGAAAGGAAAACATCGATGGTTTGGAAACATCGACCATCGATGTCCATCCCTAATCATGATTCATCCTGAGTCTGCCTGTGAGTTGAGACAGTTGTACACTGTGTAGACTCAGTGACTCAGTGGATGGATCTGATTCATGCAGCATAAGCCTGCAGGAGGTGGAGCCCCTGTGGTACAGGGCTCTCAGCTCAGTGTTCTCAACTCACTGTTCCTGCTCAATGTGATTGTGGGTGGCAAACTCGGTATCCGGACTCCAGGTCGACAGCACAAAGGTCGACACACCTTAGGTTGACGCCAATTGGTCGACACACCTTAGGTCGACATGGACAAAATGTCGACATGGACAAAAGGTCGACAGGAACAAGGTCGACATGGAAAAAGGTCGACATGAGTTTTTCACAATTTTTTCCTTTTTTTTAACCTTTTCATACTTAACGATCCACGTGGACTACGATTGGAACGGTAAAGTGTGCCGAGCAAAGCGGTAGCGGAGCGAAGGCACCATGCACGAAGCATGGCGAGCGAAGCGAGCCATGCGAGGGGACGCGGTGCACTAATTGGGGTTCCCGGTCACTCTACGAAGAAAACGACACCAAAAAAACATAAAAAACTCATGTCGACCTTTTTCCATGTCGACCTTGTTCCTGTCGACCTTTTGTCCATGTCGACCTAAGGTGTGTCGACCAATTGGCATCGACCTAAGGTGTGTCGACCTTTGTGCTGTCGACCCTCAGTCCCAGACCCGGCAAACTCCCTGGAGGCTAGATAGTGGATAATATAATAAATACAAGCCCACCTAAAATTATCTAATTAGCAAAGTATGCAAAGTAAAAAAAAATGTTTTTATTTGGTTTAGTTACAGACTGAATGATGTGTTTCATGGCTGTTAAGCTTTCTCTCCTCAGCCAGAAGTAATGTGCATATTCTGTAACTAGTGTGCAATAAGTGGTTATTAATAATATATCAACATAACACTGAATCTATGTTATTATATTATTAATAATCAGTGCATAAGCAGCTGCCTCCCCCAGATACACTGCACATTCACTGCAGCTGAATAACTCCCTCCATGAGTCCAGCACTGATCTGCCAGCACTGGCAACTCACTGATTCATGTGCAGTCTCTGCAATACATTCCACTACAAATGAGTCATGACTCATGTGCCGAGACACTGACTCGAGACACTTCACTGAACTGAGTCATGTGTCTCAACTCAGTTCAGTGAATCACTTTGCCCATGACTAGTGCGAAGTCCTGCATGTGGCTGAGCATGCGGCTCCCTCCCCCCTCCTCTCAGGCAGCACGGGTCAGGGAGAGCTGCTGCTGGCGGCGGAGGCTGGAGAGGAGACAGCAGCAACAGAGCGGGGCAGAGCAGCTTCGGCTCTATCTATGGCTCTATCTCCAGGCAGGTCTTAAACTGTATGCCATTGTGTAAACACATCCTTACTGCACTCATCCTTCGTTAACAGTCCATTTACTTTCCCAGTCTGCCTTTCAGCCATTACTCTAGGTGTAAGTACCACATAAATGTATAGATGCCCCACTCAGCATCAGCCCCTTAGTGTCTAGTTTTTGTTTCTTACTATTAGATATGTCTGAACTACAGCAGGCCCTAGTTGTCGGGGCATGATGGCAGTTGAGTTTCACAGGCTCCAGCATGTTTTGGTTGTAATGATTTCCTGGGATTTGTACACTAATGTCTTAAATACTATAAGAAGTTACCCTGGAGTCCACCACCCACAAAGGCCAGGAAGAGTAGAAAATATAATATTTATTTAAAAATTAGATATATAAAAGTGAAAATATGTATGTACATCAGTGGCGTGCGGTGAGGTCAGTGGCTGGTGAGGCACTGCAGCCATAATGTCCACCGAGTCCCACCGATGACCCCTAACACAGCGGAGCCGATGCCTGCTACCACCCCCAAGCTAATGCCCACTACCACCGCCACTAATGGCTGCTGCTCACGCCAATGGCCGCCCCCACCAATGTCCTACAAATTGCCACCATCAGCCACCCCGACAGCCCTACTGCTAATTCGCATCTCAGTCCAATTATTAAAAAATATACTTTGTGCAGACCCCCGCCGCCCAATCACATAAGACTCAGTGACAGGAGCGTGCTTGCATTTGGACTGACAGCTAGAGGCATAACAAGGGTTTTTGGCACCCAGGGCAAGAGGAGAAGAGAGAGAGGGGGAGGATAAGGAGGGAAGAGGAGGAGGAGGATAAGGAGGGAAGAGATGGAGGAGGATAAGGAGGGAAGAGATGGAGGAGGATAAGGAGGGAAGAGGAGGGAGGAGGATAAGGAGGGAAGAGATGGAAGAGGATAAGGAGGGAAGAGATGGAGGAGAATAAGGAGGGAAGAGGAGGGAGGAGGATAAGGAGGTTAGAGGAGGGAGGAGGATAAGGAGGTTAGAGGAGGGAGGAGAATAAGGAGGTTAGAGGAGGGAGGAGGATAAGGAGGGAAGAGATAGAGGAGGATAAGGAGGGAAGAGATGGAGGAGGATAAGGAGGGAAGAGGAGGAGGAGGAGGAGGAAAGAGGAGGAGGAGGACAAGGAGGGAAGAAGAGGAGGAGGAGGACGACAAGGAGGGAAGAGGAGGAGGAGGAGGACAAGGAGGGAAGAGGAGGAGGAGGAGGACAAGGAGGGAAGAGGAGGAGGAGGACGACAAGGAGGGAAGAGGAGGAGGAGGACAAGGAGGGAAGAGGAGGAGGAGGACAAGGAGGGAAGAGGAGGAGGAGGACAAGGAGGGAAGAGATGGAGGAGGGGGATAAGGAGGGAAGAGATGGAGGAGGGGGATAAGGAGGGAAGAGATGGAGGAGGGGGATAAGGAGGGAAGAGGAGGAGGATAAGGAGGGAACAGGAGGAGGAGGATAAGGAGGGAAGAAGAGGAGGAGGATAAGGAGGGAAGAGGAGGAGGAGGATAAGGAGGGAAGAGATGGAGGAGGATAAGGAGGGAAGAGATGGAGGAGGGGGATAAGGAGGGAAGAGGAGGAGGATAAGGAGGGAACAGGAGGAGGAGGATAAGGAGGGAAGAAGAGGAGGAGGATAAGGAGGGAAGAGGAGGAGGAGGATAAGGAGGGAAGAGGAGGAGGATAAGGAGGGAAGAGGAGGAGGAGGATAAGGAAGGAAGTGAAGGAGGAGGATAAGGAGGGAAGTGGAGGAGGAGGATAAGGAGGGAAGTGGAGGAGGATAAGGAGGGAAGTGGAGGAGGATAAGGAGGGAAGTGGAGGAGGAGGGAAGTGGAGGAGGAGGGAAGAGGAGGAGGAGGATAAGGAGGGAAGTGGAGGAGGATAAGGAGGGAAGTGGAGGAGGAGGGAAGAGGAGGAGGAGGGATGAGGAGGAAGAGGAGGATAAGGAGGATAAGGAGGGATGAGGCGGAGGAAGAGGATAAAGAGGGTAGAGGAGGAGGATAAGGAGGGATGAGGAGGAGGAAGAGGATAAAGAGGGTAGAGGAGGAGGAAGAGGAGGATAAGGAGGGAAGAGGAGGCGGAAGAGGCTGAAGAGAAGGAAGGAGGAGGGAGGAGGGAGGAGGATAAGAAGAAATAGGGAGAGAGGGAGGAGAGAGGAATAAGATAAGAAAGAGAAAGGAGGAGAGGAGAAGAGTAAGAGAGGGAGGAGGAGAGAGGAATAAAAGAAAGAGAAAGGAGGAGAAGAGAGGAATAAGAGAAGAAAGAGAAATGAGAAGAGGAAGAGAGGGAGGAAGAGAAGGAGAGAGGGGGAGAAGGGGGGGGGGAGTCATAAAAATATATTACATTTATTAATAAATCACATTTAGATTTATCAATAAAAATGAGTATATACTCAATATAAATATATACAAAAAAAATATTAGCTGCGGGGTTACCGTGAACCGGAGCGGCTGAGTGTATGGAAGCAGTATCTCTCTCTGATATTGCGCATCCACCGTCGGGTCAGCTGCGTGTGGCTCCCTGAAGCTAAAGGGTCCTCTGAATTCAAACCAGTGTCCACCAGGTCAGCAGCAGGGAGCTACAAGGAGACATACACAGGGTTAAGGGGTGAACAGTGTGTCATACACAGGGGGAAGGTGTGTACAGTGTGTAATACACAGAGGGAAGGTGTGTACAGTGTGTCATACACACAGCGGTAGGGGATACAGGTTGCCATGCACTGGGGAAAGGGACACTAGGTGTAATGCACACAAAGGTAGAGGGGTACAGGGTGTTTCACAATCACACAGGGGTAGGGGGATACAATGAGTCACACCCACAAACACAGGAGTAGGGGGGGGTACAGAGTGTCACACACACACATGGGTATGGGGGTAAAGGGTGTCACAAACACACACACATAGGGGTAAGGGAGTACAGGGTGTCTCTCACACACACACACACACACACACACACACACACATGGGTAGGGGGGAGTACAGGGTGTCACACATACACGGGTATGGGGGTAAAGGGTGACACAAACACGCACACACACAGAGGTAAGGTAGTACAGGGTGTCAGACACACACACATGGGTAGGAAGGGTGCACAGGGTGTCACATACGCAGATCGGGGAGGTACAGGGTGTCACACACACATGGGTAGGGGGGTACAGGGCTCCTCGGGCACTCACCACTTGAGCTCCAATCCACCTCAGGTGAGCTGAAGGGTAAGAGGGGGACCCGCGGAACCAGGTACGGGCCTCCACTGGCTAATGGCGAGACACCACGGGGAACTGTACTATGCTACAGGAGGCAGAGCCCTGCTTCCTCTAAACGTCCTCCAAAAGAAACAGCCCTGCCTGCCATGGGGACATACAGGGACAGGTCTGGTGAGCTGGAAAGCTGCGACCCTCGCCAAGGCCACAGGAGCCGTGGCGCCCACCATCCTCTAGCAGCCAGTGACCCTCAATGCCCTCCCTCCTCCAGCACGTCGCCAAGGCCACAGGAGCATGGGCTGCTGGAGGAGGGAGGGCACCGCGGAGACATCGTCCGCTGGAGGAGGGAGAGCGCCGGGGGGGATATCGTCCGCTGGAGGAGGGAGGGCGCCGGGGGTCAGAGGCTGCTGGAGGAGAGAGGGCGCCGCGGAGACATCAGCTGTTGGAGGATGGAGGGCGCCGGGGGTCAGAGGCTGCTGGAGGAGGGAGGGCGCCGCGGAGACATCGTCCGCTGGAGGAGGGAGAGCGCCGGGGGCATATCGGCTGCTGGAGGAGGGAGAGCGTTGGGACTCCTGTGGCCTTGACGACATGCTGGATGTGCTGGAGGAGGGACCTGCACGAGTGCACGCACCCAACTAGCCCCACCCACCCGCGTTACGCCACTGCTGTCAGCATGCGAAGCGGCACTTCTAGAGGTGCCGCTTATAGTAGTTTTTTTAATGGGCTATTGCTGCCCGATGCCTGACCCCACCCCCCTCTTCCGGCCTTAGTTCATTGATAGCGGGAGGCACCGAGAGCGGTGCCTCCAAAACACATTTAAAATAGTTTCTACTAGGTAAAATTTGAATAAAATAATAATATGGCTAAAGTATGTTCTTTGTATTATTTTATTCATTATTCACAGGGGAGGCACTGCCTCCCCTGCCTCCCCTGACTGCACGTCCCTGATGTACATATATATGTATGTATGTATGTATGTATGTATGTATGTTTGTTCTTCATAGGCTCCTACATGGCTTGATGGATCTGGGGGGGGTAATTCAGATCTAATCGCTGCTGTGTGTTTTCGCTCAGCGGGCAATCAGATCCTAACTGCGCACGCGTATACACCGCAATGCACACATGCATCAAACAACAGCAACAGGCATCGCCAGCCAGTGGCGGGATGTTGCGAAAAAGCCGATCGCACGGGCATTCACAAGGTGATTGACAGGAAGAGGCCATTTGTGGGTGGCAACTGACCGTTTACAGGGGGGTAAATTTACTAAGTTGGGAGTTTTTTAGAACTGGTGATGTTGCTCATAGCAACCAATCAGATTCTCCTTAACATTTATCTAGTTGCTTCTAAAAGATATTAGATGTAATCTGATTGGTTGCTATTGGCAATATCACTAGTTCTAAAAATCTCCCACCTTAGTAAATTTACCCCTGGGAGTGTCTGGAAAAGCGTTTTCAGGGAGGGTATCTGACGTCAGCTCCTGCCCCGATCAGCCTGTTCTTATTGCACTGGAGGATTAAGTCCTGGGTTGCGCACAGACTGCACACACTGGGTTTTAGCAGCTCAGCTACACGTGATCGCACACTTACACAGTGAAAATACACTCCACCTGTAGGCGGCGACTATCTGATCGCAGGACAGCAAAAAAAGCAGCCCAGCGATCAGATCTGAATTAGATCCCTGGACCAAAGTTGGAACACATATAATTAATTATCCAACTTAAAAGAGTGGCAGGCTTTAAACTAAAAAAATCCACCCCTTTCAGGGCCAGGCTCATATATACAGTATATCTTACACAGTATATAAAATTCATTGCTCTGTTTGTTTGTTTGTTTGTTTGAGAGTCCGGTTATGCATTCGGACACCCCTGCACCGATTAGGATGAAACTAGTGCAAGGTGGTCCAGTTGGATCCTGGCCAGGTTTTAGGGGGTTAGGGTCCTGCTCAGGACCTCACGGCTGAATGCGCCAGACAGAACTTTGACCCATGGAGCCTGTACTGGGCCTGCCACTGCATACTTTTGGATGAAACCTTCCCATAGTGGTAACATTGTATCCCAGAAGACATACTAAGGGGTTGGGGTCCCAGTCGGACTTCCCATTGGTGTACGCTGGGCAGAACTTTCACGCAGGGAGCCTGTTCTGGGCCTTACACTGAAGGGATTTTGATGAAAACTTTAATGAACTGAAATAACTGACTGAAATAATCATAAATCAATGAACTAAAATAACAGACAGAAATGGAGGTGGGAAGACAAAAAATGTTGTGTGCACAGAAGCCTTGGAATAGTAACATTGATAACAGAAGGGAAACTTTAAACCCATCTCGCAATGGAAAAGTGATTATAAAACTGATCAGAAACAAAATCTGGGGGATCAAGGCTACCGGCAACACCCCAAAAACAAAAGCGACACTTGGCAGCCACCTCATGAATATTATTTTTTCTCTATCGTCCTTGTGGATGCTGGGGTTCCTGAAAGGACCATGGGGAATAGCGGCTCCGCAGGAGACAGGGCACAAAAAGTAAAGCTTTCCGATCAGGTGGTGTGCACTGGCTCCTCCCCCTATGACCCTCCTCCAGACTCCAGTTAGATTTTTGTGCCCGGCCGAGAAGGGTGCAATCTAGGTGGCTCTCCTAAAGAGCTGCTTAGAGAAAGTTTAGCTTAGGTTTTTTATTTTACAGTGAGTCCTGCTGGCAACAGGATCACTGCAACGAGGGACTTAGGGGAGAAGGAGTGAACTCACCTGCGTGCAGGATGGATTGGCTTCTTGGCTACTGGACATCAGCTCCAGAGGGACGATCACAGGTACAGCCTGGATGGTCACCGGAGCCGCGCCGCCGGCCCCCTTGCAGATGCTGAAGTAAGAAGAGGTCCAGAATCGGCGGCTGAAGACTCCTGCAGTCTTCTAAAGGTAGCGCACAGCACTGCAGCTGTGCGCCATTTTCCTCTCAGCACACTTCACACGGCAGTCACTGAGGGTGCAGGGCGCTGGGAGGGGGGCGCCCTGGGAGGCAAATGAAAACCTTTTTTGGCGAAAAATACCTCACATATAGCCCCCAGAGGCTATATGGAGATATTTAACCCCTGCCAAGATTCACTAAATAGCGGGAGACGAGCCCGCCGAAAAAGGGGCGGGGCCTATCTCCTCAGCACACAGCGCCATTTTCTCTCACAGAAAGCCTGGAGAGAAGGCTCCCAGGCTCTCCCCTGCACTGCACTACAGAAACAGGGTTAAAACAGAGAGGGGGGGCACTGATTTTGGCGATATTGAGATATATATAAAGATGCTATAAGGGAAAACACTTATATAAGGTTGTCCCTATATAATTATAGCGTTTTGGTGTGTGCTGGCAAACTCTCCCTCTGTCTCCCCAAAGGGCTAGTGTGGGTCCTGTCCTCTGTCAGAGCATTCCCGGTGTGTGTGCTGTGTGTCGGTACGTGTGTGTCGACATGTATGAGGACGATGTTGGTGAGGAGGCGGAGAAATTGCCTGTAATGGTGATGTCACTCTCTAGGGAGTCGACACCGGAATGGATGGCTTATTTAGGGAATTACGTGAGAATGTCAACACGCTGCAAGGTCGGTTGACGACGTGAGACGGCCGACAAACTATTAGTACCGGTCCAGGCGTCTCAGAAACACCGTCAGGGGCGTTAAAAACGCCCATTTACCTCAGTCGGTCGACACAGACACAGACACGGACACTGAATCCAGTGTCGACGGTGAATAAACAAACGTATTTCTCATTAGGGCCACACGTTAAGGGCAATGAAGGAGGTGTTGCATATTTCTGATACTACAAGTACCACAAAAAAGGGTATTATGTGGGAGTGAAAAAACTACCGGTAGTTTTTCCTGAATCAGATAAAATAAAATGAAGTGTGTGATGATGCGTGGGGTTACCCCGATAGCAAATATTGGCGTTATACCCTTTCCCGCCAGAAATTAGGGCGCGTTGGGAAACACCCCTTAGAGTGATAAGGCGCTCACACGCTTATCAAGTGGCGTTACCGTCTCCAGATACGGCCGCCCTCAAGGAGCCAGCTGATAGGAAGCTGGAAAGATATCCTAAAAAGTATATACACACATACGGTGGTTATACTGCGACCAGCGATCGCCATCAGCCTGGAGATGCAGTGCTGGGTTGGCTTGGTCGGATTCCCTGACTGAAAATATTTTATTCATATAGAGCATTTAATAGGATGCATTCTATATATATGTACGTGAGATGCACAGAGGGATATTTGCTCTCTGGCATCAAGATAAGTACGTTGTCCATATCACCCAGAAGATGTCATGGACACGACAGTGGTCAGGTGATACAGATCCCATACGGCACATGGAAGTATTGCCGTATAAAGGGAAGGAGTTAGTTGGGGTCGGTCCATCGGACCTGGGGACCACGGCAACAGCTGGGATATCCAACCTTTTTACCCCAAGTTACATCTCAGCTGAAAAAGACACCGTCTTTTCAGCCTCAATCCTTCCTTTCCCATGAGGGCATGCAGGCAAAAGGCCAGTCATATCTGCCCAGACATAGAGGTAAGGGAAGTAGACTGCAGCAGGCAGCCCCTTCCCAGGAAAAGAAGCCCTCCACCGCGTCTGCCAAGTCCTCAGCATGACGCTGGGGCCATGCAAGCGGACTCAAGGTGGGGGGGTAGTCTCAAGAGTCTCAGCGCGCAGTGGGATCACTCGCAGGTTGACCCCTAGATAGTACAAGTATTATCCCAGGGGTACAGATTGGAGAGTCGAGACATCTTCTCCTCGCAGGTTTCTGAAGTCTGCTTTACCAACGGCTCCCTCCGACAGGGAGGCAGCATTGGAAACAATTCACAAGCTGTATATCCAGCAGGTGATAATCAAAGTACCCCTCCTACAACAAGGAAAAGGGTATTATTTTTCCACACTATATTGTGGTACTGACGCCAGACGGCTTGGTGAGACATAGTCTAAACTGAAATCTTTGAACACTTACATAAAAGGTTCAAATCGAGATGGAGTCACTCAGAGCAGTGATAGCGAACCGGAAAAAAGGGGACTATATGGGGTCCCTGGACATCAAGGATTACCTCCATGTCCAAATTTGCCCTTCTCAACAAGGGTACCTCTGGTTCGTGGTACAGAACTGTCAATATCAGTTTCAGACGATGCCGTTTGAATTATCCACGGCACCCCGGGCCTTTTACCAAGGTAATGGCCGAAAAGATGTTTCTTCAAAGAAAAAAGGCATCTAAATTATCCCTTACTTGGACGATATCCTGAAAAGGGCAAGTTCCAGAGAACAGTTGGAGGTCGGAAGAGCACTATCTAAAGTAGTTCTACGACAGCACGACTGGATTCTAAATATTCCAAGAATCGCAGCTGTTTTCCGACGATACGTCTGCTGTTCCTAGGAATGATTCTGGGCATAGTCCAGAAAAAGGTGTTCCTCCGGGAGGAAAAAGCCAAGGAGTTATTCGACCTAGTCAGAAACCTCCTAAAACCAGGCCAAGTATCAGTGCATCAATGCACAGGAGTCCTGGGAAAAATGGTGGCTTCTTACGAAGCGATTCCATTCGGCAGATCTCAGGGGATTTGCTGGACGAATGGTCCGGATCGCATTTTCAGATGCATCAGCGGATAATCCTGTCTCCAAGGACAAGGGTGTCTCTTCTGTGGGGGCTGCAGAGTGCTCATCTTTTAGAGGGCAGCACACTCAGCATTCAGGACTGTGTTCTGGGGACCACGGATACCAGCCTGAGAGGCTGGGGAGTAGTCACACAGGGAAAAAATTTCCAAGGAAGTGTGGTCAAGTCTGGAGACTTCTCTCCACATGAATATACTGGAGCTAAGGGCAATTTACAATGCTCTGAGCCTAGGAAGACTCCTGCTTCAAAGTCAACCGGTGCTGATCCAGTAGGACATCATCATGGCGGTCGCCCACGTTATCAGACGGGGCGACACAAGAAGCAGGAGGGCAATGACAGCAAGGATTCTTCGCTGGGCGGAAAATCATGTGATAACACTGTCAGCAGTGTTCATTCCGGGAGTGGGCAACTGGGAAGATTTCCTCAGCATAAATGAATTCCACCCGGAAAAGTGGAAACTTAATCTGGAAGTTTCCACATGATTGTAAACCGTTGGGAAAGACCAAAGGTGGTTATGATGGCGTCCCACCTGAAGCGCCAGGTCAAGAGACACTCAGGCAATAGCTGGGACGCTCTGGTAACACCGTCGGTGTACCAGTCGGTGTATGTGTTCCATCCTCTGCTTTTCATACCCAATGTATTGAAAATGATAGGAAGGAGAGGAGTAAGAACTATACTCGTGGCTCCGGTTTGGCCAAGAAGGACTTGGTTCCCGGAACTTAAAGAGATACTAAGAAGGGTCTTGATTCGGCAAGAACCGTGTCTGTTCCGGGACTTACCGCAGCTGCGTTGACGCCAAGGCGGGTGAACGCCGGATCCTAAGGGAAAGAGGCATTCCGGAAGAGGTCATCCCTACCCTGGTCAGAGCCAGGAAGGAGGTGACCGCACAACATTATCACCACTTAGGTGAAAATATGTGCCAGGGTGTGAGTCCAGGAAGGCTCCACGGAAGAATTTCAACTAGGTTAATTTCTACATTTCCTGCAAACAGGAGTGTCTATGGGTCTCAAATTGGGTCCATTAAGGTTCAAATTTCGGCCTGTTGATTTTCTTCCAGAAAGAAATTGGCTTCAGTTCCTGAAGTCCAGAAGTTGTTAAGGGAGTACTGCATATACAGCCCCTTTGATGTCTCCAGTGGCACTGGGCGATCTCAACGTAGTTTTGGGATTCCTAAAAAATCACATTGGTTTAAACAACTCAAATCTGTGGATTTGATATATCTCACATGGAAAATGACCATGCTGTTGGTCCTGGCCTCGGCCAGGCGAGTGTCAGAATTGGCGGCTTTATCTCACAAAGCCATATCTGATTGTCCATTCGGACAGAGCAAAGCTGCGGACTCGTCCCCAGTTTCTCCTTAAGGTGGTGTCAGCGTTTCACCTGACCCAGCTTATTTGTGGTACCTGCGGCTACTAGGGACTTGGAGGACTCCAAGTTGCTGGATGTTATCAGGGCCCTGAAAATATAGTTTCCAGGTTGGCTGGAGTCAGGAAATCTGACTTGCTGTTTATCCTGTATGCACCCAACAATGCTGGGTGCTTCTGCTTCTAAGCAGTCGATTGCTCGTGGGATTGGTAGCACAATTCAACTTGCACATTCTGTGGCAGGCCTGCCACAGTCTAAATCTGTTAAGGCCCATTCCACAAGGAAGGTGGGCTCATCTTGGGCGGCTGCCCGAGGGGTCTCGGCATTACAACTTTGCCGAGCAGCTACGTGGTCGGGGGAGAACACGTTTGTAAAATTCTACAAATTTGATACCCTGGCAAAAGAGGACCTGGAGTTCTCTCATTCGGTGCTGCAGAGTCATCCGCACTCTCCCGCCCGTTTGGGAGCTTTGGTATAATCCCCATGGTCCTTTCAGGAACCCCAGCATCCACAAGGACGATAGAGAAAATAAGAATTTACTTACCGATAATTCTATTTCTCGGAGTCCGTAGTGGATGCTGGGCGCCCATCCCAAGTGCGGATTATCTGCAATACTTGTACATAGTTATTGCTAACTAAATCGGGTTATTGTTGTTGTGAGCCATCTTTTCAGAGGCTCCGCTGTTATCATACTGTTAACTGGGTTCAGATCACAGGTTGTACAGTGTGATTGGTGTGGCTGGTATGAGTCTTACCCGGGATTCAAAATTCCTCCCTTATTGTGTACGCTCGTCCGGGCACAGTACCTAACTGGAGTCTGGAGGAGGGTCATAGGGGGAGGAGCCAGTGCACACCACCTGATCGGAAAGCTTTACTTTTTGTGCCCTGTCTCCTGCGGAGCCGCTATTCCCCATGGTCCTTTCAGGAACCCCAGCATCCACTACGGACTCCGAGAAATAGAATTATCGGTAAGTAAATTCTTATTTAATATGTTGTCAATTACATGCAACTCATTGATAAGTTAGTAATTAGAAAATGTAAACCCAAGCACAGCCGGGTACGTCAACTATAATATATATATATTTGTATATAAGGTCATAGTACACACTACAAACGTATAAAAAATATGTATCGCTCCCAGTAACGTGTGCAAACAAATCACATATATTATGAATTGCATATGTAGTATTCCACCACAAAGATAGCCTTTATATAGACATATGGACAATTATATTACTCTTAAAAGGTTTCAGATGGTAAATATTTAGCAATATTATAGAGGGAGAGATCTCACCCATATATTGGAGACACTGGCGTAGCTAGCATAGGTGCAGGGGATGCGGCTGCTATGGGGCCCAGGCTGTCACAGGGGCCCAGGACCCGCCGCTCCCCCTACACCAAGTTAGTTACGCTGCTGCACTACATTGCACCTGCTCCTCTCCCTGCCTGTGTTGTGTGCGTATAGCAGAACGCAGGGAGCAGGAGTACAGGTGGCCGGGTGTAGATCCCCCGCGATCCCCCTCTCCCCCTCCCAGGACGGGATGCTACGCTCAACCACATTACTATTGGTGTGTGGAGGCGTCACCTGGCAGCAGTAGAAGCATTGCCGGCCGTCCCATTAGGCACAGTACGCATTTGCATACGGCACCATTCCCTCAAGGGCGCCATTTCCTGGCGCCGGCCAAAACCGGCGCTGCCTCCCGGTTCCAGGGTCCCACTGACTTGCATGAAGGTGCAGGGACAACCGCAGCCGGCAACAGGTATTAATCGTTCGGGGATGAGGGGGGTGTGGGGGTATCCTCCTCACTCTAGTTTATATGGCTGCACATCGGGGACAGCCGCTGACCTGCGGGGCCAGTGCAGTAGAAGGGAGAGATATCCTGATCACTTGTGCTCCCGGGCCCCATGGTCCAGTTTAAAGGTGCCGCTCCAGGGACACCAGCAGGGCAAAAAGTGAGGGTAGGGTTTGGGGGGGTGCATCCCCGTACAGTATGTGTGTGGGAGGGGGGCAGGGTGCCCCTAGACCCCATATAATGTGCCAGTGTACCCCTGAACCCTGTACAATGTGTGTGTGACGTGTGTGTCAGTGTGCCCCTGAACCCTGTACAATGTGTGTGTGACGTGTGTGCCAGTGTGCCCCTGAACCATGTACACAGTGTGTGTGTGTGTGTGTGTGTGTGTGTGTGCGCGTGTGTGTGTGTGTGTGTGTGTGTGTGTGTGTGTGTGTGTGTGTGTGTGTGTGTCAGTGTGCCCCTGGACCCTATACAATGTGTGTGTGTGTCAGTGTGCCCCTGGACCCTGTACAATGTGTATTTGTGTGTGTCAGTGTACTCCTGGACCCAGTAGAATGTGTGTGTGTGTGTGTGTGTGTGTGTGTGTGTGTGTGTGTGTGTGTGTGTGTGTGTGTGTGTGTGTGTGTCAGTGCGCCCCT
Organism: Pseudophryne corroboree; assembly: GCF_028390025.1. Lineage (NCBI taxonomy): Eukaryota > Metazoa > Chordata > Amphibia > Anura > Myobatrachidae > Pseudophryne > Pseudophryne corroboree. The sequence goes on from NC_086445.1 coordinate 813,164,564, forward strand.
GGACCCTGTACAATGTGTGTGTGTGTGTGTGTCAGTGTGCCCATGGACCCTATACAATGTGTGTGTGTGTGTGTGTGTGTGTGTGTGTGTGTGTGTGTGTGTGTGTGTGTGTGTGTCAGTGTGCCCCTGGATCCTGCACAATGTATGTGTGTGTGTGTGTCAGTGTACCCCTAGACCCTATAAAATGTGTATGTGTGTGTGTCAGTGTGCTCCTGGACCCGGTAGTATGTGTGTGTGTGTGTGTGTGTGTGTGTGTGTGTGTGTGTGTGTGTGTGTGTGTGTGTGTGTGTGTCAGTGTGCCCCTGGACCCTGTACAATGTGTGTGTGACGTGTGTGTCAGTGTGCCCCTGGACCCTGTACAATGTGTGTGTGTGTGTGTGTGTGTGTGTGTGTGTGTGTGTGTGTGTGTGTGCGTGTGTGTGTGTGTGTGTGTGTGTGTCAGCGTGCCACTGGACCCTATACAGTGTGTGTGTGTGTGTGTGTGTGTGTGTGTGTGTCAGTCTGCAGCCCCAACGGGTTGTTTACAAAACTCTGTGAGTCCAGGCCAGGGTGAGATCAGAACGGGAGGGGGCAACTCACCTCCATCACATCTAATTGACTTTGGGGGCCATTCCGAGTTGATCGCTAGCTGCCGTTGTTTGCGACGCAGTGATCAGGCTAAAAATTAGCATTTCTGCGCATGCGTATGCATCACAATACACAGGCGCGTCGTACGGGTAAAATGAGAATTGTGGGTTTGCACAGAGTCTAACGAACTTTCCAGTCGCACGGCCAAACGCAGGAAGATTGACATGAAGTGGGCGTTTCTGGGTGGCAACTGACCGTTTTCAGGGAGTGCTTAGAAAAACACAGGCATTGCAGAAAAAACGCAGGCGTGGCTGGGCATTCGCTGGGCGGGTGTGTGACGTCAAAAGCTGTCCCTCCGTCATTAGACTCAACGCACACGAAGAGTAACTACAGGGCTGGTATTGTTTTGCACAAAAGATTTTGCAGGCGCTCTGCTGCACAAGCGTTCGCACTTCTGCACAGCGAAAATACACTCCCCGGTGGGCGGCGACAATGCATTTGCACGGCTGCTAAAAACTGCTAGCGAGCGATCAACTCGGAATGACCCCCTTTACCCCAAGTGGTTAAAGTGATATCTGAAGTTTCTACAACTTTAGCCTGTTAGTTACCCATCAGGAAAATCATTGCATTTTAAGTAATAATTGCATTATAATTTACTATAGTCAACCGCAAATAATTATGCAGTGGTTCCATGCTAACATTTTCCTTTTTTATTTCTCCAAATACAAAAGCAAAAGGTTTATGCTAGATGGAAGACATTTCAGTATGAATGTTAATATATTCAACACACGCTTTAAGGTCAAATGTATAAGATGGACATCAGGTATGTGTGTAAAGTGTAGAGATTTGGGCTTGGTTATAGAGCAGCTTGCAGATCAGTGAGGATTGTTATCTTTTACCACTGGAATGTAAAGTATGAAGGAATAAATCAACATCCAGAGGTTTCTCTAAAGTGAGAACAACCAGAGTTCTGTTTTTTAGAAATCAGGGCCCTCATTCCGAGTTGATCGGTCGCAAGGCGAATTTAGCAGAGTTACACACGCTAAGCCGCCGCCTACTGGGAGTGAATCTTAGCTTCTTAAAATTGCGACCGATGTATTCGCAATAATGCGATTACTAACTACTTAGCAGTTTCAGAGTAGCTCCAGACTTACTCTGCCTGTGCGATCAGTTCAGTGCTTGTCGTTCCTGGTTGACGTCACAAACACACCCAGCGTTCGCCCAGGCACTCCCACCGTTTCTCCGGCCACTCCTGCGTTTTTTCCGGAAACGGTAGCGTTTTCAGCCACACGCCCCTGAAACGCCGTGTTTCCGCCCAGTAACACCCATTTCCTGTCAATCACATTACGTTCGCCGGAGCGAAGAAAAAGCCGTGAGTAAAAATACTTTCTTCATAGTAAAGTTACTTGGCGCAGTCGCAGTGCGAACATTGCGCATGCGTACTAAGCGGATTTTCACTGCGATGCGATGAAAAATACCGAGCGAACAACTCGGAATGAGGGCCAAGGTACACAAAGGAGGGAATATCTGTGTGGTCTTTCCAAACAACAATTTATGAATCTTTTTCGCTGTTTACAAGTAGTGCAATTTTTTAAGTACAGTAAAAACACAAATCAAACTGCATTTTATCAAACTGACAGATTGCAATCCGTACTACTAATGTTTCTGTTTTATCGATACAAACAGTACAATATTTAAAGCAGTAGTTAACAGGGTTGAATTAATGGAGGGACGACTGAGGTGGTTGCCGCTGGGCCGTCTTACAAAAAGGGGTTCCCCACACAGGGTCAGTCTGAAGCATCAATTCCCAAGAATAGGTGCCCAGTGGCACCTGTTTTCAGACATGGCTACCGCGGTGGTGCTGCTGATGAATGAATAGTGCAGCATCCAGAACAGCTCCTCCTGCAAATCTTGAGGTTCACGTTAAGATTTACGTCTCTCTGTGGCATACAGGGAGGACATTGGGCAGGGCCGTAACTAGGGGGGGGGCTAAGGGTGCATGCCCCCCGGGTGCAGGATTTGAGGGGGTGCAAAGGAGTTACAGAGGAGTAGGGTTTTTTTTTTTACCGGTAGTGTTGTTCTGCTCCAGTGAGACAGCAGACAGCTCCCGGGGCAATGTCTCTGATCCACCTGTCTGCCCGCAGCTTGCTCCGACGCTGTGCAGGTGAGCTCCGGTACCTGGGATCTCTCCTATGTCGGCTACTGTCTTAAACTCTCTTCTCTGCCATACAGTGATGCGACTAGTGTGCAGTGCCCTGTACAAGCTATAGAAGCGCACTGTGCTCCCAGTTAGCAGTATCAACCTCTGCTTTGCCTCCCAGATGGGGGTATTTGGTGTAGCTTATAGGGGGATGTAGTGTAGTGATGTAGTGTACCATATAGCGTATGTAGTGTAGCAATGTATTGCAGTATATAGGGGCATGTAGTGCACTGATGTGGTGTAGCATATAAGGTGATGTAGTGTAGCATATAGGGTATGTAGTGCAGTGCATAGGGCTATGTAGTGTAGTGATTTAGTTCAGCGTGTAGGGGATGTAGTATAGTATATTTTTATTTTTATTTTATTTTATTTATTTATTTATTTTATTTGTTTATTTATTTATTTTTTGGGGAGGGGCGCCAAATTACTGCTTTGCCCCGGGTGATGAAAATCCTAGTTTCGGCGCTGCATTGGGACATAATATTTTTATACAGTGTGAGGAGTTCTGTGTGGCATACTGGGGGGCAATATGTGGCATACAGGGAGGGCACTGGAAAATACAGTAATATTAATATGTGGTATAATGTGGGTGGCATACTGGGGGGGGCACTGGGACACAATTGTATTATGGGGCTCTGTGTGCAATACTGAGGGGGCCAACATGTGGCATAAAGGTAGGGCATTGGAGCATAAAATTAATATGGAGAATAATGTTTTGCATACTGGGGGACAATGTGTGGCTTACTGGGGAGGGGGGCACTGGGACATAATATGGGGGGCTCTGGCATACTGGGGGGGGGCACAGGGATATAATATTAATATGGGGCTCTGTGTGGCTTAACGGGTGGGGGCAAGTGTGAGATACTGGTAGCACACTGGGACATAGTATTACTATGTGTGCCATACTGGAGGGGACAAATGTGGCATAGAGGGGGGGCACTGGGACATAAAAATATGCAGGTCCTGGTTCATAATGAGATTGCTAAGGTAACAGTTATTGTTATTACTACCTTTCCTTTCTTCTTCTTCGTAATCAGACAAGTTTTACAGTATTTTGAGTTAAAACTTAACTTTTTCATCTTAAATACTGAAGCATAGACACTGCTTACTACACATAATGTCAAATATTAAGTTAAACACAAGCAATACCTTAAGCAATAAGCATCACATCATTGTTGGAGCTGGAGAGTGCTACTGAGCATACTCCATATTGGCTCATAAGGGAGGCTTCAATCCTTACCCAAGATGGCCACCATTGGTACTTCTGCGCATGCACTGCACCATCTTGTTACTTTGTTAGAGCACTACAGTAGGCCATGGAAGTGTTCCACCTATCTAAGAAATTTAGATTTACCACTGCATTTTAGTGATGAGCGGGTTCGGTTTCTCGGAAACCGAACCCCCCCGAACTTCAGCTTTTTTTACACGGGTCCGAGCAGGCTCGGATCCTCCCGCCTTGCTCGGTTAACCCGAGCGCGCCCGAACGTCATCATCCCGCTGTCGGATTCTCGCGAGGCTCGGATTCTATCGCGAGACTCGGATTCTATATAAGGAGCCGCGCGTCGCCGCCATTTTCACACGTGCATTGAGATTGATAGGGAGAGGACGTGGCTGGCGTCCTCTCCGTTTAGAGTAGACTAGAGAGTAGTAGAGACACTTGATTTACTAATTTTGGGGAGCATATTAGGAGTACTACTTGCTGATAGTGTGACCAGTGACCACCAGTTTAATTAATCCGTTCTCTGCCTGAAAAAAAACGATACACAGTGTGACACAGTCACATACCATATCTGTGCTCAGCCTCAGTGTGCTGCATCATCTATGTAATACTGTATATCTGACTGTGCTGAGTGCTCACTGCTCACACAGCTTAATTGTGGGGGAGACTGGGGAGCAGTTATAGCAGGAGTACATATTTTAACAGTGCACACTTTTGCTGCCAGAGTGCCACTGCCAGTGTGACTGACCAGTGACCACTGACCACAAGTATATTGTGATTGTCTGCCTGAAAAAGTTAAACACTCGTCGTGTGGTGTTTTTATTCTATAAACGCATTCTGCTGACAGTGTCCAGCAGGTCCGTCATTATATAATATATACCTGTCCGGCTGCAGTAGTGATATATATATATTTTTAATATCATTATCATCCAGTCTATATTAGCAGCAGACGCAGTACGGTAGTCCACGGCTGTAGCTACCTCTGTGTCTGCAGTCGCTCGTCCATCCATAATTGTATACCACCTACCCGTGGTGTTTTTTTTTTTCTATCTTCTTGATACTAGTAGCTTACTTTAGGAGTCTGCAGTGCTGAGCTGACAGTGTCCAGCAGGTCCGTCATTATATAATATATACCTGTCCGGCTGCAGTAGTGATATATATATATTTTATATCTCATTATCATCCAGTCTATATTAGCAGCAGACGCAGTACGGTAGTCCACGGCTGTAGCTACCTCTGTGTCGGCAGTCGCTCGTCCATCCATAATTGTATACCACCTACCCGTGGTGTTTTTTTTTTTTCTATCTTCTTGATACTAGTAGCTTACTTTAGGAGTCTGCAGTGCTGAGCTGACAGTGTCCAGCAGGTCCGTCATTATATAATATATACCTGTCCGGCTGCAGTAGTGATATATATATATTTTATATCTCATTATCATCCAGTCTATATTAGCAGCAGACGCAGTACGGTAGTCCACGGCTGTAGCTACCTCTGTGTCGGCAGTCGCTCGTCCATCCATAATTGTATACCACCTACCCGTGGTGTTTTTTTTTTTTCTATCTTCTTGATACTAGTAGCTTACTTTAGGAGTCTGCAGTGCTGAGCTGACAGTGTCCAGCAGGTCCGTCATTATATAATATATACCTGTCCGGCTGCAGTAGTGATATATATATATTTTATATCTCATTATCATCCAGTCTATATTAGCAGCAGACGCAGTACGGTAGTCCACGGCTGTAGCTACCTCTGTGTCGGCAGTCGCTCGTCCATCCATAATTGTATACGACCTACCCGTGGTGTTTTTTTTTTTTCTATCTTCTTGATACTAGTAGCTTACTTTAGGAGTCTGCAGTGCTGAGCTGACAGTGTCCAGCAGGTCCGTCATTATATAATATATACCTGTCCGGCTGCAGTAGTGATATATATATATTTTATATCTCATTATCATCCAGTCTATATTAGCAGCAGACGCAGTACGGTAGTCCACGGCTGTAGCTACCTCTGTGTCGGCAGTCGCTCGTCCATCCATAATTGTATACCACCTACCCGTGGTGTTTTTTTTTTCTATCTTCTTGATACTAGTAGCTTACTTTAGGAGTCTGCAGTGCTGAGCTGACAGTGTCCAGCAGGTCCGTCATTATATAATATATACCTGTCCGGCTGCAGTAGTGATATATATATATTTTATATCTCATTATCATCCAGTCTATATTAGCAGCAGACGCAGTACGGTAGTCCACGGCTGTAGCTACCTCTGTGTCGGCAGTCGCTCGTCCATCCATAATTGTATACGACCTACCCGTGGTGTTTTTTTTTTTTTTCTATCTTCTTGATACTAGTAGCTTACTTTAGGAGTCTGCAGTGCTGAGCTGACAGTGTCCAGCAGGTCCGTCATTATATAATATATACCTGTCCGGCTGCAGTAGTGATATATATATATTTTATATCTCATTATCATCCAGTCTATATTAGCAGCAGACGCAGTACGGTAGTCCACGGCCAGAGCCGGCCCTAACCAATATGATGCCCTAGGCAAGATTTTGGCTAGTGCCCCCTAGCACCACTGCTGGTTCTGCCTCTGACCTTGCACTTCTTTCCCAGAACCATCACCCCTCAGCCATAGCAGTCCTTATTTTGGTGTTTGTACCCCCTATATTTTAAATAGGAACAGTTCGCACATTTGGCGCACAGCCCAAAAAGGGGTGTGTTTTTGCTGGCAAGGGGCATGGCCACACAATAGTAACCCCAATTCCAAATACGCCACACAGTACTGCACTTTATTCACATTTGATCATGCGATAGTTTCCATAATTCATATTACATCCCACAGTAGTATCACTTTACCTTATAAACGTTACTCCTCACAGTAGAGCCCCTTATTCACATTACATCACACTGAATTGCTCCTTATTCACATTACACTACACCCTATTGCTCTTTATTCACATTAGACGACACAGTAGTGCCCTTTCTATACGCAACACCACATAGAAGAGCACCTTAAACACATAATTCCACACAGTAATGCCCCTAACACATATGAGACACATTATTAATGTCCTTCTAAACATAATGTGCTTACACATTATGATGACAACCTTTATTAATGCCCTTTTACACATAATGTCCCTTACACATATGCCGCACATTATTAATGCCCTAATACACATAATGACACACATAGTGCCCCCTGCACATTTGCTGCACATTGTTAGTGCCCCTATACACATAATGACACATACAGTAGTACCCTGTTACACATACAGTATGCCACACATTATTAATGTCCTTAAACACATAATGACACACATAGTGCCCCTTATACATATGTTGCACATTATTAATGCATTTTTACATGACACACATAATGCTCCTTACACATATTCCGAACACTACTGCACAACCAACCCACTCACATGCACACAGCACTCACACTGCCGCTAACACTGTGACCTCTGCCTCTGCTTGGATACAGATGTGTCCTCATAAATATTGCCTCAGTGCTAACGTCGGGCAAATTTTTTAATGAAAATGCATCTTATTTGCATTGTTATGTGGCTAGGATGCACAAGCAGCTTCTGCTGATTAAAATGATATACAGCATGCCTTTATACTGTGTGAGACTGTGGCTGTATCTGCATATGAATTGCTACACACAGAATATAGGCATGCCGCATATCATTTTAATCAGCAGAAGCTGCTGATGCCCCTGGGCATATCAAATGCCCTAGGCAATTGCCTAGTTTGCCTATAGCTATGGCCGACTCTGTCCACGGCTGTGGCTACCTCTGTGTTGGCAGTCGCTCGTCCATCCATAATTGTATACCACCTACCCGTGGTGTTTTTTTTTTTTTTTCTATCTTCTTGATACTAGTAGCTTACTTTAGCAGTCTGCAGTGCTGAGCTGACAGTGTCCAGCAGGTCCGTCATTATATAATATATACCTGTCCGGCTGCAGTAGTGATATATATATATATTTTATATCTCATTATCATCCAGTCTATATTAGCAGCAGACGCAGTACGGTAGTCCACGGCTGTAGCTACCTCTGTGTCGGCAGTCGCTCGTCCATCCATAATTGTATACCACCTACCCGTGGTGTTTTTTTTTTTCTATCTTCTTGATACTAGTAGCTTACTTTAGGAGTCTGCAGTGCTGAGCTGACAGTGTCCAGCAGGTCCGTCATTATATAATATATACCTGTCCGGCTGCAGTAGTGATATATATATATTTTATATCTCATTATCATCCAGTCTATATTAGCAGCAGACGCAGTACGGTAGTCCACGGCTGTAGCTACCTCTGTGTCGGCAGTCGCTCGTCCATCCATAATTGTATACGACCTACCCGTGGTGTTTTTTTTTTTTCTATCTTCTTGATACTAGTAGCTTACTTTAGGAGTCTGCAGTGCTGAGCTGACAGTGTCCAGCAGGTCCGTCATTATATAATATATACCTGTCCGGCTGCAGTAGTGATATATATATATTTTATATCTCATTATCATCCAGTCTATATTAGCAGCAGACGCAGTACGGTAGTCCACGGCTGTAGCTACCTCTGTGTCGGCAGTCGCTCGTCCATCCATAATTGTATACCACCTACCCGTGGTGTTTTTTTTTCTATCTTCTTGATACTAGTAGCTTACTTTAGGAGTCTGCAGTGCTGAGCTGACAGTGTCCAGCAGGTCCGTCATTATATAATATATACCTGTCCGGCTGCAGTAGTGATATATATATATTTTATATCTCATTATCATCCAGTCTATATTAGCAGCAGACGCAGTACGGTAGTCCACGGCTGTGGCTACCTCTGTGTTGGCAGTCGCTCGTCCATCCATAACTGTATACCACCTACCCGTGGTGTTTTTTTTTTTTTTCTATCTTCTTGATACTAGTAGCTTACTTTAGCAGTCTGCAGTGCTGAGCTGACAGTGTCCAGCAGGTCCGTCATTATATAATATATACCTGTCCGGCTGCAGTAGTGATATATATATATTTTATATCTCATTATCATCCAGTCTATATTAGCAGCAGACGCAGTACGGTAGTCCACGGCTGTAGCTACCTCTGTGTCGGCAGTCGCTCGTCCATCCATAATTGTATACCACCTACCCGTGGTGTTTTTTTTTTTCTATCTTCTTGATACTAGTAGCTTACTTTAGGAGTCTGCAGTGCTGAGCTGACAGTGTCCAGCAGGTCCGTCATTATATAATATATACCTGTCCGGCTGCAGTAGTGATATATATATATTTTATATCTCATTATCATCCAGTCTATATTAGCAGCAGACGCAGTACGGTAGTCCACGGCTGTAGCTACCTCTGTGTCGGCAGTCGCTCGTCCATCCATAATTGTATACCACCTACCCGTGGTGTTTTTTTTTTTCCCTATCTTCTTGATACTAGTAGCTTACTTTAGGAGTCTGCAGTGCTGAGCTGACAGTGTCCAGCAGGTCCGTCATTATATAATATATACCTGTCCGGCTGCAGTAGTGATATATATATATTTTATATCTCATTATCATCCAGTCTATATTAGCAGCAGACGCAGTACGGTAGTCCACGGCTGTAGCTACCTCTGTGTCGGCAGTCGCTCGTCCATCCATAATTGTATACCACCTACCCGTGGTGTTTTTTTTTTCTATCTTCTTGATACTAGTAGCTTACTTTAGGAGTCTGCAGTGCTGAGCTGACAGTGTCCAGCAGGTCCGTCATTATATAATATATACCTGTCCGGCTGCAGTAGTGATATATATATATTTTATATCTCATTATCATCCAGTCTATATTAGCAGCAGACGCAGTACGGTAGTCCACGGCTGTAGCTACCTCTGTGTCGGCAGTCGCTCGTCCATCCATAATTGTATACGACCTACCCGTGGTGTTTTTTTTTTTTCTATCTTCTTGATACTAGTAGCTTACTTTAGGAGTCTGCAGTGCTGAGCTGACAGTGTCCAGCAGGTCCGTCATTATATAATATATACCTGTCCGGCTGCAGTAGTGATATATATATATATTTTATATCTCATTATCATCCAGTCTATATTAGCAGCAGACGCAGTACGGTAGTCCACGGCTGTAGCTACCTCTGTGTCGGCAGTCGCTCGTCCATCCATAATTGTATACCACCTACCCGTGGTGTTTTTTTTTTCTATCTTCTTGATACTAGTAGCTTACTTTAGGAGTCTGCAGTGCTGAGCTGACAGTGTCCAGCAGGTCCGTCATTATATAATATATACCTGTCCGGCTGCAGTAGTGATATATATATATTTTATATCTCATTATCATCCAGTCTATATTAGCAGCAGACGCAGTACGGTAGTCCACGGCTGTGGCTACCTCTGTGTTGGCAGTCGCTCGTCCATCCATAATTGTATACCACCTACCCGTGGTGTTTTTTTTTTTTTTCTATCTTCTTGATACTAGTAGCTTACTTTAGCAGTCTGCAGTGCTGAGCTGACAGTGTCCAGCAGGTCCGTCATTATATAATATATACCTGTCCGGCTGCAGTAGTGATATATATATATTTTATATCTCATTATCATCCAGTCTATATTAGCAGCAGACGCAGTACGGTAGTCCACGGCTGTAGCTACCTCTGTGTCGGCAGTCGCTCGTCCATCCATAATTGTATACCACCTACCCGTGGTGTTTTTTTTTTCTATCTTCTTGATACTAGTAGCTTACTTTAGGAGTCTGCAGTGCTGAGCTGACAGTGTCCAGCAGGTCCGTCATTATATAATATATACCTGTCCGGCTGCAGTAGTGATATATATATATTTTATATCTCATTATCATCCAGTCTATATTAGCAGCAGACGCAGTACGGTAGTCCACGGCTGTAGCTACCTCTGTGTCGGCAGTCGCTCGTCCATCCATAATTGTATACCACCTACCCGTGGTGTTTTTTTTTTTCCCTATCTTCTTGATACTAGTAGCTTACTTTAGGAGTCTGCAGTGCTGAGCTGACAGTGTCCAGCAGGTCCGTCATTATATAATATATACCTGTCCGGCTGCAGTAGTGATATATATATATTTTATATCTCATTATCATCCAGTCTATATTAGCAGCAGACGCAGTACGGTAGTCCACGGCTGTAGCTACCTCTGTGTCGGCAGTCGCTCGTCCATCCATAATTGTATACCACCTACCCGTGGTGTTTTTTTTTTTCCCTATCTTCTTGATACTAGTAGCTTACTTTAGGAGTCTGCAGTGCTGAGCTGACAGTGTCCAGCAGGTCCGTCATTATATAATATATACCTGTCCGGCTGCAGTAGTGATATATATATATTTTATATCTCATTATCATCCAGTCTATATTAGCAGCAGACGCAGTACGGTAGTCCACGGCTGTAGCTACCTCTGTGTCGGCAGTCGCTCGTCCATCCATAATTGTATACCACCTACCCGTGGTGTTTTTTTTTTTCTATCTTCTTGATACTAGTAGCTTACTTTAGGAGTCTGCAGTGCTGAGCTGACAGTGTCCAGCAGGTCCGTCATTATATAATATATACCTGTCCGGCTGCAGTAGTGATATATATATATTTTATATCTCATTATCATCCAGTCTATATTAGCAGCAGACGCAGTACGGTAGTCCACGGCTGTAGCTACCTCTGTGTCGGCAGTCGCTCGTCCATCCATAATTGTATACGACCTACCCGTGGTGTTTTTTTTTTTTTCTATCTTCTTGATACTAGTAGCTTACTTTAGGAGTCTGCAGTGCTGAGCTGACAGTGTCCAGCAGGTCCGTCATTATATAATATATACCTGTCCGGCTGCAGTAGTGATATATATATATATTTTATATCTCATTATCATCCAGTCTATATTAGCAGCAGACGCAGTACGGTAGTCCACGGCTGTAGCTACCTCTGTGTCGGCAGTCGCTCGTCCATCCATAATTGTATACCACCTACCCGTGGTGTTTTTTTTTTTCTATCTTCTTGATACTAGTAGCTTACTTTAGGAGTCTGCAGTGCTGAGCTGACAGTGTCCAGCAGGTCCGTCATTATATAATATATACCTGTCCGGCTGCAGTAGTGATATATATATATTTTATATCTCATTATCATCCAGTCTATATTAGCAGCAGACGCAGTACGGTAGTCCACGGCTGTGGCTACCTCTGTGTTGGCAGTCGCTCGTCCATCCATAATTGTATACCACCTACCCGTGGTGTTTTTTTTTTTTTTCTATCTTCTTGATACTAGTAGCTTACTTTAGCAGTCTGCAGTGCTGAGCTGACAGTGTCCAGCAGGTCCATCATTATATAATATATACCTGTCTGGCTGCAGTAGTGATATATATATATTTTATATCTCATTATCATCCAGTCTATATTAGCAGCAGACGCAGTACGGTAGTCCACGGCTGTAGCTACCTCTGTGTCGGCAGTCGCTCGTCCATCCATAATTGTATACCACCTACCCGTGGTGTTTTTTTTTTTCTATCTTCTTGATACTAGTAGCTTACTTTAGGAGTCTGCAGTGCTGAGCTGACAGTGTCCAGCAGGTCCGTCATTATATAATATATACCTGTCCGGCTGCAGTAGTGATATATATATATTTTATATCTCATTATCATCCAGTCTATATTAGCAGCAGACGCAGTACGGTAGTCCACGGCTGTAGCTACCTCTGTGTCGGCAGTCGCTCGTCCATCCATAATTGTATACCACCTACCCGTGGTGGTTTTTTTTTTCCCTATCTTCTTGATACTAGTAGCTTACTTTAGGAGTCTGCAGTGCTGAGCTGACAGTGTCCAGCAGGTCCGTCATTATATAATATATACCTGTCCGGCTGCAGTAGTGATATATATATATTTTATATCTCATTATCATCCAGTCTATATTAGCAGCAGACGCAGTACGGTAGTCCACGGCTGTAGCTACCTCTGTGTCGGCAGTCGCTCGTCCATCCATAATTGTATACCACCTACCCGTGGTGTTTTTTTTTTTCTATCTTCTTGATACTAGTAGCTTACTTTAGGAGTCTGCAGTGCTGAGCTGACAGTGTCCAGCAGGTCCGTCATTATATAATATATACCTGTCCGGCTGCAGTAGTGATATATATATATTTTATATCTCATTATCATCCAGTCTATATTAGCAGCAGACGCAGTACGGTAGTCCACGGCTGTAGCTACCTCTGTGTCGGCAGTCGCTCGTCCATCCATAATTGTATACGACCTACCCGTGGTGTTTTTTTTTTTTTCTATCTTCTTGATACTAGTAGCTTACTTTAGGAGTCTGCAGTGCTGAGCTGACAGTGTCCAGCAGGTCCGTCATTATATAATATATACCTGTCCGGCTGCAGTAGTGATATATATATATATTTTATATCTCATTATCATCCAGTCTATATTAGCAGCAGACGCAGTACGGTAGTCCACGGCTGTAGCTACCTCTGTGTCGGCAGTCGCTCGTCCATCCATAATTGTATACCACCTACCCGTGGTGTTTTTTTTTTTCTATCTTCTTGATACTAGTAGCTTACTTTAGGAGTCTGCAGTGCTGAGCTGACAGTGTCCAGCAGGTCCGTCATTATATAATATATACCTGTCCGGCTGCAGTAGTGATATATATATATTTTATATCTCATTATCATCCAGTCTATATTAGCAGCAGACGCAGTACGGTAGTCCACGGCTGTAGCTACCTCTGTGTCGGCAGTCGCTCGTCCATCCATGATTGTATACGACCTACCCGTGGTGTTTTTTTTTTTTTCTATCTTCTTGATACTAGTAGCTTACTTTAGGAGTCTGCAGTGCTGAGCTGACAGTGTCCAGCAGGTCCGTCATTATATAATATATACCTGTCCGGCTGCAGTAGTGATATATATATATATTTTATATCTCATTATCATCCAGTCTATATTAGCAGCAGACGCAGTACGGTAGTCCACGGCCAGAGCCGGCCCTAACCAATATGATGCCCTAGGCAAGATTTTGGCTAGTGCCCCCTAGCACCACTGCTGGTTCTGCCTCTGACCTTGCACTTCTTTCCCAGAACCATCACCCCTCAGCCATAGCAGTCCTTATTTTGGTGTTTGTACCCCCTATATTTTAAATAGGAACAGTTCGCACATTTGGCGCACAGCCCAAAAAGGGGTGTGTTTTTGCTGGCAAGGGGCATGGCCACACAATAGTAACCCCAATTCCAAATACGCCACACAGTACTGCACTTTATTCACATTTGATCATGCGATAGTTTCCATAATTCATATTACATCCCACAGTAGTATCACTTTACCTTATAAACGTTACTCCTCACAGTAGAGCCCCTTATTCACATTACATCACACTGAATTGCTCCTTATTCACATTACACTACACCCTATTGCTCTTTATTCACATTAGACGACACAGTAGTGCCCTTTCTATACGCAACACCACATAGAAGAGCACCTTAAACACATAATTCCACACAGTAATGCCCCTAACACATATGAGACACATTATTAATGTCCTTCTAAACATAATGTGCTTACACATTATGATGACAACCTTTATTAATGCCCTTTTACACATAATGTCCCTTACACATATGCCGCACATTATTAATGCCCTAATACACATAATGACACACATAGTGCCCCCTGCACATTTGCTGCACATTGTTAGTGCCCCTATACACATAATGACACATACAGTAGTACCCTGTTACACATACAGTATGCCACACATTATTAATGTCCTTAAACACATAATGACACACATAGTGCCCCTTATACATATGTTGCACATTATTAATGCATTTTTACATGACACACATAATGCTCCTTACACATATTCCGAACACTACTGCACAACCAACCCACTCACATGCACACAGCACTCACACTGCCGCTAACACTGTGACCTCTGCCTCTGCTTGGATACAGATGTGTCCTCATAAATATTGCCTCAGTGCTAACGTCGGGCAAATTTTTTAATGAAAATGCATCTTATTTGCATTGTTATGTGGCTAGGATGCACAAGCAGCTTCTGCTGATTAAAATGATATACAGCATGCCTTTATACTGTGTGAGACTGTGGCTGTATCTGCATATGAATTGCTACACACAGAATATAGGCATGCCGCATATCATTTTAATCAGCAGAAGCTGCTGATGCCCCTGGGCATATCAAATGCCCTAGGCAATTGCCTAGTTTGCCTATAGCTATGGCCGGCTCTGTCCACGGCTGTGGCTACCTCTGTGTTGGCAGTCGCTCGTCCATCCATAATTGTATACCACCTACCCGTGGTGTTTTTTTTTTTTTCTATCTTCTTGATACTAGTAGCTTACTTTAGCAGTCTGCAGTGCTGAGCTGACAGTGTCCAGCAGGTCCGTCATTATATAATATATACCTGTCCGGCTGCAGTAGTGATATATATATATTTTATATCTCATTATCATCCAGTCTATATTAGCAGCAGACGCAGTACGGTAGTCCACGGCTGTAGCTACCTCTGTGTCGGCAGTCGCTCGTCATCCATAAGTATACTAGTATCCATCCATCTCCATTGTTTACCTGAGGTGCCTTTTAGTTGTGCCTATTAAAATATGGAGAACAAAAATGTTGAGGTTCCAAAAATAGGGAAAGATCAAGATCGACTTCCACCTCGTGCTGAAGCTGCTGCCACTAGTCATGGCCGAGACGATGAAATGCCATCAACGTCGTCTGCCAAGGCCGATGCCCAATGTCATAGTACAGAGCATGTAAAATCCAAAACACCAAATATCAGTAAAAAAAGGACTCAAAAATCTAAAATAAAATTGTCGGAGGAGAAGCGTAAACTTGCCAATATGCCATTTACCACACGGAGTGGCAAGGAACGGCTGAGGCCCTGGCCTATGTTCATGGCTAGTGGTTCAGCTTCACATGAGGATGGAAGCACTCAGCCTCTCGCTAGAAAAATGAAAAGACTCAAGCTGGCAAAAGCACAGCAAAGAACTGTGCGTTCTTCGAAATCCCAAATCCACAAAGAGAGTCCAATTGTGTCGGTTGCGATGCCTGACCTTCCCAACACTGGACGTGAAGAGCATGCGCCTTCCACCATTTGCACGCCCCCTGCAAGTGCTGGAAGGAGCACCCGCAGTCCAGTTCCTGATAGTCAGATTGAAGATGTCAGTGTTGAAGTACACCAGGATGAGGAGGATATGGGTGTTGCTGGCTCTGGGGAGGAAATTGACAAGGAGGATTCTGATGGTGAGGTGGTTTGTTTAAGTCAGGCACCCGGGGAGACACCTGTTGTCCGTGGGAGGAATATGGCCATTGACATGCCTGGTGAAAATACCAAAAAAATCAGCTCTTTGGTGTGGAAGTATTTCACCAGAAATGTGGACAACATTTGTCAAGCCGTGTGTTGCCTTTGTCAAGCTGTAATAAGTAGGGGTAAGGACGTTAACCACCTCGGAACATCCTCCCTTATACGTCACCTGCAGCGCATTCATCATAAGTCAGTGACAAGTTCAAAAACTTTGGGCGACAGCGGAAGCAGTCCACTGACCAGTAAATCCCTTCCTCTTGTAACCAAGCTCACGCAAACCACCCCACCAACTCCCTCAGTGTCAATTTCCTCCTTCCCCAGGAATGCCAATAGTCCTGCAGGCCATGTCACTGGCAATTCTGACGAGTCCTCTCCTGCCTGGGATTCCTCCGATGCATCCTTGCGTGTAACGCCTACTGCTGCTGGCGCTGCTGTTGTTGCTGCTGGGAGTCGATGGTCATCCCAGAGGGGAAATCGTAAGACCACTTTTACTACTTCCACCAAGCAATTGACTGTCCAACAGTCCTTTGCGAGGAAGATGAAATATCACAGCAGTCATCCTGCTGCAAAGCGGATAACTGAGGCCTTGGCATCCTGGGCGGTGAGAAACGTGTGTCCGGTATCCATCATTACTGCAGAGCCAACTAGAGACTTGTTGGAGGTACTGTGTCCCCGGTACCAAATACCATCTAGGTTCCATTTCTCTAGGCAGGCGATACCGAAAATGTACACAGACCTCAGAAAAAGACTCACCAGTGTCCTAAAAAATGCAGTTGTACCCAATGTCCACTTAACCACGGACATGTGGACAAGTGGAGCAGGGCAGGCTCAGGACTATATGACTGTGACAGCCCACTGGGTAGATGTATGGACTCCCGCCGCAAGAACAGCAGCGGCGGCACCAGTAGCAGCATCTCGCAAACGCCAACTCTTTCCTAGGCAGGCTACGCTTTGTATCACCGCTTTCCAGAATACGCACACAGCTAAAAACCTCTTACGGCAACTGAGGAAGATCATCGCAGAATGGCTTACCCCAATTGGACTCTCCTGTGGATTTGTGGCATCGGACAACGCCAGCAATATTGTGTGTGCATTAAATATGGGCAAATTCCAGCACGTCCCATGTTTTGCACATACCTTGAATTTGGTGGTGCAGAATTATTTAAAAAACGAGAGGGGCGTGCAAGAGATGCTGTCGGTGGCCAGAAGAATTGCGGGACACTTTCGGCGTACAGGCACCACGTACAGAAGACTGGAGCACCACCAAAAACGCCTGAACCTGCCATCATCTGAAGCAAGAAGTGGTAACGAGGTGGAATTCAACCCTCTATATGCTCCAGAGGTTGGAGGAGCAGCAAAAGGCCATTCAAGCCTATACAACTGACCACGATATAGGAGGTGGAATGCACCTGTCTCAAGCGCAGTGGAGAATGATTTCAACGTTGTGCAAGGTTCTGCAACCTTTTGAACTTGCCACACGTGAAGTCAGTTCAGACACTGCCAGCCTGAGTCAGGTCATTCCCCTCATCAGGCTTTTGCAGAAGAAGCTGGAGACATTGAAGGAGGAGCTAACACAGAGCGATTCCGCTAGGCATGTGGGACTTGTGGATGGAGCCCTTAATTCGCTTAACAAGGATTCACGGGTGGTCAATCTGTTGAAATCAGAGCACTACATTTTGGCCACCGTGCTCGATCCTAGATTTAAAACCTACCTTGGATCTCTCTTTCCGGCAGACACAAGTCTGCTGGGGTTCAAAGAACTGCTGGTGAGAAAATTGTCAAGTCAAGCGGAACGCGACCTGTCAACATCTCCTCCTTCACATTCTCCCGCAACTGGGGGTGCGAGGAAAAGGCTCAGAATTCCGAGCCCACCCGCTGGCGGTGATGCAGGGCAGTCTGGAGCGACTGCTGATGCTGACATCTGGTCCGGACTGAAGGACCTGACAACGATTACGGACATGTCGTCTACTGTCACTGCATATGATTCTCTCCCCATTGAAAGAATGGTGGAGGATTATATGAGTGACCGCATCCAAGTAGGCACGTCAGACAGTCCGTACTTATACTGGCAGGAAAAAGAGGCAATTTGGAGGCCCTTGCACAAACTGGCTTTATTCTACCTAAGTTGCCCTCCCACAAGTGTGTACTCCGAAAGAGTGTTTAGTGCCGCCGCTCACCTTGTCAGCAATCGGCGTACGAGGTTACATCCAGAAAATGTGGAGAAGATGATGTTCATTAAAAGGAATTATAATCAATTCCTCCGTGGAGACATTGACCAGCAGCAATTGCCTCCACAAAGTACACAGGGAGCTGAGATGGTGGATTCCAGTGGGAACGAATTGATAATCTGTGAGGAGGGGGATGTACACGGTGATATATCGGAGGATGATGATGAGGTGGACATCTTGCCTCTGTAGAGCCAGTTTGTGCAAGGAGAGATTAATTGCTTCTTTTTTGGTGGGGGTCCAAACCAATCCGTCATTTCAGTCACAGTCGTGTGGCAGACCCTGTCACTGAAATGATGGGTTGGTTAAAGTGTGCATGTCCTGTTTATACAACATACCCAAGGACAATTCCATCTTGCACCTCTTTTTTCTTTCATTTTTCTTTGCGTCATGTGCTGTTTGGGGGGTGTTTTTTGGAAGGGCCATCCTGCGTGACACTGCAGTGCCACTCCTAGATGGGCCAGGTGTTTGTGTCGGCCACTAGGGTCGCTTAGCTTACTCACACTGCTACCTCATTGCGCCTCTTTTTTTCTTTGCGTCATGTGCTGTTTGGGGAGTGTTTTTTGGAAGGGCCATCCTGCGTGACACTGCAGTGCCACTCCTAGATGGGCCAGGTGTTTGTGTCGGCCACTTGGGTCGCTTAGCTTAGCCATCCAGCGACCTCGGTGCAAATTTTAGGACTAAAAATAATATTGTGAGGTGTGAGGTGTTTAGAATAGACTGAAAATGAGTGGAAATTATGGTTATTGAGGTTAATAATACTTTGGGATCAAAATGACCCCCAAATTCTATGATTTAAGCTGTTTTTTAGGGTTTTTTGAAAAAAACACCCGAATCCAAAACACACCCGAATCCGACAAAAAAAATTTGGTGAGGTTTTGCCAAAACGCGTTCGAACCCAAAACACGGCCGCGGAACCGAACCCAAAACCAAAACACAAAACCCGAAAAATTTCCGGTGCTCATCACTACTGCATTTACCACTATACATCCTGCTACAGAACCGCTGACATTGCTTGCATCCTGCACCGCTGCCCACATACAGTCACAGACTCTGCTCTTGTTCTATTTGGCTGTGCAATTCACATTACTGCTGAATAAACCACTCTACTGGTTAAGTACTGGGCTGTTCATTGACTCAGAGCAACCACTGATGTGTACCATCACGTACTACAGCCAATTGTACCCACATATTCCAAAAGGTTATTGGCCCAGGCACAAAAGCTACAATAGCACAGGCCTCAAGCTTCTCATACACCTCACAACACACAGACACTGACACCTGCAAACACACAGTGAATAAAGCACAAAGTGTTTCCAGCACAATGTGTCAGCACAGAAGGCTAATCAAAGCACAGGAGCTGTATAATTATGTCAGTATGAGTCTGAGATATGCATACAAATGCTACACCCACACTGGGGTTTCTCAAACTTAAAGGTGCACAAAATTACACTACTGTACATGAAAGCTTGTTATGGAAATGCAACTAAAGCGTGAAAAGTTGTGAAACATTACAGTAGATCCTGGTGATAGTCCAAGACCAAATGATGTAGTACAATTGGTTTGAGAGTTGAAAAAATAGGATTTTAATACCTACCGGTAAATCCTTTTCTCTTAGTCCGTAGAGGATGCTGGGCACTCCGTAAGGACCATGGGGTATAGACGGGATCCGCAGGAGACATGGGCACACTATAAGACTTTGAATGGGTGTGAACTGGCTCCTCCCTCTATGCCCCTCCTCCAGACCTCAGTTAGAAAACTGTGCCCAGGGAGACGGACATTTCGAGGACAGAATTTATTGTTTAAACACGGTGAGTGTCGTACCAGCTCACACCACGAACATACCGCTGACCGCGGCATTCAATAGAATACCAGCCAACGGTATGAACAATACACAGCCACATGCTGAAAAAAAATATGTAACACAACCTGTGTGTCAACACAACCAACAATAAGACACCACATGCTAAGGCATGAAACAACGTCAGCAACAGCCTGACAGAAAAGAAACACCACAAGAGTGTAACCATAACTAATAACTGCAGACACAGTACGCACTGGGACGGGCGTCCAGCATCCTCTACGGACTAAGAAAAAAGGATTTACCGGTAGGTATTAAAATCCTATTTTCTCATACGTCCTAGAGGATGCTGGGGACTCCGTAAGGACCATGGGGTTTATACCAAAGCTCCAGACCGGGCGGGAGAGTGCGGACGACTCTGCAGCACCGATTGAGCAAACAGGAGGTCCCCATCAGCCAGGGTATCAAATTTGTAGAGCATAGCAAAAGTGTTTGAACCCGACCAAGTAGCTGCTCGGCAAAGTCGAACCGCCGAGACTCCTCGGCATCTGCCCAAGAAGAGCCCATCTTCCTAATAGAATGAGTCTCCACCGACTTCGGCAACAGCAATCCAGCCGTAGAACAAGCACGTCAAATCGTATCACAGATCAGCGTGTAACAGACTGCATAGACGCAGGCTCCCCAATCATGCTGGGAGCATACCGGACAAACAGAGTCTCTGTTTCCCCAATCTGAGCCTAGTTGGCGACCTAAATATTCAAAGCCCCGACTACATCGAGAGACTTTGAATCAGATAATGCCTAAGTAACCGCCGGCATCAAAATAAGTTGATTTCTGTGAAAACCCAGAAACCACTTTTAGCAGAACTATTATCCGAGTTCACAATTCCTCTCTATCCACATGGAAGATCACACAGGGCTCTTGTGAGACAAAACCGGCACTTCCGACACCCGCCTTGCGGACGCCAAAGCCAATAGCATGACCACTTTCCAAGAGAGAAATTTAACACAACCTTTCACAAAGGTTCCAATCAGTGTGACACAAGAAAACACAACACCACGTCAAGGTCCCACGGTTTCAAAGGGGGCACCAATGGAGGTAGGATGTGCAGTATTCCTTTCACGAAGGTCCGAGCTTCCGGAAAGGTTGCCAATTCTTTCTTGAAAGAAAATTTATAAATCCAAAATCGCACTTAATGGAGCCTAACTTTAGGCCTGCACCCACACCTGCTTGCAAAAAAAAATGGAGAAGAACGACCCAGCTGAAAGTCTTCCGTAATAGCCCTCTTGGATCCCACCAAGACACATATTTTCTCCAAGCACGGCATTTCTAGCCATAAGAAGTGCGGAAATGACTTCACTGGGAATACCCTTTCTGGATAGGATATGGTGTTCAACCGCCACGCCGTCAAACGCAGCCGTGGTAAGTCTTGATACACGCCCGGATCTTGCTGTAACCTAGATCCTCACGAAGAGGAAGAGGCCAGGGATCTTCTATGAGTAACTCTTGAAGAACTGTATACCAAGGCCTCCTTGGTTAGACCGGAAGAATGAGGATCGCCTGAACCTTTGTTCTTCTTACGTTTATCACCTTCCGAAGAGTGAAAGCGAGGGGACACATATACCAACTGAAAACACCCAAGGTGCCCCGAGGACGTACACTGCTATAGCTTGAGTGTCCCCTGACGCGGAACAATATCCCTCAGATCTCTCGTTGAGGCGAGACGCCAACATGTCCACTTGAGGTACTCCTCAAAGACTTGTCAATTCAGTGAAAACTTCTCGATGACGACTGTATTTCTCCCAGATGGAGCTCGCGTCTGCAGAGGAATTTATTTCTCCGTTGTTCACATCCGGAACGAAGACTGCTAATATAGCGTTTACCAGTTTTTCTACTCAGCTGCAAACCTTTTTCGGCTTTTGCCATTACCGCTTTGCTCCTTGTTCCGCCGTAGCGGCTTACTACCACCACTGCTGTCAAGTCGTTCGAAAGAATTAACACGGGCAGATCACGAAGCATATGTCCATTGAAAATAACTCTTAATCCAAGAAAGCGTATTGCAGACAAGCTTCTCTGCATGACCATTTCCTCTGGAAATACTTCCCTTGCAAGGACTGCTCCCCAGTCTCTGAGATCTGCATGCATGGACCCCAGGAACCCATCTTGGATTCCGAACCTTCGCCCCTCTAGGAGGTGAGAACCGAGTAGACACAACAGGAGCAATATCCTGGCCATTAGGATTATATTCCGGCTCATGTGTAGGTGAGCCCCGGACCACATTTCCAACTGGCCCCGGGAAAACCACTCTGGCATTTGACCTGCTCACCGAAAAGACCTCTTAGGTCCTCATCATCAACAGACATATTGATGGATTGTCACTGCAAATCTGATCTGACTCCGGATCCTCAGACCTCTTTCCACAGGAATACACAGAACTTCAACCGTTCCGTATCTAGTGTGATACCCACCACCGACGTCTGCGTCATTGGGAACAACAGCCTTCCCCTGTGTTGAACAGTCAGATACAAAACAACGATTTGCACCACTTGTGTCTTGGCTTCGCCTTAATCATGAGAGTGTTCCTGTACAGAATAACAATGGCTCTTACTATTGAAAGAACATCATCCTACTGTCATCACTCCGCTGAAATAGCAAAGACAATCCTGAATATCAAGCCAGGTATCAACTTCGTAAGGAGAAAACTTTGTTATTCTTTTCGTTTTTTTTTTCTTCTTCTTTTTTTACAGGGACATCAGGACAATGCCCTGAACCTGACTCAACTCTGGTATGGTGTCGCGTAGTACCTCCCCTTCCAGAGGGGAATGGCAAGATCTATTTTAAAAAATCAGTGCGGGGAGACAGCTGTAAATGCCAGAATGTCCCCCTTTGGATTCTATAATTTACTCACAGGTCCAAGTCCATTCCCGGACTGACTGAAAAGTAGTAGACGAGTTCCCACCGGAGTGGACTCCAGCCGGGCAGACCCAGGGACATGCGGTGAATGTGGTAAAAACAGAAACGACATCCACTTCTGCGAACTTAACAAGGCTGCAGAACTCTTACCTTTTCACCTTCCACTATCTGCACCGAAAAGGAAACAAGAACGGTATCGAACCGGTTAAAATGACTGCATCCCACAACAGAATGCGTCACCAACCCTTGCGAGGGAAACTAACTCACTAAGTTAGGCTTACCAGTGGTATCTGCCGAGATTGACTGAACTGAGGCATCCCCAAACAGTGGTACACCGTCCCAGGAAAAAACTCCAGTATCTCTCGGAGTTATCCTCAGCATTCCCCCGGCCATACCTATTCGCACGGCAACCTGCCGCAATGTTACAGAGAAGAATCAACATAAGAAACATCCCCTCTCTCTTTAGGGTAATTCTATCAGATGCCATTCCGAATATAACCACTTCCCCATGTGCATGTAATGCAAATAACTCCAAAGCATAGAAATAAAATATCACTTAGCTTCCTGTGTACGATCCGTTGTGACAGGGCTCCTCGTCGACCAGTAGTTGACTTTTACAGTATTCTATCCGCGGCGGGAAAAGAATAAACATTCGGACTCCTTGAGAGGATCTGAGACCTACTCGACACGACCGACCTAGAGCTTTATCAACAGAGCGACCAGCACATGAGAAGGAATACTTTTACTTCAGCATTCATTAAAAATCATAATATGACTCTACATAATGTAATACACAATTACACACAGATCCTAAATATATATATATAAAAGACAATAGTGCAAATAGCGCTGCTATCTGGGTAACAAGACTAATAAAACTAATAAATACAGTTTTAAATCAAGATTCAGAAACACTTCCCCTATTCAGGGGGGCTGCTAAAAAGGTCCTCTTGAATGGACTCTATTTCCAAAGTCCAAGTGAATAAAATGTACAAAGTGGTAGAAGCCAGCGCCTTCTGCGTTAAACACACTCCAAGTGAAAATAATATAATATTATGCGTACCGCATCCCGTGTGTGTTTCAGGCTGGTAGTTCGGCGAGGTGCTGCCCCTGGAAGCAGCTGCTGGACTGGGTGTAACTCCGAGGGAGGACCTGGATTTCACTGACACCCCCTGCCTGATTCCCCGTGCCTAAAATGACTGCCAGAGCTCACTACCAGACTCTATTTCATTTCTAAGGGTCCCCAGCATGATTCTCAGGAGAAGATTCCTCTAAAGATACCTCTACATGCAAGCATTGCAAGTCCTGAGGGTACTTATTTTTATACTACCTTAGGCGGTGGGCACATCACTTGGTCTTCAAATTGTGACACTGGGTGCACCATTCAGTTAAAGGCACAACCACTATTTGCATTGAAAATCTTGATATATGCACACCTTTATATATGTTGGCAATACTACACTATATATTTCTTTGTTTAATTTTCTTACGGTCCAAATACGGAGTCAGTAGGAGAGCTAGAAGACTGGCATCAGGAGAAACACGGTTTACATTACATGCCTGAAACACACACACGGGATGCGGTACGCATAATATTATATTATTTTCACTAGGAGGGTGTTTAACACAGAAGGTGCTGGGTTCTACCACTTTGTACATATATATATATATATATATATA